>NC_069501.1:1289927537-1290242537 GCF_027579735.1 Bombina bombina
CACCTCACTATGAGCCAGCGTCAGCTTCTCCTCAAGTGTCGCTAAGTTTGTCTTTAATGTTTCATGTTCCACTCTCAAGCTGGTGTTTTCTGCAGTCTGTCGGTGCAGCCTGTCTAGCAGAGATTCACGTTCTAAACGTGCTTTTTCCTCTGCGCTCCTCTTCTCCTTCATCAGCGCATTGTAACGGGACTTCCACGTATCAATAACGGATAGAGATTTACTGAGCTCAGCGTCCTGGGGCTTAGCAGCAGGTGGGTCAGTCTCTGCTGCACGGATCTGGGCATGGGTAGTCACAGAGTTAACATAAGCGGGACCCATAGGAGCGTAGGCAGAAACAAGGGGGGCCAAGTCATTTCCAAGAAGAACATCAGCAGGTAAGTCCTTCTTGACCCCCACATTCACAGGTATAGCGCCCACTCCCCAATCCAAATGTACCCTGGCAACAGGTAGGCTGAACACATCGCCCCCTGCTACCCTCACAGCCACAGTGTCTCCAGTGTACTGTTTCTCAGACACCAAGTTCTTTTGAAGCAAGGTCATGGTAGCACCAGTATCCCGTAGACCACTGACCTTCTTCCCATTCACTTTAACCAGTGGCCGGTTATTCCGGTGGGCAGCTTGCACAAGGTCTGCCTCATGTAGGATGCCCCAGCATTCTTGCGCCTCTACGTAGCGGGCCGCAGGCTGAGGGTTACGTGTGATTCCGCCGGCAGGTCTTCTCCAGGACTGTGCTTGGTTCGCTGCATTTAGGGGACACTCTGGTCTTTTGTGCCCTAGTTGCTTACATCCAAAGCACCGAATCGGTTGTGAGTAGCCCCGCGAATTGAACCGGGCTCTCTGAGGGTAGTTCGTGGCCAGAGGCCGTGTGGTATAGCGGTGCGCCGGGGGTTGGTAACTGGCAGCTGCTGGGGTGACTGGGGGTCTGTACTCCACTCTAGCAGGGGGCTTAGTGGTAGAAGTGTCCAGTTTGCGGGCATCCGTATACTCATCTGCCAAGCGAGCCGCTTCATGCAGGGTGGAGGGTTTACGGTCCCGAACCCACTCTCGAACTCCTGCGGGTAACTTGTCGAAGCAATGGTCCAACAGGAATAGCTGCAGCACCTCTTCCCCAGACACGGCTTGGCACCCCGCTATCCAGTGAGCTGCTGTGCGGTGCACCTTACATGCCCACTCAAGGTAGGAATCTCCAGTTAATTTAACAGTGTCTCTGAACCGCCTCCGGTATGCCTCCGGTGTAACCGCATACCTGGAGAGCAGAGCCTCTTTTACAGTATTATAATCCCCGACTTCCTCATCTGGAATGGCCCGAAAAGCCTCACTGGCCCGGCCGGATAATTTTCCGGATAATATCATGACCCAGTCCTCTGCGGGTACCTTGTGTAGTGCACATTGCCTCTCAAAATCCGCAAGGTACCCATCAATCTCTCCTTCTGTTTCCAGGAAGTTTTTAAAAGCTGCAAAATTTACTTTTCTCTTTTCCACTGGGTTTGCTGCAGCGCCGCTTTGGCGAAGTAGGTTGGCCTCCACAGCTGCTATGACCCGGTCGATAATTTCCGCAGATGGGTTGGGGCCATAATGTGCCAGTCTTATTTTAACCGCCCGATCAAAGCTTGCTTCTGCGGGGGTTCTGTCTGCTATGCTGGGCCCATTGGTTCCTTCTGTCCCTGGTACTCTTTCCATCTTAGTCAGTATTGTAATAATCCCCCTCTTCCTGAGGTTACTGGCTTGTGTAGTTCATTCCGTCGCTTGCCACCAATGTTACGGTACCAACAGTGTACCAAGGGTTAATACCAGATGAACAATGTCCTGCATAGGGAATCAGCAATTCACAACACAGCCAGTTTCAGGTTTAAAACAGAATGACATTTATTAAAGGCTAGATGCCTAGTATTTATACAGGTTTGACCCCAGATGGGGGGGGGTTGAAAGACTCTTGTACATTTAGATAAAAAGGGGAAGACGCCCTTTTATGAAACAGTAGAATTACATTACTTAAATACTTTACTTAGGCAGATAACAACTTGAACACATTTGGCTTGTCTTATCACCTAGCGTCTGCTCTCTGAGGGTGATTAAACAATGGCCTGTTTATTACTTAAATGTAATTATAGCACACAATAGCTGAGGCCAGAAAACCTGTCTTTAGAAATTAGATTCTTAGCTAAACACAATTAACTCCTTCAGTCCTGACAGAAGGGTCTGTCACTATATATAAATAAATAAATAAGACAAAATAATTTGTTTATATATGAAGCCATATTTTATCAGATATTACTATAGGGTTGCAATTCTGATGTCAGGAATTGAATTAAAACCCATATGATTTGAATACACATCTCAAGGCTCAATGCAGACAGGATGTCCCAAAAACTTCAAAAGAGAGCATTTGCTCCCTAGCCAAGTACAAACTTCAAAACATTCTTTACCTCACCACTTAATGAGATTAGATCTTTTCAAACAAAGCTAAACATGGTACCTAGATTACAGGAATCCCTGGAGTGACAGAGACGTAATGCCTAAAACTTTTCATTTGAAGCCTAATGAGATGGAAAGGTTGATTATAACTACATTGGTATATACAAATACTGACCCATTGATTTCAAGATAAACACATTTTTCTCTATTTTCCTGAAATCTAGTGAAAATTACAGGAGGAACTGATGTGGAGATGGGATCTCTAAATAAGTATCTATATAATAAATGTATAAATGTTAGACTAATTTCAAAATAATATCTGTCCCTTGTTTTTCAGACAAGATGTCCCATGAATAGTCATAAACAGACATATGTGGATATTTTCTATTTTAATTGATCAAATAATGATGTTTGGTATTGTCACGCCGCACCGTTGCTAGGGGCGCGGCGTCCTCTCCATGCTCGTTGCCTAGTGCTGTGTCGGCTCAGCATGCGTGCGGCGCTGACCTCATCGCTGCATGCTCCTGATGCCGGCCAGTCTCTTGGCGCCTTTCCAAAGGTATTTAAACGGACAGCAAACGATTATACCTTGTTGCCGAATCCCTGCCTGTCTCACTACGCTAACTGGTTAACCCCTAATCTGCTGGACTGATACTTGTTACTGAACCCTGCCTGTCTCACTACGCTAACTGGTCAACCCCTAATCTGCTGGACTGATACATGTTACTGAACCCTGCCTGTCTTACTACGCTAATTGGTTAACCCCTAATCTGCTGGACTAATACCTTGTTACTGAACCATGCCTGTCTTACTGCGCTACCTGGTTAACCCCTAATCTGCTGGGCTGATACCTTGTTGCCGAAACCTTGCCTGTCTTATTATGCTACTTGGTTAACCCCTGAATTGCTGGTCTGCTTTTCTGTTGCTGTATCCTGTCTGCCTATTTGCCTTGTGCTGTCCTGCCTGTGGTGAGTGCCGCTCTCCTCGTTTTCCTGGTATTCTCTGCTCTGGGATATTCCCTATCTTTCCGACTCAATGCCGGGATAACAAGACTACTGGCTGAGTTCGGTCTGATAGAGGAGCATCTCACGAGCCTCACAGGTATCAAATTGTACATTTTCTGTTATGCTAAATGAAATATAGATGCTGAAAAGACAATTTTATAAATGCGAAAAGTTATAGTATGATAAATAATCACTTTATAAGAATGTATTAAATTGTTAACAATGTTTGATGATGGGGCTGCATTCCTGGGTGTCTGCTGCCACCTATAGATCAGAGACGGTATTACAGCTCAGGGGAGGCGTCTCCCAAGTTGACCTATGAGATGTTCAGTTCCGAAGGGCCAATCATATCGTTTCACCAATGATTAAGACAATATAAGCTGAATGCAAGAGGAGAAAAGAGGCTGCTGACTTTTGCTGGAGGACTAGTAAATGAATAATTGGCTGCGTTGGAAGACAGTTACAAATTGGGCTACATTTATCCAGATTGCAAATACACTTATTTTCATATGAGGTGAAACAAAGAATATTGGAAGCTGAATATCGATTTGGTTATTTTTGGTAAAGTATAAGAGGCTGCTAGATATAGGTTATATTTAAAACAAATCTATTCATTATTGCTGCAGTAAAGAGGTTTTAAAGAGCAATTTATATTTCAGCTTGTATCCATAGTCTTGCATAGTTTTAAGTTTTGTCTTTTGTTTGCCAAGTAATTTATAACTGTAGCCATATAAATATATTTTTGAATTTACCGTATTGCTACTAAAGAAATTGTTTCGGCTTAGATAGATTGGCATATAAACTGGCTGTTTACATTAAGAATATATATAACTCCTGGTGTTTTAATTAGAGTTAAATAAAATATTTTGTGAGCTAAGTTGACTAAATATATTTGTCTGGAAGTTCAGCAAACCATACCTTGGTATCTCAGGGTGGTATTTTAATGAAATTCAATTGTGAATAAGGGTTAATAAATAAGGTAATTTTTATGATCTTTGCAAAGCATATTATAACAGTTTAAACGTGTATAGTTTTGATTCATATCTGTTTTTCTACAAATTTATTTCATTGTGTCTATAAATTTTAACTAATATAAAGAATTTAGGAATTTACATTATTTTATTGTTTTGGTATATGCATTTTTATTGGGGGTTTACTTTAAAGAATAATTATTAAATATATTGTATTATAACCCGGCCATATACTGACAAACCACTATAACAATACTCTCTCCTCTGCACTCAACACCCTTGCTCCTCCACAAATACGTAAAACCCCACGTCGTCAGCTCCAGCCCTGGCACTCTCAGGAAACACACTATTTACAAACATGCTCCCGTGCTGCTGAACGTGCCTGGAGGAAATCCCACTCTGAACCTGATTTCCTACACTATAAGTTCATTCTTTATTATTACTCCTCTGCCCTTCACTTAGCCAAGCAAAACTACTTCTCTTCTGTCATATCTTCTCACTCCTCAAACCCTAAATGTCTCTTCTCCACTTTCAACATTCTCCTCCATCTATCTGCACCACCCCTTTCATCTGACTTTAGTGCTCAAGACTTGGCAGACTACTTTTTTTAACAAAACACTTACCATCCAATGTAACATCCCACCACAAGACTGCAACCTTCCATCTCCACCCCCGGTCACCTCCTCCAACACTCTCAGTACCTTCCCCCAACCACTGAGAATGAAGTAAGTTACCTAATATCTTTCTCACACCTCACTACCTGCCCACTTGACCCTATCCCTTCACATCTAATATATTCTCTGTCCTCTACCCTCACCCCAGCTCTTACTCACATATTCAACCGATCCCTTACTACTGGTTCATTTCTATCATCCTTCAAACATCCGTCACCCCAGCCTCAAAAAACCCTCCCTCAACCCCAATTCTCCTGCAAACTACCACCCCATATCACTACTTCCTCTAGCTTCTAATGTCCTGGAAAAACTAGTTTTCGATCGCCTAACACACTTCCTATCCTCCAACTCATTGCTTGAACCCCTGCAATCTGGCTTCCGTCCTCAACACTCAACTGAGACTGCCCTCACAAAGGTTACTAACGATCTTCTTTCTGCTAAAAACAATGGCCACTATTCTATACTTATCTTACTTGACCTGTCTGCTGCCTTTGACACTCTTGACCATCCCCTTCTCTTACGGACTCTCAGCTCACTTGGGCTCTGTGACACTGCCCTCTCCAAGATTCACTCTTATCTTTCTAATAGGTCCTTTTCTGTCTCATTTGCTGGCGACTTCTCCTCTCCATTGCCTTTGTCTGTTGGAGTACTTCAAGGCTCTGTTCTAGGCCCTCTACTCTTCTCTATCTATACTTCCTCACTGGGTAAACTTATCAGTAGCTATGGCTTCAACTATCACCTCTATGCTGCTGATACTCAGATCTACCTATCCACCCCTGCACTCTCTCCTTCTGTCCTTACCCACATCAGCGACTGCTTATCTGGCATTTCTTCCTGGATGGCTTCCCACCAACTAAAAATCAACATGTCCAAGACTGCGCTTTTTCTAATCCCCCCCATCTAATTCTACTCCAGTTTCTAACTTTGCTATCACAGTTGGTGACACCACTATCTCCCCATCACCCCAAGTCTGCTGCCTAGGAGTTACACATGACTCCAATCTGTCCTTCATAACCCACAACCAATCGCACTCTCTTCATCCTGTCGCAACCACCTACGCAATATCTTCAAAATTCGTCCTTTTCTGAGTGCTGAAACTACTAAACAGCTAATTCATTCCCTAGTAATTTCCCGTCTTGACTACTGTAACCACCTCCTGATTCTCACCCTCCTACCCATTTAGATTGTAAGTTCCCACAGGAACAGGGCTCCCAATTCCCCCTGTATTTGTTTGTTAAATTTTGACTTGTGTATCATATTGTACTGTCCTTTTATCTTTGTTACCCATAGACAGCGATGCGGAATCTGTTGGCGCTTTATAAATAAAGAATAATAATAATAATAGCTGCGTCATCCTTGGCGCATTCTCTTCATCTATCACGCTAACCTTATTGCTAAGATCCTTCACTGGGGAACAGGGAGAGAGACATCCTTGACCCCCAGCCGTGCTAAGCCACGTCTTAGAGTGCCTGGAGCTGTCTGCAGATAACCTGACACAGGCAGGTCTAGGAGACAGATGCAACTGTTGTAGGCTTTTTACATAGTAGTCCAAAAGGTAATTGCTTTAGCTCAATTTCTCAAGCAACATACACAATAATGTAAAAACCTTGGACCATAGTTGATAAGATCCATATTAAACACTTGCTGGGCTGCTGACTTAGATGTTGAGTTATGGGTTTACAGGTTTTATGAGCAGCAGAGCATCCATCTCTCTGTTTTCTTACATCTCACAAATCTATTTACCCATCTTACAATTCCCCTTTGTTCATTTGCAGGAGTCTGTGCGTGAAGTGCAGGATCATTGCAAGGAGCTGTCTTGGATTTGTGAGGTTCATGCCTTTGTCCAGCATTGGTCTCATAAAGATATGGAGAAGCTACGTGACCGTCCTGTAAAAGATTATGAGGATCTCATCCAGCAGCTACAACAGTGGGAAGAGAAGGTGCATCATGTGGAGGAAACAATCATTTTGCCCGGACTGACCATTTGCTGCTCTAATATTAAGAGAGAGACAGGTATAGAATGAAATGCCAGTGCCCAGGTAAAAGCATGATATCCAGACTGAGTCTGATTGCCAGTTCTAATGATGTATAATATGAAGAGTGGTCAATGTTCACTACAAGCCATCTCCTGCCTCTACAGGTTTAGCAGTTCATATGCTACTTTATACAGTTTACTTTCTAAAACTCACTCATCTCTCAGTATATGGAATCAGCTCCACAAGATAAAATAGATGCTGATGAAGCTCTAGAGGCTGGAGAGAGCATTAGTGAAACTTAACCCTTGTTTACAACCAGGACCCCATGTGCAGAATGAGGATAATAGTAACCACTCCAGGACACCCAGTGCATGGTCAGTAGCTTTAGCTTCTGCCCCTCCCCATAAGTAAAATGTGTAGCCATCAGAGTGAAGTTGTCTGGCTAATGTCCTTGATATGTTCTTGAACTCTGTCTATTTTTGTTTTCCCCACATATTGTTGTTGGCGCCCCTACTAGACATGACATGATACCACAATAAACCTGTAGAACTGATGCCAGAGACAAAGGTGTGACACATGGTTCATGTCAGTTGTGATTGGGTGGCTTTTGCCATGGTGCTATGCTAATTAATTATGCTTTGAATGTTAGTTAATATTATGAACACAATTACAAGTTATTCTGCCATATAGTGCTCAAAACACGTGCACGCTCCTGAGCTTTCCTCTGTATGTCATATACTGAGCTCACAGTCGGTAAAACTACACAGTTGAGTCATGTGCCTACATGATATCTACATATACTATCCATATTCACTCCTGCAGGTCTTCCCGTGCACTGTATAGTACAAGAGCTCTTTTCTTTTCTAACCTGTGAGATACGAGAGCGAGCACAGAAGCTGACAGACATATTGGGGACCTTTCCTACCATAAACTGCAACATCCAGATGTTTACTGAATGTGTCAGCAAGGTGAGACCATAGGAAAATTGATTTGTAATGTGGGAATGTGATATGTGTTTCACTGCATGTAACATAATGCTAAATATCCTGCACTGTTTAAAAATCCTTTATGTAAAGCAGACAAATTTGTATCTGCAGGTGAAGCTCACCCCAGAACTACAGCAGCGCATGGACTATATACTCTCCCTAAGTGATCTAATGTGCAAGAAGTATCGGCAGCACACAGAGGATGAGCAGAGTCTGCTGGGAAAGGTCAGCATTATCATTAGTCACTATCACACTTACACATGAGATATGTGCCGGTCACTATTACACTTACACATGAGATATGTGCTGTAACTATTACACTTACGTCTGAGATATGTGCTGGTCACTATTACACTTACACATGAGATATGTGCTGGTCACTATTACACTTACACATGAGATATGTGCTGGTCACTATTATACTTACACATGAGATATGTGCTGGTCACTATTACACTTACACATAAGATATGTGCTGGTCACTATTACACTTACACATGAGTTATGTGCTGTAACTATTACACTTACATCTGAGATATGTGCTGATCACTATTACACTTACACATGAGATATGTGCTGGTCACTATTACACTTACAAACAAAATACATATATACAACACTTTACCAGACCTCCTTCATATGTGCACGGTAGGGATAGGGTTGCTGCATTAGCCCTTACTCAAAAAAGCACAAGTCCAATAATCCCACAGTACTATTAAAGGTAGTACATTTTTTTTTATTGGAATATCAAAATCCAAAACATCACAGACCGAATCATTTTGGGTTATTCTCCCTTAATTATGCTAAGCATGATTAAGGGTGAATAACCTGAAACATTGCTGACTGATGATTTGGATTCTGATGTTCCAATAAACAAAGAATTTACTACCTTCAATAGTGCTGTGGGATTATTGGACTTGCACTATTAAACTTACGCCTAAGATATGTGCTGGTCACTATTACACCATCGCCTGAGATGTTTGCCGGTCACAATTACACTTATGCCTTGGATGTGTGTCGGTCCCTATTACACTTACGCCTGAGACGTCTGCCGGTCACTATTACTCTTAAACCTGAGATGTCTGCCGGTCACTATTACACTTACGCCTGAGATATGTGCTGGTCACTTTTACACTTATGCCTGAGATGTTTGCCGGTCACTATTACACTTTTGCCTGAGATGTGTGCCAGTCACTATTACACTTACACATGAGACATCTGCCGGTCACTATAACTCTTAAACCTGAGATGTCTGCCGGTCACTATTACACTTACGCCTGAGATATGTGCTGGTCACTTTTACACTTACGCCTGAGATGTTTGCAGGTCACTATTACACTTTTGCCTGAGATGTGTGCCAGTCACTATTACACTTACACATGAGATGTCTGCCGGGCACTATTACACTTATGCCTAAGATGTGTGCCATCACTATTACACTTACGCCTGAGATATGTGTCGATATAGCCGCAAATTAATACTGGCCACCGCAGCCTGTTACTTTTTGACGCAGCAGACTGTAACTTTTTTGGGCAGCAGACCTTAACTTCTTGCCTTGGTAATTAACTTATTGTGCTGTTTTTACTAAAGCTTATACTGTTCCTCACAGTTGATGGATGCTTGGGACACTTTCCAACAACAGTCAAAAAATACTTCTGAGTTCCTGAGCAGTAACATATTATCAATGGATACAAGTCTCCAAAAGAACTTCCAAGCATGCTGTGGTCAAGCTGAGGGGTTGGTTGCTGCAGCCTCTTCATCCTCCTATCTGGACCCTTCCCAGAATGCTCAGTTGGTGCTGAAAGAGCTGGAAGACCTGCGCCAGAAGGTTCAGTCTGTTATATCTCAGCTCCGGGACCTTAGTCATTCCAGACAAGCACTCAATGGTAAGTGCCAGAAGGTTCATTCTGTAAAAATCTCAGCTCCATGACCTTAGTCATTCCAGACAAACTCTCAATGGTAAGTGCCAGAAGGTTCAGTCTGTTATATCTCAGCTCCAGGACCTTAGTCATTCCAGACAAGCACTGAATGGTGCCAGAAGGTTAATTCTGTTAAAACTCATCTCAAGATCCTTAGTCATTCTAGACCAGCAATGAATGGTAAGTGCCAGAAGGTTCAGTCTGTTATCTCTCAGCTCCAGGACCTTAGTCATTCCAGACAAGCACTGAATCATAAGTGCCAGAATGTTCAGTCTTTTATATCTCAACTCTGGGATCTTAGTCATTCTAGACAAGCACTCAATGGTAAGTGCCAGAAGGTAATTCTGTTATATCTCAGCTCCAGGACCTTAGTCATGCTAGACAAGCACTAAATGGTAAGTGCCAGAAGGTTCAGTCTGTTATATCTCAGCTCTGGGACCTTAGTCATTCTAGACAAGCACTGAATGGGAAGTTCCAGAAGGTTCAGTCTGTTATATCTTAGCTCCGGGACCTTAGTCTTTCTAGACAAGCACTCAATGGTAAGTGCCAGAAGGTTTGGTAGCATAAGGGCCCCTGCACTGGTAGGAACATATATCTATATATAACTCACACTGTGCATTTAATGAGGGCACTTCTGTGTCTGTAATTGAGTTTAAATTTCTCTCCAATGAATGTTACGGTCATGGTGAGTATTGCTATTATTTCTTCTACTAGATACGACAAGTCCACAGATTCATCCTTACTTGTGGGATGCTATCCTCCTGCTAACAGGAAGTGGCAAAGAGCACCACAGCAGAGCTGTATATATAGCTCCTCCCTTCTCTCCACCCCCAGTCATTCTCTTTGCCTGTGTTAGTGATAGGAAGAGGTAAAGTGAAAGAGGTGTTAAAATGATAGTTTTTATTTTCTTCAAGCAAGACTTTTTTATTTTAAATGGTACCGGTGAGTACTGTTTTTCCTCAGGCAGCAGATGGAAGAAGATTTCTGCCTGGAGACTGATGATCTTAGCAGTTGTCTCTAAGATCCATATGAATTCCCACATAATGGCTGAGGAGTACTAGAGAAGCTTCAGTGTGGGGAACGTTTTCATGTTACAAGCACTGAGGTATGTTCAGTCATTTATTTCTGAAGAGACTGTGATATTTCAGAACAGGCTGACATAGTTCCCAAGAGGGAAGGGGTAAGCAGTAAACCTATAGACATAAGAAGGGGTATTGCTGGAGACCTGTGTATGAATTGTTATGGGCTAAATGCAGCAAATGATGGCAGCATGGTTAGACACGGGGGCAGCATAACGTTTTATTGGCACAAACGGTTTTATAATCACTGGTGCTGGGCATTGTGCTGGGGGTTTCATTTGGCTTATTGTACATTTAGGATACTTAAACCCACATGGCTAGTTTCTATACCGCTTCCCTGCGGTTTTTTAGGCTGAGAGACATCACATATAATGGGTGGGGCCTAATTTTCGCACCTCAGATGCGCAGTTGATTTCACAAGAAGGCAGCAAACTTCAGCTTTGGTTGGGCCCAAACTAAGACATAGGATAACGGAGTCATAGTGAGACTTGTCAGACCCCTGAGGACAGGTAGGCCCCACAGCAGAGCTGTGGTGAGGTGCAGGGGGTTGTTATACGTTATTTTTCTTAACGTTTTGGGAATAACGTTTTTCTTATAGGGGGTTAATTTGTCCCTTACTTGTTGTGCAATATTAGGCTACAATATAAAAAGGATATATGATAAAATTGTGAGCGTTATAGCATTTTAAAGCAGATTTGAAAAGATTGTGCGCTTTTTTTACTTCTTAAAGGCGCAGTACTGGTTTTCAAACTTGGTGTTTTTTTCGATAAATAAAGTGTTTTCAAGACTTTTTGTGGTTATTACTAGCCTGTTCAACATGTCTGACATTGAGGAAAGTCAATGCTCTATGTGTTTAGAAGCCATTGTGGAACCCCCACTTACATTGTGTCACTCTTGTACTGAGAGGGCCTTACATTGCAAAGAACATATTTTAGGTGATAAAAGTATGTCTAAGGATGATTCTCAGTCTGAGGAAAATCAGTTTATGCCATCCAATTCTCCCCAAGTGTCACAACCTTTAACGCCCACTCAAGCCATGCCAAGTACTTCTAGTGTGTCTAATTCTTTTACTCTGCAAGATATGGCTGCAGTTATGTCTAGTACCCTTACAGAGGTATTATCTAAACTGCCAGGTTTACAGGGTAAGCACAGTAGGTCCGGTATTAAGGTAAATGCTGAGCCCTCTGATGCTTTATTGGCCATTTCCGATGTACCCTCACAGTGTTCTGATTTGGGGCTCAGGGAATTGCTGTCTGAGGGAGAGCTTTCAGATTCAGGAAATGTGTTACCTCAGACATATTCGGACGTGATGTCCTTTAAATTTAAGTTTGAACACCTCCGCCTGTTACTCCAGGTGGTTTTAGCGACCGGATGATTGTGACCCTATTGTAATACCACCAGAGAAATTGTGTAAGATGGATAAATATCTAGAGGTACCTACTTACACTGATGTTTTTCCAGTCCCTAAAAGAATTTGGGACATTGTTACTAAGGAATGGGATAGACCAGGCATTCGGTTCTCTCCCCCTCCTACTTTTAAGAAAATGTTTCCCATATCTGACACCATTTGGGATTCTTGGCAAACGGTCCCTAAGGTGAAGGGAGCTATTTCTACCCTAGCAAAGCGTACAACTATACCTATTGAGGATATTTGTGTTTTTAAAGATCCTATGGATACAAAAATAGAGGTTCTTCTAAAGAAATTGTTTATTCATCAGGGTTTTCTTCTACAACCTATAGCATGCATTGTCTCAGTTACTACTGCAACAGCTTTTTGGTTCGAGGCTCTAGAGGAGTCTCTTAAGGTTGAGACCCCATTAGATGTTATTTTGGATAGAATTAAGGCTCTCAAGCTGGCCATTTTAGCGAGTAGAGCGTTATGGCTTAAATCTTGGCCAGCTTTTAGCTATTCCTTTTTAAGGCAAGACCCTATTCGGGCCTGAACTGAAGGAAATCATTTCTGACATTACTGGAGGTAAAGGTCATGCCCTGCCTCAGGATAAGACTGTTAAGATGAGGGCTAAACAAAATAATTTTCGTTCCTTTCGATGGACCCTCTGCTTCCTCTTCCGCCACAAAGCAGGAGGGGAATTTTGCGCAATCCAAGTCAGTCTGGAGACCTAACCAGGCCTGGAATAAAGGTAAACAAGTCAAGAAGCCTGCTGCTGCTACCAAGACAGCATGAAGGGGCAGCCCCCAATCCGGGACTGGATTTAGTAGGGGGCAGACTTTCTCTCTTCGCTCAGGCTTGGGCAAGGGATGTTCAGGATCCCTGGGCATTAGAAATTGTGACCCAGGGGTATCAGCTGGAATTCAAGGATTTTCTCCCAAGAGGGAGATTTCATCTTTCACATTTGTCTGTAGACCAGACAAAAAGAGAGGTGTTCTTATGCTGTGTAAAAGACCTCTATACCATGGGTGTAATTTGTCCAGGTCCAAAACTAGAACAGGGACAGGGGTTTTACTCAAATCTGTTCGTGGTTCCCAAAAAAGAGGGAACCTTCAGACCGATTTTAGATCTCAAATGCCTAAACAAATTTCTCAGAGTCCCATCGTTCAAGATGGAGACTATTCAAACAATTTTACCAATGATCCAGGAGGGTCAATATATGACCACCATGGACCTGAAGGATGCGTATCTTCCCATTCCTATCCACAAGGATCATCATCAGTTTCTAAGGTTCGCCTTTCTGGATGAACACTATCAGTTTGTGGCCCTTCCTTTTGGGTTGGCCACAGCTCCCAGAATCTTCACAAAGGTGCTAGGGTCCCTTTTGGTGGTTCTCAGGCCGCGGGGCATAGCAGTGGCGCCCTATATAGACGACATTTTGATTCAGGCGTCATCTTATGTCAGGTATTCCACCTTAAACTGACTTGTGTGAATAACTTCCAATACCACTTTTATTCATTAGACCAACCTACCTACTCTATATCACCTGTCTTCTAACCTTAGACAAGTGCTTAGTTATTGAGTGTTATAGGAGTAACATATTTGCTCTCTCTGCTTTATCCTAAGCTATTTTGGATTACAAATTACCGTTCTAATCTCCTTTATCTACAGAGATATTTCTATATAAGCATCCTAAACAATATTAAACTTTCCAATCATTAAACTGCCTGCAGCACAGGATCTTTACAAACTGGGACACTGATTCCCACTTCATGCTGACTCCCACAAGCTGCAGCAATCGTCTCCTCTCAAAGGAAACAGTTGTGCTACAATACCAAACCTCTGCTCTTTTGTTTGTCACAGTCACTGTAACTAAGTCTGCCGCTGACTATTTACATTAAAGGCTCTAAGGAATAACAACCTGTAATTGAGTTCCAGTTTCCATACAGCCGCTCTGTCTCTTACCTGATTGCATTGCTTCACTGTTGCCTGTCAGCTGCAGATCAGAAACTCTCCTCTCACTGAAAATAACTGCAAGCAAAGTGTCATGAGGTTGTGGTAAGCATGAACATGTTATAATTTGTATATATATATGAAGTTTCTCATAACTGCAATTCGTTACTCACCTGGTATATGATTACAAGAGATGCTTTTCAGTTACTCAGGACTGCCTGCTTAATTATATATATAGCTCTTCCTCATAGAGAGAGACATTCTTCTGATTTATTTCTGAGATCATAACCAGGTTCATACCTGAATATACCTCAACTGTATTTTACCAAAAATTCACTGTGAGCTAGCTGGTTGTCTTCCTGATAAGATAAATCTCAGCTCCATTGAGACATTTTATAACAGTTTCGCAGTTGCAGATCCAAACAACTGTCTTTCATCAGTTGAAACCTAACATCTTATCATCTGACCAAATCTCACAAGGACATTGTGTTGGCATTTCTAAGAACTCACAGTTGGAAAGTGAATATAGAAAAGAGTTCACTAGTTCCACTAACAAGAGTTCCATTCTTGGGAACTCTGATAGACTCGGTAGACATGAAAATATTTCTGACGGAGGTCAGAAAGTCAAAGATTCTCAATACTTGCCGAGCACTTAAGTCCATTCCTCGGCCATCAGTGGCTCAGTGTATGGAAATCATTGGATTAATGGTAGCGGCAATGGACATCGTTCCGCTTGCACGCTTTCATCTCAGACCACTGCAGCTGTGCATGCTCAGACAGTGGAATGGGGATTATGCAAATTTATCTCCTCAGATAAATCTGGATAAGGAGACCAAAGACTCTCTTCTTTGGTGGTTATCACAGGATCATCTGTCCCAGGGAATGTGTTTTCGCAGGCCAGAATGGGTCATAGTGACAACGGACGCCAGCCTCTTGGGCTGGGGCGCAGTCTGGAATTCCCTGAAGGCTCAGGGTGTATGGACTCAGGAAGAGTCTCTACTACCAATCAATATTCTGGAACTGAGAGCCATATTCAACGCGCTTCAGGCATGGCCTCAGTTGGCTTTGGCCAAATTCATAAGATTCCAGTTGGACAATATCACGACTGTAGCATATATCAATCATCAAGGGGGAACAAAGAGTTCTCTAGCGATGATAGAGGTTTCAAAGATAATCCGATGGGCGGAGGTTCACTCTTGCCATCTATCAGCAATCTATATCCCAGGAGTGGAGAACTGGGAAGCGGATTTTCTAAGTCGTCAGACTTTTCATCTGGGGGAGTGGGAGCTCCATCCGGAGGTGTTTGCGTTATTGATTCATCAATGGGGCACACCGGAATTGGATCTGATGGCATCTCGTCAGAATGCCAAACTTCCTTGTTACGGGTCCAGGTCAAGGGATCCCCAAGCTGTACTGATAGATGCTCTGGCAGTACCTTGGTTGTTCAACCTGGCTTATGTGTTTCCACCATTTCCTCTCCTGTCTCGTGTGATTGCAAGGATCAAACAGGAGAGAGCCTCTGTGATCCTAATAGCGCCTGCATGGCCACGCAGGACTTGGTATGCAGATCTAGTGGACATGTCCTCTCTGCCACCGTGGAAACTTCCGTTGAGACAGGACCTTCTCATTCAAGGTCCGTTTTAACATCCAAATCTAAATTCTCTGCAGCTGACTGCCTGGAGATTGAACGCTTGATCTTATCTAAGCGGGGATTCTCTGAGTCGGTCATTGATACTTTGATTCAGGCTCGCAAGCCTGTCACTAGGAAAATTTACCATAAGATATGGTGTAAATATCTTTATTGGTGTGAATCCAAGGGCTACTCATGGAGTAGGGTTAGGATTCCTAGGATTTTGTCTTTTCTCCAAGAAGGATTGGAGAAGGAATTATCAGCTAGTTCCTTAAAGGGACAAATTTCTGCCTTGTCAATTCTACTACATAAGCGTCTGGCGGATGTCCCAGACGTTCAGTCTTTTTCTCAGGCTTTAATCAGAATCAAGCCTGTATTTAAACCTGTTGCTCCGCCATGGAGTTTGAATTTAGTTCTTAATGTTCTTCAAGGGGTTTCGTTTGAACCCATGCATTCCATAGATATTAAGCTTTTATCTTGGAAAATTTTGTTTTTAGTTGCTATTTCTTCTGCTCGAAGAGTTTCTGAGCTTTCTGCATTACAATGTGATTCGCCTTATCTTATATTCCATTCTGATAAGGTGGTTTTGCGTACTAAACCTACAACTAAAGGTTGTTTCAAATAAGAATATTAATCAGGAAATTGTGGTTCCTTCTTGTGTCCTAATCCTTCTTCGAAGAAGGAGCGTCTGTTACTTAACTTGGACGTGGTTCGTGCCTTGAAGTTTTACTTACAAGCGACCAAGGATTTCCGTCAAACATCTTCTCTATTCGTTGTTTATTCTGGAAAGCGTAGGGGTCAAAAAGCTACGGCTACCTCTCTTTCTTTTTGGCTGAAAAGCATCATCTGCCTGGCATATGAGACTGCTGGACAGCAGCCTCCTGAAAAGGGTTACGGCTCATTCTACTAGAGCTGTAGCTTCCACATGGGCTTTTAAAAACGATGCTTCTGTTCAACAGATTTGTAAGGGTGAGACTTGGTCCTCCCTTCATACTTTTTCCAAATTTTACAAATTTGATACTTTTGCTTCTTCTGAGGCTATTTTTGGGAGAAATGTTCTTCAAGCAGTGGTTCCTTCTTTTTAGGTATCTGTCTTGTCCCTCCCGTTCATCCGTGTCCTGTTGCTTTGGTATTGTATCCCACAAGTAAGGATGAATCCGTGGACTCATCGTATCTAGTAGAAGAAAAGGAAATTTATGCTTACCTGATAAATTGATTTCTTCTACGATACGACTAGTCCCCTGCCCTCCCTGTCATTTTAGACAGATTATATTTTTGTTTTTCAAAACTTCAGTCACCTCTGCACCTTTTAGCTTTTCTTTTCTCTTCCTATACCTTTGGTCGAATGACTGGGGGTGGAGAGAAGGGAGGAGCTATATAGACAGCTCTGCTGTGGTGCTCTTTGCCACTTCCTGTTAGCAGGAGGATAATATCCCACAAGTAAGGATGAATCTGTGGACTCGTTGTATCGTAGAAGAAATCAATTTATCAGGTAAGCATAAATTTCCTTTTATTTAATTCTGTGTTTGTGTAGAATTAGTGTCTCATACAGCTTGAGTAATGTCACAATGAAGAGAGATTAGACAGATGCACAGTGTTACCTTCACTTATTTATTTCACTCACAGGTACACTGTACAGCAAATGAGACCACTCATCAGATGTCCTTATAGTGAGCAGGAGCTCTCTTATTTGTTTATTCAATCCATTATAAGAGCCCTGTGAAGTTTCTTGCACAGGTTTTTAAAGGGGTTCTTACAATCCTGTTCTTTTCATTAGAGAAATGTCAGATGTATTCCCATGTTATTAGAACAACAGGGTGGATTCTTTGTCATACAGGAATTTACCATGTGATGTTCTCATATGCTTTATATGTTGTTATAGGCTCTGCAGCATATGCTAATGTATTTGGCGCACATGTGTGATATCTTTGTTCTACTGTCTCTGCAGGAAAGACGTTTGACATATTGAGTATCATAGCTGGAGAGCACCAGATTCAGGCACGGGAAGAAGCATGGAGACTTCTGAGCAGAAGTGGTGTTCAAATTACCGCATGGAAAAAAATGCTGTTTATTAAGGTTAAAACATTCTCATATGACCCAACATAGATTTAGGGGCAAATGGGAGACAATTTTGATAAGAAGACATTGCATGGCAAATAATATAATGGGGTGGAGTTAAGCCCATCAAATAAATGGATGGTAACATCAGATAGGGTATGAACTAGACAAACAAGAGGGTACACTCTAGTCAATGTGGTGGGCTGAAATATCATGGCTGTTCCAAGATGGTGTGATTAATGGACAGACCCATGGCCAAATTCCTTGATGAGGTGGACTTACAATGAGACACATTGTAATTAAGACTGGAGAAAACATATTGTTGTATGTATATGCTATATTTTTCTCACTAGAGGACTCAGACTAATTTGTTTATTTAGAGAATCTCATTAGGATCTGATCTCCCTCTTCATCCGTAAATGTTTCCCATTCCTAACTAGTGAATATGGTTATGGCCTGAGATGTTTCCCATTCCTAACTAGTGAATATGGTTATGGCCTGAGATGTTTCCCATTCCTAACTAGTGAATATGGTTATGGCCTGAGATGTTTCTAATTCCTAACTAGTGAATATGGTTATGGCCTGAGATGTTTCCAATTCCTAACTAGTGAATATGGTTATGGCCTGAGATGTTTCCCATTCCTAACTAGTGAATATGGTTATGGCCTGAGATGTTTCCCATTCCTAACTAGTGAATATGGTTATGGCCTGAGATGTTTCCCATTCCTAACTAGTGAATATGGTTATGGCCTGAGATATTTCCCATTCCTAACTAGTGAATATGGTTTTGGCCTGAGATGTTCCCCATTCCTAACTAGTGAATATGGTTTTGGCCTGAGATGTTTCCCATTCCTAACTAGTGAATATGGTTATGGCCTGAGATATTTCCCATTCCTAACTAGTGAATATGGTTATGGCCTGAGATGTTTCCCATTCCTAACTAGTGAATATGGTTATGGCCTGAGATGTTTCCCATTCCTAACTAGTGAATATGGTTATGGCCTGAGATGTTTCCCATTCCTAACTAGTGAATATGGTTATGGCCTGAGATGTTTCCCATTCCTAACTAGTGAATATGGTTATGGTCTCAGATGTTTCCCATTCCTAACTAGTGAATATGGTTATGGTCTGAGATGTTTCCCATTCCTAACTAGTGAATATGGTTATGGCCTGAGATGTTTCCCATTCCTAACTAGTGAATATGTTTATGGCCTTAGATGTTTCCCATTCCTAACTAGTGAATATGGTTATGGCCTGAGATGTTTCCCATTCCTAACTAGTGAATATGGTTATGGCCTGAGATATTTCTAATTCCTAACTAGTAAATATGGTTATGGCCTGAGATGTTTGGCGGTCACTAACTAGTGAATATGGTTATGGTTAGGGAATATTTAAACATCCTGTTCTAATGGCTGATGTGGATTTGTGTAGACACCTGAGTACTAATACTTTCTAGCAGGTTAATACTGAACTCATGGACAAGAAGCTGCAGACCTGGGAGAGACGCCTCCATAACGTGTCTGTGCTGCTCACAGATGAGGATCCCGTGCTCCATGCTGTGCAACATAATCTGCTGGACGTTACACAACTGCTGACACTTCTCAAGATGCTCAGAGACCCTGCAATAAAGCAACAGCACTGGGAGGACATCTTCATCAGTAATTACCAGTACCAGTGATATTATAGATGGTATAATTAATAGAAAGTACTGTAGAGTGAGGTGTGTATGTCAGATAGAGGCTGGTGTAGTGTGAAGTTAGTATGATAGTAAGGAGGAGGATGGTATGTCAGATGGAGGCTGGTGTAGTGTGAAGTTGGTATGATAGTAAGGAGGAGGTTGGTATGTCAGATGGAGGCTGGTGTAGTGTGAGGTTGGTATTATAGTAAGGAGGAGGTTGGCATTTTAGATGGAGGCTGGTGCAGTGTGAGGTTTGTATGATAGTAAGGAGGAGGATGGTATGTCAGATGGAGGCTGGTGCAGTGTGTGGTTGGTATTATAGTAAGGAGGAGGTTGGTACATCAGATGGAGGCTGGTGTAGTGTGAGGTTGGTATGATAGTAATGAGGAGGTTGGTATGTCAGATGGAGGCTGGTGTAGTGTGAGGTTGGTATTATAGTAAGGAGGAGGTTAGTACATCAGATGGAGGCTGGTGTAGTGTGTTTGGTATGATAGTAATGAGGAGGTTGGTATGTCAGATGGAGGCTGGTGTAGTGTGAGGTTGGTATGATAGTGAGGAGGAGGTTGGTATGTTAGATGGAGGCTGGTGTAGTGTGAGGTTGGTATGATACTAAACTATATAACGGATGACCTAGCACCAAGAGATAGCACCTATGGCTCCAAACGTGTGGTACCTAGCTTACCAGTTGTGAGATAAAGTTAAATAGTGGAGTTCAGAGCGCCTAACGTGGGAAGGCTAAGGTGCAATGTGCTTATAAAAGGGGATCTTCTTAATGGGATGCCATAAGAATAAATCAGTTTCAAATATACATTTAAGAGATACAAATTGAAACAAATTAAAAGCATGGGTTCATGTGCACATGAAACCTACAATAAAATGATAAGACATTAAAAACAATTCTGGCAAAATATCTGAATATGCTGGCCTTATATACTTGTTCCTACATGTGGGCTCACATACTTATTTGAAATCACAGGATGTGCAAATATAACTAAGCTTCAGAGCCAATAAAATAACAAATACAGTGAGATAGCAAAAAACTTCAGTAAAAAGTCACAAAATCATAGTGTATCCAAAAATCATACTATTAATGTCCAAAAAAAATAATATATATATATATATATATATATATATATATATATATATATATATATATATATATATATATATATATATATATATATAAACAAAGTGGGGCAAAAAAGTATTTAGTCAGCCACCAATTGTGCAAGTTCTCCCACTTAAGAAGATGAGAGAGGCCTGTAATTTTCATCATAATAGTACCAAATAGTAGTAACACAAAGACATTAACAGATAGGGAGGTATTAGCTCCTCACGGGAGTCCCCTTATCTTTATATGAGTATAGGGTGATTCTTATTTAGTCAAACCTGTCTTCAAGTATGGTTCAATCAGTCATGGGATATCTTGGAGAGGTTTCTCTTAATCCTGTCCACTGTTATTCATGTAGCTGCAGACTTTCATCTAATGATATATTTATATTTGTTTAGAGAGGGGTGTACAGATTGTGTTCTTATGAGCACTAGTAAAAAAAAAACATGTGGGCATGAAGTATCTGTTGTGTGTAACCGTCTTTACAATATAATGTTTATGTCTATATGCTGAGGAGATGTGTTAAGTCCTCTTTATTATTGAGACCTTTTGGATATAAACAATCCAGATTAAATATCCATTTTTGATTCAGCTGTAAGTAGTTTTCTTTCATAATTGCCACCTCTCCAGTCTTTGCTAACGTTCTGGATTCCAATATAGTTGAGATCTTTGATGTTACCCCAATGTTTTGTTGAGAAGTGTCTGTACAGTGCTGTCTCCATATTTAGCTTTTAAATGAGCAGAAGATGTTCCCTTATTCTGTCTCTTAGGGGTCTTGACGTTTGCCCCACATATTGCAGAACACATGTGCATTGGATCAAGTATATGACCCCTTTGTCTTGGCATCTTATGAGGTCTTTCATCTGAAACATCTCTTGAGTTATGAGATTGAAAGTTCTCCAATTTTTTGCCACATTTGCACCCCTTGCAGCTGTGACATGGAAAGAAGCCTTTGATCTTTTTCCCAAATATATAATTTACTCCCGGTTGTATGTTTCTCTGTATACTCGGTGCTAGTCTGTTTTTTAGATTATCCGCCTTCCTGTAGATGAATCTTTGTTGTGCAGGAAGCTTCTCTCCTATTATATCATTGTCTCTAAGCAAAGACCAATGTTTTCTGAATATGTTTTCAATAATGCGTCTGTTTGCACTGTATTCCGTTATCATCGGGACATCTAGAATTTCTTAATTTATCTTTGTCAAGGTCTTATCCTTATATTTTGTTAATTCCCTCCTATCCGTCCTCCTTACTTCATCTATTTTTTGATCCAATGTTTCTGTATCCTCTGTAGATGAATCTGTTTTTTAGAATTATAGCCTGCTCTTTCCATTTATCCGGATTGGAGCAGTTATTCTTGATCCATAAAAGTTCACCTTCCGGGTTGTTGTCTTTCCACTTGTCATGGTGGCAGCTCATTTTGTGAATGTAGTTGTTGCTATCGACTTCCTTGAAGTAAGTTGATGTCTCCAGTTTCCCATTCTTCACCTCTATCTTCAAGTCTAGGAATGTAATTTCAGTATAGCTCCATTTGTATGTGAATTTTAGATTTATTGTATTTTTATTCATGATCTCTATTGTGTATTCGAGATCTTCCGCCGTGACTTTCCATATCAAGATAACATTGTCTATATATCGATGGTACAGGACCAGGTCCGCGCTAGCTGGGCATGAGTCCCAGAATATTTATTTCCATTTTCCCATGTAGAGATTTGCGTAGCTTGGCGCGAACCTGGTTCTCATTGCTGTACCACATATTTATTTGTAGAATTTTCCATTGTTACAAAAATAATTGAGTCAGGATGTAATATACCGTATACTATCCAAAATAAAGTCACCTTTCTCTTTAGTGACATCTAGATCTTTCTTCAGGAAGAAATATAGTGCTTCCAGTCCTTCTGTGTGCGGTATACTTGTGTATAATGATGTTAAATCGCATGTGGCTAATATGTAACCTTCTTCCCAAGGTATGTTCTCCAGAAGGTTCAATACTTGTGTAGAGTCCCTTAAAAACGAGGGGAGTTGTCTGACGTATTTCTACAGGTTTTTATCGACTTATTCCAATAAATTACTAGTCCCTATAAATAAATTACTAGACCCTATGGTGGAAATGATCGGCCTCCCCGGTGGATTGTGTAGGGACTTATGTATTTTTGGGAGGTGGTAAAACACAGGGGTTTTCGGGTACTTTTCACCTATATAACTAAACTCTTTATCATTTAGTACTCCCATTTTTTTTTGCCTTAGACATCAAATCATCCAGATCTTTCTTGAATTTCTCCACAGGGTTATTCAGTAATTTATGATATGTGGTAGTGTTGCTGAGAATGCGATCACTCTCTCGAGTGTAGTCAATTCTATTCAAAAACAAGCAGAAGTGAGGCCGGTTAGATTGGGGTCGATAACGGAGGAGATAACAAATATGACTTTATCTGATAATAGTGATGAACTCACGTTGTATGAAGGAACTGTCTGTTTACCATCTGGGACTGCCTCCTCTGATTGTGCATTAATACCCCAATCAGGTGTTATACATAATGATATGGTATTGAATATATCTAAAACAGAGATTACTGATGCTGAGTTAGCTTTACTTAATAAAGGTTTATCATACTGTCCTAAAAATAATTGTAACTTCTTCCAATTGTCCAAAGATTTGTTCAGATTTTTTAGGAATGTCAGGTTAAAGATGTTAGCCTTTGATAATGAATGCATACCCAAAAATAAAAATGTGGATGATAGATTGAATCTGAAAAAGGTGGGATTGAGAAATAAAAGCACCTTTTTACCAGCCCAAAACCATCATGGGGTTGAAACCTTTGTAAAATTGGTTATGCAGGATATAGATTGTTTAAAAGATAAAGTCATGAAAGAAAAAAATTCTAAAGGTAAAAAATAAAGGTAAATATATACCTACTGCTGAGATTGTTTATAACAATGAAGCTAAATTGAAATATAAACACCTTGTGAATAATTTTTCTAAACAAGACCAACTAGCTTTAAAATCTTTATCATCTAAGGATAATGTCATTTTGAAGAAAGCAGATAAAGGTGGGGCCACAGTAATCATTGAAAAAGAGTTTTATATTGGAGAAATTAAAGGTCAATTAAGTGATGAACATGTGTACAGAAAACTTTCAAATAACCCTGTTTTTCTAATACAAAATGAGCTTAGGAACACTTTGACAATTGCCCCAAAAAATGGAATTATTGGCAAGGATTTGCTTAAATTTTTTGATGTACCATATCCACGTACACCTGTACCTTATACGTTACCAAAGGTACATAAAAATCTTAAAGCACCTCCCGGATGTCCAATTGTGTTCTCTTTTGGAGCTATTACATCTAATATTTCTATATATTTAGATAAAATCTTGAGACCCTATGTAGAGAAAACTAGCTCCTTTTTAAGAGACACAAGCGATTTCTTACTGAAATTAGAAGCTTTGAATTTGGAGAACAGTAAATTTATTATATACAGCTTGGATGTTGAAAGCCTTTACACCTCTATCACACATGTGAGTGGTGTGGGGGCTGTTGAGTCGATTTTATGTGCCTATGATGATGTGATTTCTCTGATATCCAGATTGAATTTTTTCTTAAGTTGTTTGAATTTGTTTTGTACAATAATTATTTTCTCTTTGAGGATGATTATTTTTTACAGATTCAGGGGACAGCCATGGGTTCCAGCGTCGCCCCCAATTATGCTAATTTGTTGATGGATGCTTTTGAAGAAAAATTTGTATATTCCAATAAGGACTTCATCCGATATGGCGCCTATTGGTGGCGCTATATATCGATGATGTCTTTGGAATTTGGTTGGGTGACGCTGGAACCCTGAAGGCTTTTGTTAATGATTTGAACAGTTCCACGGTACACTTAAAATTTAAGTTATCTTTTAGTGAAGAGGAAATTGTATTTTTGGACACTAGGGTTATCAATACAGGAGGTTCTTTGACAAAAGATTTATTCTGAAAACCTACTGATCATAACAGTATTTTACATTTTGACAGTGCTCATCCTTTATCTTTATTAAAGGCTCTACCTAGGAGCCAATTATTAAGGGTATGCAGAATAGTTACTGACCAACAATTATTTGATCTGAGGCTAGGGGAAATGAAGAATCGCTTTTTAGAGCGTGGCTATCCCAAAACAATGTTGGAAAAAGAGGCTCAATCAGTCTCTCTTATTCCTAGAGCTACACTGTTGTCTACTGACCCCAAAAAAAAAAAAACCCAAAAAAAGTAAGGAGGTGAAAGGGGGTGAGTCGAAGAGAATGGTTTTTGTGTCAGAATTCAATTGTCATAGCTACAGGATTAATGATATTATTAGGAAGCATTGGCCTTTGTTGTCCAAATGCTATCCTAATATTTCTGAGTTTGTAGAGAATCCAATGCCAGCCTTTAAAAGAGGCTATAATTTGCAACAGAAACTGATTAGGGCAGATATTGGTTCTTCAAAGATCAGGGATGGCCAAAGATATTTGACTGACAGGAATAGGGGTTGTTTTCCATGCCTGGGATGTTCATGTTGTGGTAACATGATTAAAGGATCTGTTTTTTACCATCCCAGCTCAGGAAAAAAATACCAGATTAAGAACTTCTATACCTGTCACTCAAAATTTGTAATCTATTTAATTAAGTGTCCTTGTGGGCGGAGCTATGTGGGAGAGACCACTAGATCCATTAGGGATAGAATAGTCGAGCATAAGAGCTCTATTAGGACAAAGAATGAAAAGTCCCCAATAGCCTGTCACTTTAATCAAGTAGGGCATGCCATCAACCAACTTCGCTTTCAAGTAATTGATTTTGTTCCCAACCCTAGGAGAGGAGGTAATAGGGAGCTACTGCTTCATCAGAGGGAGAGATTCTGGATATTTGAATTGAATACCCTTCAACCTGTGGGTCTTAATAAAGATTGGGACTTGTCAGTATTCCTATAATAATATAATTGGGTTTGAAATTTTCTGTGCTGGCGTTCTTGCCTTATGCATTGTCCTGATCTCCAACAATGATTAGTCCTGAGCCTAAAGAATTTGTACTTGCTGTGTATATAGTTTAATATTGTATCAATTTTTTGATTAGATATATTTAATGTATATAGAAACATTTTAATTTGTATCTTTGTAGTATATTTATGTGGTATTTTTTTGCATTATCCTAAAGAAGTGAATGGGTTAAATTATACCTTGTATAAGAGGAAATTATTCTCTGCTGCCCCCTGGTGGGGGTGGGTATATTAAGATGCTTGTTACCACAATTTTTTATGCTTGACAAAGGAAGCTCCCGAAACGTCACTGCTACTTTGTTTGTTGTGCTCCAATAAAGACCATTTAAAAACCACTTATTGCTGCCATACTCTTTGGACTTTCACTAGGTAGGGTAGGGCTTGGTGGTACCCCTATGTGGCGTGCAAGTGGTTCAGGTGTTGATTGATACCTTTTGAGTTTGGTCGATTCTATTCAAAGCAGGTTTAATCGTCAAATTATGGTTGCTTTCAAGTTTCTTAATGGTTTCCAACTGTTTATTGGACATGTTGTGTTTCATATTATTCAGTTTACTTGGTTGTATGTTTCTAATTTTGTTACAGACCACAGTCTCGAAGGTCTCAATAGCATTTCCTTTACTACTTGTAGGGAAAAACATGGATTTATGCTTTAAATCTGTGTGTATATAGTTATCTTTTTCTATATTGTATCCTGTTGGTTCCGATGTAGCAATCTCCAGTGGAGATTTTGCAAAAAATCTTTTAAGGTCATCTTCCTCACAGATTCTTTAGTATTGAGAAAAGTCTGGAATTTGTCAAGACTCCTTGACGGTGCAAACGAAAGACCGTACAGTAGTACTGATCTTTCATGATTTGATAGTTCATTGGAACTCAAGTTATAGATTCTTTGTTTGTTATCTATTCCATTGTTTATTTGAGGTGTAATTTGTTTGTTCTTATTTATTCTGATGCCTCCTCTCTTCCCTCTGTGGGTTTTCTTTTTACCTTTGGCGTAATTGAGTCCTCTAGTTCTATGCTCTTTCGTTTTATGATGTTCATCTCTTTGCCCCTTAGGGCTGGTTTGTTCAATTCTAAAAAAGAAGAGGATTATGCTGAAGTGGATGTGGTGGGCGTATATGGATCTATTGCAGAGTCAACTTTGTTTCTTTGTGTTTGTGTCTTCCATCTCTGTGTGTTATTCTCTTCCCTATATTTTCTATGGTGATTTTGATTCTGGAAAGGTCTACTTTGTGTCTCTGAGTACCACTCCTTTCAAATCGATGTTCTGTATATGTCCCTATCGGTTTGATAGTCCTCATATCTATTTTGATATGTTCTTGGTTCATTAAATATCTGTCTTTGTAATGTACCTTTAAGACATTTCACTCAATTCCTCCTCCCCTTTCTTCACATCATTGCTTGATTATTTTGTGCTTAGCCTGTTGTGTTCAACTTGTCCACAGCAGCCACTTTCAAGTCTGACCTCTAATTCAAGTGCTTATTTTATTTCAGCAATCTCTATAGTTATTTACTGCTGTGTTACCTTGCTACTTTTTCAACTGTGAAGGATTCTTACTTTGGAACCTGCTTCTCTGCTTCAAGCAGCTCAGCATACTGGATCTTTTTCCTTTTGGATTCCTACGCCGCATCAAGTTCCAGCCGCAAGGATCTTCCTCATTTTTGCTCACTTGCTGCTCACACTGTCTGCAAAGCTCTCATCTGTTCCTCCCAGACTTAACAGCAACCTCTCCTACCAAGTTGTAAGTAGATTGTTATCTAAACATTGTTCACTGCTCTGAAAACCGGATCCAGTCCTTTCTTCATCTGCAACTAAGGTACAAACATTCATTAACTATTTATGCCATATCCTCCACCTTTTACAGGCATAACAAGCTGTTATAACCTATCTGTTTGCTTAAGTTGCATATTTAATCCATTGACTCAGTAATCACTTATGAACTCTCTTTATTGACCAAGTGAAATTCATTTCCTGTGACTGTTAACCTAACAACTCCTGTTTATAGTTGCATGAGATTTCTAAAGGCACAGATTGTGATATTAACTATATCTTGTCTGCTATCCATTATGTCTTATTAACTTGCTGGCACAGTTTTTACCAGTTGTTACAGAATAACATTCTGGTTTCTTGTCCAGCTACATTTACAGCCTTACAGTCTTGAGGAATACACCATCCCTCCCTGTGAGTGTCTATTTGGAGAATAGGTAATACCATCCATTGTCATAATGGTTATAGTGTTCTTGACACTCATTATGCCTAACATTAAACATCATGTCCCTAGCTTGATTAGAGTAATGTTTCTCTTTGGGTCTTGCATCTCTATATTGCTCTCTTTCTGCCCTATTGTAATGTTGGAATCTATGATAAGGTTTCCCCCAACCTTCATTCTGACATTGTGAATCATTTTATCTATTGTCCCAGCCCCTATTTCATTGGTAGGTGTTATTTCTATTTGGACTGTATTGTGAATATATTCTATTACGAAAATGTTGATTATTATTTCTTTCTAATGACACGGTGAGTCCACGAATCATCATAATTACTGTTGGGAATATCACTCCTGACCAGCAGGAGGAGGCAAAGAGCACCACAGTAATGCTGTTAAATACCACTCCCTTACCCACAACCCCCAGTCATTCTCTTTGCTTGTATCAGTTGCAAGGAGGGGGGAAAACATAACGTCAGTGGCTTACATCAATCATCAGGGAAGAACTCAGAGTTTCTTGGCCATGACAGAGGTAGCCAGGATTATTCAGTGGGTGGAGACTCACACCTGCTGTCTGTCTGTGATCCACATTCCAGGGGTGGACAATTGGTAAGCCGGTTTTCTGAACAGGCAGACTTTTCATCCTGGGGAGTGGGAACTTCATCCAGAGGTGTTTTCCTCCTTGATTCTCAAATGGGGGCAGCCAGAGTTGGATCTCATGGCATCTCATCAGAATGCCAAGCTCCCGAGGTACAGATCAAGGTCAAGGGATCCTCAGGCTGTACTGATAGATGCTCTAGCAGTTCCTTGGAATTCTCATTGCACCAGTGTGCCCTCGCAGAATCTGGTATGGAGATCTGGTGGAGATGTCATCTTTTCCACCTTGAAATCTTCTATTAAGGAAGGACCTTCTACTTCAGGGGCCCTTTCTTCATACAAATCTCATTTCTCTGAAGCTGAGTCAGTTATTGAGACTTTGATTTAGGCGCGTAAGCCTGTGACTAGACGATTTATTATAATATATGGAGTAAATATCTGTATTGGTGTTATAAGCTTGTATAATGTAGCTATTACCAGAGAACCTTAAGTGAAACAGGCTTATACAAAAGGTTATTACCAAGGGAGATAGCTGATTTAATTAGTATAAGTTCTTTTTATAACACTTTACAGAATCAAAAATAAAGTAAATAAAACAGATGAAAAGTAGCCTTTGTATGTTTTACACACTTGTAAAGAATTGTGGTCTTTAAATATAGAAGGCAGCAAACAAGCAAATTATAGGTACTTGTTTAAGAAAAGCAGAATTATAAAGCAAAGTCTTTTTTAGTCAAGTTTAGAAGTGAGTACATGATTTGCAGTCTGCAATGTCCATATATCAAGAGTTATCAGGTTACAGCAGGCAAAGCGTGTGATACAGAGAGAAGGGGAGAGCTTGATTTAACCAGGTGTGAGCACTCTAACAGGGTGTATGTCAGAAGAACTTTGGATATCAATATATACAGCTAGAGACAATTGTATATAAAAATAATGATACTTGCGAGTGAGTTTAGAACTGCAGAGAGCGGGGTTGGCACTGAGACAAAACGGATCACAGCAGGGAAGTTGTTCATATTTCCTGGTTGCGGTATACGCTCAGTAACGGAGCTGGCTAAAAGGTCAGACTGCTGAGTTAACACAGACTTGATTGAGTTGCTGCCAAAGTCTGTTTTAAGTGTAAAGAGGCAGGAAAAATGCTTCTTCGGTTTTAAAGCTGGTGAGATGACAAAAGGATTTCCTTAAACAGGTACGAAAAACAGGATCTGAAGAGTTTAGCTTTAGAGCTTGAAGCAGAGTGGGAACTACAAACTTCAATTATCAAGCAAAGCACAGGTGTACTGAACACACCTTTAAAGGGAGGTGAAGGAGTGGGTTGGTCTTATTACTTAAAGTTACAGGTATATGACAGATCCCCCCTTTCAGGGGCGCCCCCTTCCCGGATCCAAACCCGGTTTGTCGGGATGTAGATGATGGAAGGATGTGAGCAATTGGGGAGCATGTAAATCCCTAAGGGGTATCCAAGAATCCTCCTCATGACCATACCCTTTCCAATGAACCAGATACTCAATTGTTCTACCCTGGCGGCGCGAATCCAGAATTGATTCCACTTCGAATTCCGTTTGATCTTCTATCAGCTGAGGAGAGTCCTTGATGACTTGAGGAATATTAACATCAGACCCTTGATAGGGTTTAAATAGGGAAACATGGAAGGATGGGTGTATCCTGTAAGATGCGGGTAGATCAAGAATTGCTGCATTAGTGTTGATCATTCTTTTTACCTTGAATGGACCTATGAACTGGTTAGCCAGTTTTTTGCTAGGTACCTTTAATTTGAGGTTTTTTGTTGAGAGCCAGACTCTATCGCCAACTGAGTATTGAGGTGGAGTTAGATGTTTTTTATCAAAATAACTCTTTTGGTTACGTTTAGATTTCTCTAAATGAATCTTTAGGGAAGTCATAGTTTGTTTCAAATTAGAGACATAATCCAGAGCATAAAGCGATTTTGAGGTGGAGATGAAGTTGGGTAGGGTGGTTGGATGGTAACCATAAGTGGCAAAGAAGGGTGAAACTCCAGTCATCCTGGTTCTGTGAGATATAACACCTTAAGTATTGCTCCAAAGTCTGATTCAGTCTTTCAGTAAGGCCATTAGGTTGGGGATGAAAAGCTGTTGACATTCTAGAGGAGATTCTTAACAATTTACATAGTTCCTTCCAAAACCTGGATGTAAATTGAGTCCCTTGATCAGTGACTATAGAGGTCGGTAATCCATGGAGTTTTACGATGTGATCAAAGAATGTTTTAGCTGTTGTGAGAGCGTTTGGAATTCTCTTAAGAGGTATGAAATGAAAGAGTTTAGTAAGATGATCTATCACCACTAATATGGTTGTAAATGTATTTGAAGGTGGTAATTCGACTATGAAGTCCATTCCAATCATGGTCCAAGGGACTTCAGGTATAGGTAATGGTTTTAGTAAACCAAAAGGTCTGTGGTGTTCTTTTTTGCAAGCTGCACATACATGACAATCTGACACAAATGTAACTACGTCTTGTCTTAAACCAGGCCACCAGTAATTCCTTGTTAATAAATCCTGGGTTTAGTGATTCCAGGATGACCAGACATGGGGTTCGTATGATGTAGATGTAGGATCTCCTTCCTTACAGAAGGAGGAACGTATAATAAATCATTGTAGAAGTATAATCCTGAAGTGGCGTCCTTTACGAAACATGAGGGAATGGTAGAGTCTTTTAGTAAAGCTAATAAAATGTCTTTTTGTAGGCTTGAAGTTACAGCTATAAACTTGGTCGACGGTATAACTGTTTGTTGTTCTTCCTTTTCATTATGTTTAATAAAAGAACGGGAAAGAGCATCAGCTTGGATGTTCCTTGAACCTGGTCTATATGTTATCTGAAAGTTGAATCGGTCTAGGAAAAGAGACCATCGGACTTGTCTTGATGACAAGGTCTTGTTCTTTCTAAGATACTGTAAATTCTTATGATCTGTAAGAACAGTAAAAGGTTTGAGTGTCCCTTCCAGTAGGTGTCTCCAGTGTTCCAGAGCACATTTGATAGCTAGAAGTTCCAAGTCCCCCACGGAGTAATTCCTTTCAGCTATAGACAGGAGTTGAGAGTAAAAGGCTACAGGATGTAGGACGGAAGTATCGTTTTGTTGTTGGGAGAGTATAGCACCAATACCAACAGTAGAAGCATCAACTTCTAACACAAATTGGAATTCGGGATTAGGAAGCTGTAGGATAGGAGCTGAAGTAAAACAATCTTTTAAATGCTCAAAAGCTTGTTGGGCTTCTTCAGTCCAAACGAGTCGATTCTTACCGGTTAGCTTAGTTAAAGGTTGGACAATGGATGAAAATCCTTTGATGAATCTCCTATAAAAATTAGAGAATCCTAAAAACCTCTGAAGAGATTTTACAGAGGTAGGTACAGGCCATTTGAGTATGGATGTAACCTTCTCTGGATCCATGTTTACACCGTTAGGGGAGATTATGTAACCCAAAAATTTTATTGTCTTTACATGGAATACACATTTCTCAGCCTTGGCGTATAGCCGATGTTCTCTTAATCTAGACAAAACCCATTTTACATGTTTTATATGATCAGTTAGATTTTTGGAGTATATCAAAATATCGTCTAGATATATTACAACACACACATCCATTAAGTCTTTGAAAATATCATTTATAAAAAATTGAAATGTGGCCGGAGCATTAGTTAATCCGAATGGCATAACATTGTATTGAAAGAGACCATAACGGGTTCGGAATGCTGTTTTCCATTCGTCACCGCTTTTTATCCTGATTAAATTGTATGCTCCCTTCAAATCTAGTTTGGTAAAAATGGTTGCATCTGTTAACCGTTCAAGTAATTCGGGTATTAAAGGAAGTGGATACCTATTTTTAATCGTAATAGAGTTTAATGCTCTATAATCAATGATTGGGCGTAAGGTCCCATTCTTATTTGTGACAAAGAATATGCCCGCTGCTGCAGGAGAGGTTGAAGTAGAAATGAAACCTTTCCTTAGATTATCATCTAGGTACTCTCTGAGGAATTTTAATTCTTTTTGAGAGAGTGGAAAAATTCGGCCGAACGGTATGATAGACCCAGGTTTAGTATCAATGGGACAATCATAAGGTCTGTGTGGGGGTAGATTTTCGGCTTCCTTAAGGTCAAATACATCTGAAAAGTCTGAATACTGCAATGGTATATGAGGGTGTAGAGTTTTGATTTCCACACAGGGAAAACAGGTAGCCGAGCAGTATGGGGAAGAAAAAGTTACTGTGTTACTGCACCAGTCTATATGAGGGTTGTGTTTTCTTAACCAAGGATAGCCCAATATTAAGGGGTGTAGTGAGCTAGGAATGATATCAAATGTAATGTATTCTGTATGACCCATGTTACAAGAGACAAGTAAGGGAACAGTATGGTGTGTGATCGGGCCCTTTAAATAGGTAGAGCCATCAATAACCTTCACATAGATGGGGGTTTGCTTTTGCACACAAGGTATTTTATTAGTATATACAAGGGTTTTGTCAATAAAGCTACCATAAGCTCCAGAATCAATCAGCGCCTCAGTCTTGAGATGATGCTGGTCCCACTGCAAAGACAATGTGAAAGTTAATTGTGATTCATGAATGTTATCAGTATTTGGGTTAACTATAAGAATCTTACCCCTTTTTTGCCGGTTCAGAATAGGGCAGGAAGAGACACTGTGTTCTTTATTCCCACAGTACATACAGAGGTTTGATATCCTCCTTCTCTGTTTCTCTTCTTGGGATAATGGTCCACGGATGGCCCCAATTTCCATGGGCACAGGGGCTGTGGAGGTCTTTTCAGCATGAGAGGGTGTAAACCTCTTGAGGTAAGTCTCTGTATCGTCTGTCCATGGCTATTCATATCTTTATGAGGGATTCCATGGTGTCTGGTGGTTCAATGCGAGAGATCTCATCCTTAAGGTGTTCAGAGAGACCTAAATGAAATTGGTTTTTTAGACTTACAGTATTCCACTGCGAATCTGTAGCCCAGAGCTGAAAATCTGCCACATAGTCCTCAACTGGACGTTTGCCTTGCTTCAGGGTGCGCAAATTTGTTTCTGCTGTTAACTGGGTGTTGCAATCCTCATATAAGACAGCCATATCCTTAAAAAATTCACTGATAGAATTCAAAATAGGATCATCAGTTTCATAAAACTTATCAGCCCACGAACGGGGATCTCCAGTTAGATAAGAGATGGTAGTACAAACCTTGATCTTGTCAGTATAATATGTCCTGGGCTTCATGGAAAACATCAGCATGCATGCATTTCTGAATTCACGAAAGCTTGTTCTTTCACCAGAGAAAATACGTGGAGGGTTAACCTGTGGTTCAGGGTGATCAGCCTCTTTACGTGAAAAAAAAATCATTCATTAACCCCTTCAGTGTGTGGTTTTCATTTTTAACTTCAGTCAAACCTTGTGCTAATATTTCAACTTTCTGGTTTAAGGAGGCTATTTCAATTGCCATTGAGGCAGGATCCATGATTTTCCTAAATACAAGCTTTAAATTTATAATGTATATATTTTAGAAGATTTCTTTATAGGCTTGATAATTCTGTTATAAGCTTGTATAATGTGGCTATTCCCAGATAACCTTAAGTGAAACAGGCTTATACAAAAGGTTATTACCAAGGGAGATAGCTGATTTACTTAGTATATTTACAGAATCAAAAATAAAGTGAATAAAACAGATGAAAAGTAGCCTTTGCATGTTTTACACAATTGTAAAGAGTTGTGTTCTTTAAAGATAGAAGGCAGCAAACAAGCAAATTATAGGTACTTGTTTAAGAAAAGCAGAATTATATAGCAAAGTCTTTTTTTAGTTAAGTTTAGAAGTGAGTACCTGATTTGCAGTCTGCAATGTCCATTTAACCAGGTGTGAGCACTCTAACAGGGTGTATGTCAGCAGAACTTTGGATATCAATATATACAGCTAGAGACAATTGTATATAAAAATAATGATACTTGCAAGTGAGTTTAGAACTGCAGAGAGCGGGGTTGGCACTGAGACAAAACGAATCACAGCAGGGAAGTTGTTCATATTTCCTGGTTGCGGTATACGCTCAGTAACGGAGCTGGCTGAAAGGTAAGACTGCTGAGTTAACACAGACTTGATTGAGTTGCTGCCAAAGTCTGTTTTAAGTGTACAGGAAAAGGAAAAAGCAGGATCTGAAGAGTTTAGCTTTAGAGCTTGAAGCAGAGTGGGAACTACAAACTTCAATTATCAAGCAAAGCACAGGTGTACTGAACACACCTTTAAAGGGAGGTGAAGGAGTGGGTTGGTCTTAGTACTTAAAGTTACAGGTATATGACAATTGGTGTGAATCCAGGGACTACTCTTGGAGTAGAGTTTGGATTCCTAGGAATTTGTCCTGTCTCCAGGAGGGTCTGGAGAAGGGTTTATCTGCTAGTACCCTGAAGGGTCAAATTTCTGCTTTGTCTATTTTGTTGCACAAGCGTCTTATGTGCCAGATGTTCAGTCTTTTTGTCATGCCCTGGTTAGAATTCGGCCTATGTTTAAGTTTGCAATTCCTCCTTGGAGTCATAAAGGGACACTGAACCCAAATTTTTTTCTTTCATGATTCAGATAGAGCATGACAATTTAAGCAACTTTCTAATTTACTCCTCTTATCAATTTTTCTTTGTTCTCTTGCTATCTTTATTTTAAAAGCAGGAATGTAAATCTTAACAGCCAGCCCATTTTAGATGCAGCAGCATGGATAGCGCTTGTTTATTGGAGGCTGACATTTACCCACCAACAAGCAAGCATAACCCAGTTTCTCAACCAAAAATGGGCCGACTCCTATGCATCACATTCCTGCTTTTTAAATAAATGATAGCAAGAGAATGAATAAAAAATGATAATAGGAGTAAATTAGAAAGTTGCTTAAAATTGCATGATCTATCTGAATCATTAAATAAAAAAATTGGGTTTAGTGTCCCTTTAATTTGGTTCTTAAAGTTCTTCAACAGGCTCCTTTTGAGCCCATGCATTCTTTGGATATTATGTTGTTATCCTGGAAGGTTTTGTTTTTGGTTTCTATCTCTTCGGCTAGAAGCGTCTCGGAGCTTTCAGCACTGCAGTGTGAATCTCCTTTTCTTATTTTTCATTCTGATAAGGTGGGACTGCGTACTGCCATAGGTTTTCTTCCCAATGTTGTTTCAGATAAGAACATTAATCAAGAAATTGTTGTTCCTTCTTTGTGTCCTAATCCTTCTTCTCATAAGGAGCGTTTGTTGCATAACCTGGATGTGGTTCGTGCGTTGAAATATTATTTGCAGGCGACTAAGGATTTTCGCCAGTCTTCTTCTTTGTTTGTTGTTTTTTCTGGGAAGCGTAAGGGTCAGAAAGCTACGGCTACTTCTCTTTCTTGTTGGTTGAGAAGTGTTATTCGTTTGGCATATGAGACTGCTGGTCAGCAGCCTCCTGAGAAAATCACGGCTCTACGAGGACTGTTTCATCTTCTTGGGCATTTAAAAATGGAGCCTCTGTTGATCAGATTTGCAAGACTGCCACTTGGTCATCTTTGCACACTTTTTCAAAATTTTACAAATTTGATACGTTTGCTTCAGCTGAGACTTCTTTTGGGAGAAAGGTTCTTCAAGCAGTGGTGCCTTCTGTTTAGGTTTACTGTCTTGTCCCTCCCTTATCATCCGTGTCCTCTGGCTTGGGTATTGGTTCCCAACAGTAATTATGATGATCCGTGGACTCACCGTGTCATTAGAAAGAAAACAAAATTTATGCTTATCTGATACATTTATTTCTTGACACGGTGAGTCCATGGGTTTTTTAGACAGTTTATTTTTCTATAAACCTCGGGCACCTCTTCACCTTATATTACTTCCTTTCTCCTTTCCCTTTGGTCAAATGACTGGGGGTTGTGGGTAAGGGAGTGGTATTTAACAGCTTTGCTGTGGTGCTCTTTGCCTCCTCCTGCTGGTCAGGAGTGATATTCCCAATAGTAATTATGATGATCCATGGACTCACTGTGTCAAGAAATAAATAAATTTATCAGGTAAGCATACATTTTGTTTTTGTCTTCTGAAGTGCCTTCTATGTTGGAAGTTACTCCTATGTGTAAAGTTGGAGGAGAGATTCTTCACGTTTTTGTATGATTCTGTGGTCCAGGTGTTGGGGTCTTCACCCTCATTGTCTAAGTTTGAATTTATCTCTGTGTCTATATTTTCTTTTTCCACTTTAAGTGAGTCTTCATCCTGCATATTGTCTAATTCTCTTTTAAGCTTTTTGGTCTTTTTTTTGGATAATGGCATCCCTGATTTTTGTGACCTTTTTGATTGTTTGTTTTTCTGTCTATAATTGCTTTAGTTTCCAAACCTAAATTTTCTAAATTCATTATTATTTCCACATCTTCCTTAATCTCACAGTCTATTTGTGGGATTAATAACTCTCTGTATTCTATAATGAGTTTCATTAGTTTTCTAGAGGTTTCTATTAGAGTGAAAGAAGAAAGGCACCGGCTGCACAAACAGGTCCAAAAAAAACGTCATCGTTTATTTAAACACAATGACCCAGACAGACATGGACAGGACTGACAAGTCTGACGCGTTTCGCGCCCTCTAGTGGCGCTTCATCAAAGACTCAGTTTGCATTACACAACATCCATCTTTAAATAGGGCTGATAGTCGCCCTCATATTTGCCTGCTCAAACATTTAATTTAAAAACAAATATTGATACAAATACTACAGTTATTATATATCAGCTTATAATTTGATGCTAAATACAAGGATCTAATTTAATATATATACAAGCACTAAATTCATTATATATACCTCTTGATTTAATTTGAGCACAGTCATTCATCTAAGACAGATCACCATCTACCACTGATCCAACCAACATAAATTTAATTAAATTTATGTTAATTTAATTCAATTAAATTTATGTTGTTTTAATATAATAGAGTAAAATAAAACTCACTCTGTACTGGCTGTTCAAATTTGATAATACAACCTACATAATGCATAAAGTTAGTGTGAAAACACATACTCCTACATAGTAAGCTCCACATAATTTATTCAAGTTACAGTATTATCTCAAATTATCTAGGTGATAAGCCAAACATTCCCAAAAAAACTAAGAGCTTAATTAACCTCCTAGACAAAATAGCTAATGTCCCATTCTTTATTGAGACCAAGAGGGGTCCTTGTTTTTAATTTAAAAATCCAGAACAATTCTTTCTTATCTAAGATTCTGACAAAAAAAGGTTTAGACACTGGTCTGAGGAGCAAAGGAAAGTTATGGTCTACTGACAAATTCACACTTCCCAAAGGTGTGAAAAAGGTATAAATAGTAAAAGAAAGTCAGAGAAACTAATTCTTGACGGAGGTGCGCCCAGGGTAATGATGGTGGGGGTCTGTCCAAATCATCCAATGGTAGGCCGCTCTTCCGTTACGTGTGTCGACGGTGGAGAAATCTGTAGTAGGAAAAAGGAAGACGCCAATAGGGTAATAACGCTAATACCCAGATAGAAATATAGGAATGGAAGGGACCAATACTCACAAACAAAACGGCACTATGGCGTGCCTGAAAAAGCAGACTGGGACCTTAACGTCGCCCGGAAGACAGACAAAGGCAGCAGCTAATCCTCAAGCCGTACCGTGTTCCGTATGGCCAATCAGGATCTCAGAATAGTGACACACCTTCCTCCTTGTGTGCCAGGAATCTATAAATAGTAAAGAAAGAGAGTCAGTGGCGCCTCAGGCTAACTTTCCAAACAAACAAGTATTAATCGAAATAATATATCAAAAAAGTGTAAAAGTGAAAAAAGTATAAAAATCCAACGATAATATTTAATGCTCTTTATAAAATATATTATAAAAATTTAAAAAATTTAAAAATACATAAAATGAAACTCTGGATGCACAAATTATCAAGCAGACCGAAAACTACAATTGATGATCTAATGGCTACAAACTAACATACCAATTGATGATATAGCAAACACTAAAAGACGGTATTTATAAAAAGCATAGATTATTTAATAACAATAATACAAACATAAACATACACCGGTGTATAAAAACTTCTTGCAATAGTACAAATATAAAAATAATGATGTAGATGGACTAAGAATGGATGCAATATTATTCAAAATAAGTTTGTTGAATTCGCAACAATGTGTATGGATCCGCTACTACCTAGTAAGATCTTGATAAAGGCTTTACAGCTGAAACGCGTAGACGTTCCTACTGAATGCTCCCACTGAATGCTCTAGCAGCAAAATAAATCACTCCCAGAACTGGCTCTTTCTACGTGCTTCGTTAGCACAAACTGAGCCGTTAGGAGTTTGTTTTTTCTTCAAAAGACTTCATTTTCATTTGAAATAGTGCGCGCACATTCACAGTTCCTTATTGGACCACCAACATACAATAACCTGCTAACAGGTAACTTGCATCACACAGCGAGGACGCTGTCAACTCAAAGTGAGTACTAATTGTATTTTCATCTACGGACTGCACTGATCGATCCACGACTTATAAAAAGACAAATTGTCTCCACTATTGAAGAAATTGTAGCCGAGTTTACACGGCAAAGTTTAACCCTTTATTGACTGACACATTCGAGGAATTTCAGGCCTCCTGCACTTCAGTTGCAAACTTATAAGCCGTTGGATTCAACGTAAACTTACTTGTGATATAAAGACATTTGTAGCTACTAGGTAGTAGCGGATCCATACACATTGTTGCAAATTCAACAAACTTATTTTGAATAATATTGCATCCATTCTTAGTCCATCTACATCATTATTTTTATATTTGTACTATTGCAAGAAGTTTTTATACACCGGTGTATGTTTATGTTTGTATTATTGTTATTAAATAATCTATGCTTTTTATAAATACCGTCTTTTAGTGTTTGCTATATCATCAATTGGTATGTTAGTTTGTAGCCATTAGATCATCAATTGTAGTTTTCGGTCTGCTTGATAATTTGTGCATCCAGAGTTTCATTTTATGTATTTTTAAATGTTTCAAATTTTTATAATATATTTTATAAAGACCATTAAATATTATTGTTGGATTTTTACACTTTTTTCACTTTTACACTTTTTTGATATATTATTTCGATTAATACTTGTTTGTTTGGAAAGTTAGCCTGAGGCGCCACTGACTCTCTTTCTTTACTATTTATCTAAGATTCTGGACTTGCTTCCCCCTCTAATTGGCATCCTAGCTAGATCAATAGCTTTAATGAAGAAATTACCTATGTTAGTGAAGTGTACACCGTTGAAGTGCTGAGCAACAGTCAAATCCTTATTATAGTTCTTTACATCATTAAAATGCTCACATGCTCTCGTACCCATTTGCCTAGTCGTTTTACCAACGTACTGGCAATGGCAAAACAAGCACTCCAGCAGGTACCCAACATAGGTAGTTCTGCAATTTGCATAGAAGTCTATGTCATATGTACAATTGTCTACTGTTGAATTGAACTCTGTTCTAGTATCTAGCATGTCACAAGTAAGGCAACCCCTACTCCCACATTTATCATTGCCCTTTGCATTCAGCCAAGATCTATTTGTTCTTGTTCGTCTCACCAAGCTAGGTGCCAATTTGTTTGCTAATGTGACCGGTTTTTTGGAGACAAACTTACACCGTTTTATTACCTCCCTTAATACATCATCACCAGATAGTATAGACAAATTGTTCTTTAAAATCCGTATAATTTCTGGGAACTGCCTGGTATATTATGTAGAGAACAGTACATCCCCTTGTTCTACCCCTTTACTCTTCTGGGTGAGGGGGCATGTTGGTGCATATGAGTGACCTATTTCAGTCCGGACTGACTGTAAAGTTTTAGGGTCATACCCCCTAGCTTCCAATCTTTTGCACAACTCAGAGGATTGTTCCATGTACATATTTGTGTCCCTGGTGTTTCTTCTTAACCTAATGAACTGTCCCCTTGGTATGGCTCGAATAAGGTGACGTGGATGACAGGACCCAGCATGAAGTATAGTATTACCAGCGCTTGGTTTCCGAAATGTGCATGATACTATTCTCTTGTTCTCCACGTCACCCTCTAAAGCCACATCAAGAAAGTCCACCTTTGAACTATTAAAAATGCCTACAAATTTTAGTCTCATGTCATTATTGTTAATGTATGTCATATATTTTTAAAAAATTTCATTATTCAATGGCCCACGGACTATGAGAATCACATCATCGATAAATCTCTTGTAAAGGAGAATATCGGCTGCCAATGGATTATGAATATCATAGATGTAATTAAGTTCCCACAAACCTACATATAGGTTTGCGAAAGATGGTGCATATTTTGCACCCATAGCCGTACCGCAACATTGCAAAAAAAATGTTTCAAAAAGGAAAAAATTATGTGTAAGAAGAAATTCCTCAACAGCACAAATGAATGAGATAATATCTGTGGTGTAACTGGTAAATTTATTCAAAAAGAATCTAACTGCTGAGATACCCATGGTGTGAGTAATAATAGTGTACAAAGATACAACATCCGCAACCATCCAAGCGTGCCCCTCATCCCACGAAATCCCATCCAGACAGCTTAACAGGTGTTGGGAATCCCTCAGGTAGGAATACAATCCTTTAACCAACGGTTGGAGAACATCATCCATCCACTCAGACAGTGGCTCCAAAAAGGGAGCCAATGCCCGAGACTATAGACCTACCCTGGGGATTCACAGGGTCCTCGTGGATCTTAGGCAAATAATGGAAAAGGGGCACAATTGGATGGTTAGGTATTAGATGTCCCAAATCCTCCTCACTAAGCACTCCCAGTTCCACTCCATCATCTAACAAGTTAATCAGCTCCTTTTTAAATCTTATTGTGGGGTTTCCTGATAACCGCTTATAAACATTGGTATCCTGGAGTTGTCGTTGCGCTTCTGCAAAATAATCAGATTTATTCATCACTACGATGTTACCTCCCTTATCGGAGTTCCTTATGACAATCTCTTGATTATCCTGCAGAAGAGACAAAGCAACTCTTTCAGACGATGTTAAATTTGAAGTACCTGTCCTAGAACCTTTTTCAGAAATTTTATCTGCCAATTGTAATATTTGTCTTTCCACATTTTTTTGGAACATATTTAAAGCCTGCCCCCTAAATTGGATGGGATAAAAGCTAGAACTACTCCTCTTAGGTTTTTGTGGTCTGACCTTTTGTGACACAGTATCATTATCAACATTCAATTCGACCAAGGTATTCAACATACATGCGTCCTCAAACGATACATCAACACTCATGACAGTATCCTCCACCACTGCACTGCTTTCTCTCAATTGTGATTCAGGATTAAGGCTAAAAAATCTTTTAAGTGTCAGCTTCCTGATGAATCTCTTGACATCCAGCAGTGTAGTAGTGGGGAAAAATTTCTTGAAGGAGCAAATCCTAAGCCTTTACTTAGAACTTTAATTTGATCAGTGCTTAATACATGTGAAGAAATATTGATAACAGTGAGATCTAGAGTCCCATCATTAGTTAGGCTTTCTTCTTTCTTGGAGTTTTTCCTTTTTGATCTCCTTGTTCTCCTAAAGGGACCTTCTGCTCCTTTCTGGGGGCCTTTGGACGCATCACCGGATCTTCTCCTTCAGTGTCATCTGCTGATGTACCCTGTAGGGAATAAGAACAGAGAGAAGAGACAGAGGAAGTAGGAGAGAGAGGGGATGCTTCTGAAGATTTCAAGGATTCCTGATCCGTGGTTTCTGCTTCTGTTGATGAAAACACCACTTTCTTATTCTTTTTATTTTTATAATTCTTTAGAATGGGTTTAGGTATGGGATCCTTTACTTTATCTTCCTCATTATCCTCTTTTTTGTTCTTTGATCTGTTCTTCTTATTAAATCTGTAGCCTCTATTCCCTTGTTGGAAATTCGGCCAAGAATAGATCTTATTTAATTCATAATCCATTCTGTCTCGACTAAATTTAGTCCCTTTTCTCTCTGCAAAGACATTATCCAATTTGTCAATGTTATCTTGCATGACTTTCTTGTGTTCTAGGAATTTCTCATGCTCTTCAAATTTCTTCAATTCCAACTCAATTTCCCCAATACGGTTACGGTCCTTAAGATTTACTCTCTGCCTGTGCTTACATTTTATCAGAATGTTCATCAGTTTAAGAGAGCAGTCTGTGAGTTTCTATTAGAGTCTCTGTCCATCTATTAAAGAAAGTGGTGTCTGATATCGGAAAGGCACAGTCTTTATTTATCAGTAACCCTTTCAGTATAATATCCAATTCTAGACACTTCTTTAAGAAGGGGATCTCAGCCTTATATTCTGAGATGAGTAATTTCTCTAATTCTCTGAATATGGATTGGACATTTATCGATCCATCGTCCTCAATATTGGCATTAGTGCTCGTGTTGGGAGTGCCAATTATAATCTTTTGTCTGAGTGATCTCAGAGAATCCATTATTTGGATTAGATGTTAATATTAAGGTAAATATCTTGGCCGCTATGGACCTTGCTAGGGAAAAAGATACTAAACTATATAACGGATGAAGGGCGCCAAGAGATAGCACCTATGGCTCCAAATGTGTGGTACCTACCTGACCAGTTGTGAGATAAGGTGAGGTTGGTATGATAGTAAGGAGTAGGATGGTATGTCAGATGGAGGCTGGTGTAGTATGAGGTTGGTATATTAGTGAGGAGGAGGTTGGTATGTCAGATGGAGGCTGGTGTAGTGTGAGGTTGGTATGATAGTAAGGAGGAGGTTGGTATGTCAGATGGAGGCTGTTGTTTTTTGAGGTTGGTATGTTAGTAAGGAGGAGGATGGTATTTCAGATAGAGGCTGGTGTAGTATGAGGTTGGTATATTAGTAAGGAGGAGGTTGGTATGTCAGATGGAGGCTAGTGTAGTGTGAGGTTGGTATGATAGTAAGGAGGAGGTTGGTAAGTCAGATGGATGCTGGTGTAGTGTGAGATTGGTATGATAGTAAGGAATAGGTTGGTATGTCAGATGGAGGCTGGTGTAGTATGAGGTTGGTATGATAGTAAGGAGGAAGATGGTATGTCAGATGGAGGCTGGTGTAGTATGAGGTTGGTATGATAGTAAGGAGGAAGATGGTTTGTCATATGGAGGCTGGTGTGGTATGAGGTTAGTCTGATAGTAATTTGCAGGTTGGTATCGCAGATGGAGGCTGGTGTGGTGTGAGGTTGGTATGATAGTAAGGAGGAGGATGGTATGTCAGATGGAGGCTGGTGTAGTATGAGGTTGGTATGATAGTAAGGAGGAAGATGGTATGTCAGATGGAGGCTGGTATGATAGTAAGGAGGAGGATGGTATGTCAGATGGAGGCTGGTGTAGTATGAGGTTGGTATGTTAGTAAGGAGGAGGTTGGTAAGTCAGATGGATGCTGGTGTAGTGTGAGATTGGTATGATAGTAAGGAATAGGTTGGTATGTCAGATGGAGGCTGGTGTAGTATGAAGTTGGTATGATAGTAAGGAGGAAGATGGTATGTCAGATGGAGGCTGGTATGATAGTAAGGAGGAGGATGGTATGTCAGATGGAGGCTGGTGTAGTATGAGATTGGTATGTTAGTAAGTACGAAGTTGGTATGTCAGATGGAGGCTGGTGTAGTATGAGGTTGGTATGATAGTAAGGAGGAAGATGGTATGTCATATGGAGGCTGGTGTGGTATGAGGTTAGTATGAGAGTAATTTGGAGGTTGGTATCGCAGATGGAGGCTGGTGTGGTGTGAGGTTGGTATGATAGTAAGGAGGAGGATGGTATGTCAGAGGGAGGCTGGTGTAGTATGAGGTTAGTGTGATAGTAATTAGGAGGATGGTATGTCAGATGGAGGCTGGTGTGGTGTGAGGTTGGTATGATAGTAAGGAGGAGGATGGTATGTCAGATGGAGGCTGGTGTAGTATGAGGTTGGTATGTTAGTAAGTACGAGGTTGGTATGTCAGATGGAGGCTGGTGTAGTGTGAGGTTGGTATGATAGGAAGGAGAAGGTTGGTATGTCAGATGGAGGCTGGTGTAGTGTGAGGTTGGTATGATAGTAAGGAGAAGGTTGGTATGTCAGATGGAGGCTGGTGTAGTGTGAGGTTGGTATGATAGTAAGGCAGAGGATGGTATGGCAGATGGAGGCTGGTGTAGTGTGTGGTTGGTATGATAGTAAGTAGGAGGTTGGTATGTCAGATGGAGGCTGGTGTAGTGTGAGGTTGGTATTAAGGAGGATGATGGTATGTCAGCTGGAGGCTGGTGCAGTGTGATGTTGGTATGATAGTAAGGAGGAGGATGGTATGTCAGAGGGAGGCTGGTGTAGTATGAGGTTAGTGTGATAGTAATTAGGAGGATGGTATGTCAGATGGAGGCTGGTGTGGTGTGAGGTTGGTATGATAGTAAGGAGGAGGATGGTATGTCAGATGGAGGCTGGTGTAGTATGAGGTTGGTATGTTAGTAAGTACGAGGTTGGTATGTCAGATGGAGGCTGGTGTAGTGTGAGGTTGGTATGATAGGAAGGAGAAGGTTGGTATGTCAGATGGAGGCTGGTGTAGTGTGAGGTTGGTATGATAGTAAGGAGAAGGTTGGTATGTCAGATGGAGGCTGGTGTAGTGTGAGGTTGGTATGATAGTAAGGCAGAGGATGGTATGGCAGATGGAGGCTGGTGTAGTGTGTGGTTGGTATGATAGTAAGTAGGAGGTTGGTATGTCAGATGGAGGCTGGTGTAGTGTGAGGTTGGTATTAAGGAGGATGATGGTATGTCAGATGGAGGCTGGTGCAGTGTGAGGTTGGTATGATAGTAATGAGGAGGTTGGTATGTCAGATGGAGGCTGGTGTAGTGTGAGGTTGGTATGATAGTAAGTAGGAGGTTGGTATGTCAGATGGAGGCTGGTGTAGTATGAGGTTAGTATGGATAAAAAATAGAATGACGGGGCACAATACTTACGATAGGTTGGGCTGCAACTAATTCAGGTAACACATTTTTCTATTTCTTATGCAGATATGGGTCGGACATTTTCTGGGCTGGAGAATTTAACACTAAGTGATTTGCTGACATTCCCTTTTGTCCATCATCAGGAACAGATCCAAAAGGTAAGACACAGAATACTGTCTAAGCCCTTGTGGGGAGGATAACTTAGGGTGGGGTAGGTAAGCGGAATTTTATGACGTCCACTAAAGGTTGGTAGGTACTTGTTTTACTTACGGTTAGGGTAGTTCTGAAAAAGACAGCCATTACAGATGGAGATTCCTGAGTGTCTCTTTAGGATGATTCTTATTGTACCCAAGGCACCCAGAGGACATGATACTGTGTGATTATCTGCACCTATTACTGTGTGTAACTGTGTGTAGTCTGCTCCTGTGATTATCTGCACCTATTACTGTGTGTAACTGTGTGTAGTCTGCTCCTGTGTGATTATCTGCACCTATTACTGTGTGTAACTGTGTGTAGTCTGCTCCCTGTGTGATTATCTGCACCTATTACTGTGTGTAACTGTGTGTAGTCTGCTCCCTGTGTGTTTATCTGCACCTATTACTGTGTGTAACTGTGTGTAGTCTGCTCCCTGTGTGATTATCTGCACCTATTACTGTGTGTAACTTTGTGTAGTCTGTTCCTGTGTGATTATCTGCACCTATTACTGTGTGTAACTGTGTGTAGTCTGTACCCTGTGTGATTATCTGCACCTATTACTGTGTGTAACTGTGTGTAGTCTGTTCATGTGTGATTATCTGCACCTACTACTGTGTGTAACTGTGTGTAGTCTGTTCCCTGTGTGATTATCTGCACCTATTACTGTGTGTAACTGTGTGTAGTCTGCTCCCTGTGTGATTATCTGCACCTATTACTGTGTGTAACTGTGTGTAGTCTGCTCCCTGTGTGATTATCTGCACCTATTACTGTGTGTAACTGTGTGTAGTCTGCTCCTGTGTGATTATCTGCATCTATTACTGTGTGTAACTGTGTGTAGTCTGCTCCTGTGTGATTATCTGCACCTATTACTGTGTGTAACTGTGTGTAGTCTGTTCCTGTGTGATTATCTGCACCTATTACTGTGTGTAACTGTGTGTAGTCTGTTCCTGTGTGATTATCTACACCTATTACTGTGTGTAACTGTGTGTAGTCTGTTCCTGTGTGATTATCTGCACCTATTACTGTGTGTAACTGTGTGTAGTCTGCTCCTGTGTGATTATCTGCACATATTACTGTGTGTAACTGCGTGTAGTCTGCTTCCTGTGTGATTTTCTGCACCTATTACTGTGTGTAACTGTGTGTAGTCTGCTCCTGTGTGATTATCTGCACCTATTACTGTGTATAACTGTGTGTAGTCTGTTCCTGTGTGATTATCTGCACCTATTACTGTGTGTAACTGTGTGTAGTCTGTTCCCTGTGTGATTATCTGCACCTATTACTGTGTGTAACTGTGTGTAGTCTGTTCCTGTGTGATTATCTGCACCTATTAGTGTGTAACTGTGTGTAGTCTGCTCCTGTGTGATTATCTGCACCTATTACTGTGTGTAACTGTGTGTAGTCTGTTCCTGTGTGATTATCTGCACCTATTACTGTGTGTAACTGTGTGTAACCTTTTCCTGTGTGATTATCTGCACCTAGTACTGTGTGTAACTGTGTGTAGTCTGCTCCTGTGTGATTATCTGCACCTATTACTGTGTGTAACTGTGTGTAGTCTGTTCCTGTGTGATTATCTGCACCTATTTCTGTGTGTAACTGTGTGTAGTCTGTTCCTGTGTGATTATCTGCTCCTATTACTGTATGTAACTGTGTGTAGTCTGTTCCCTGTGTGATTATCTGCACCTGTTACTGTGTGTAACTGTGTGTAGTCTGCTCCTGTGTGATTATCTGCACCTATTACTGTGTGTAACTGTGTGTAGTCTGTTCCTGTGTGATTATCTGCACCTATTACTGTGTGTAACTGTGTGTAGTCTGCTACTGTGTGATTATCTGCACCTATTACTGTGTGTAACTGTGTGTAGTCTGTTCCTGTGTGATTATCTGCACCTATTACTGTGTGTAACTGTGTGTAGTCTGTTCTGTGTGATTATCTGCACCTATTACTGTGTGTAACTGTGTGTAGTCTGTTCCTGTGTGATTATCTGCACCTATTACTGTGTGTAACTGTGTGTAGTCTGTTCCTGTGTGATTATCTGCTCCTATACTGTATGTAACTGTGTGTAGTCTGTTCCCTGTGTGATTATCTGCACCTGTTACTGTGTGTAACTGTGTGTAGTCTGCTCCTGTGTGATTATCTGCACCTATTACTGTGTGTAACTGTGTGTAGTCTGTTCCTGTGTGATTATCTGCACCTATTACTGTGTGTAACTGTGTGGTAGTCTGCTACTGTGTGATTATCTGCACCTATTACTGTGTGTACTGTGTGTAGTCTGTTCCTGTGTGATTATCTGCACCTATTACTGTGTGTAACTGTGTGTAGTCTGTTCCTGTGTGATTATCTGCACCTATTACTGTGTGTAACTGTGTGTAGTCTGTTCCTGTGATTATCTGCACCTATTAATGTGTGTAACTGTGTGTAGTCTGCTCCTGTGTGATTATCTGCACCTATTACTGTGTGTAACTGTGTGTAGTCTGCTACTGTGTGATTATCTGCACCTATTACTGTGTGTAACTGTGTGTAGTCTGCTCCTGTGTGATTATCTGCACCTCTTACTGTGTGTAACTGTGTGTAGTCTGCTCCTGTGTGATTATCTGCACCTCTTACTGTGTGTAACTGTGTGTAGTCTGTTCCTGTGTGATTATCTGCACCTATTACTGTGTGTAACTGTGTGTAGTCTGTTCCTGTGTGATTATCTGCACCTATTACTGTGTGTAACTGTGTGTAGTCTGTTCCCTGTGTAATTATCTGCACCTATTACTGTGTGTAACTGTGTGTAGTCTGCTCCTGTGTGATTATCTGCACCTATTACTGTGTGTAACTGTGTGTAGTCTGTTCCTGTGTGATTATCTGCACCTATTACTGTATGTAACTGTGTGTAGTCTGTTCCTGTGATTATCTGCACCTATTACTGTGTGTAAATGTGTGTAGTCTGTTCCTGTGTGATTATCTGCACCTATTACTGTGTGTAACTGTGTGTAGTCTGTTCCCTGTGTGATTATCTGCACCTATTACTGTGTGTAACTGTGTGTAGTCTGTTCCCTGTGTGATTATCTGCACCTATTACTGTGTGTAACTGTGTGTAGTCTGTTCCTGTGTGATTATCTGCACATATTACTGTGTGTAACTGTGTGTAATCTGTACCCTGTGTGATTATCTGCACCTATTACTGTGTGTAACTGTGTGTAGTCTGCTCCCTGTGTGATTATCTGCACCTATTACTGTGTGTAACTGTGTGTAGTCTGTTCCTGTGTGATTATCTGCACCTATTACTGTGTGTAACTGTGTGTAGTCTGCTCCCTGTGTGATTATCTGCACCTATTACTGTGTGTAACTGTGTGTAGTCTGTTCCTGTGTGATTATCTGCACCCTATTACTGTGTGTAACAGTGTGTAGTCTGCTTCTGTGTGATTATCTGCACCTATTACTGCGTGTAACTGTGTGTAGTCTGCTTCTGTGTGATTATCTGCACCTATTACTGTGTGTAACTGTGTGTAGTCTGTTCCTGTGTGATTATCTGCACCTATTACTGTGTGTAACTGTGTGTAGTCTGCTCCTGTGTGATTATCTGCACCTATTACTGTATGTAACTGTGTGTAGTCTGCTTCTGTGTGATTATCTGCACCTATTACTGTGTGTAACTGTGTGTAGTCTGCTTCTGTGTGATTATCTGCACCTATTACTGCGTGTAACTGTGTGTAGTCTGCTTCTGTGTGATTATCTGCACCTATTACTGTGTGTAACTGTGTGTAGTCTGTTCCTGTGTGATTATCTGCACCTATTACTGTGTGTAACTGTGTGTAATCTGTACCCTGTGTGATTATCTGCACCTATTACTGTGTGTAACTGTGTGTAGTCTGTTCCTGTGTGATTATCTGCACCTATTACTGTGTGTAACTGTGTGTAGTCTGCTTCTGTGTGATTATCTGCACCTATTACTGCGTGTAACTGTGTGTAGTCTGCTTCTGTGTGATTATCTGCACCTATTACTGTGTGTAACTGTGTGTAGTCTGTTCCTGTGTGATTATCTGCCACTATTACTGTGTAACTGTGTGTAGTCTGCTTCCTGTGTGATTATCTGCACCTATTACTGTGTGTAACTGTGTGTAGTCTGTTCCCTGTGTGATTATCTGCACCTATTACTGTGTGTAATGTGTGTAGTCTGTTCCCTGTGTGATTATCTGCACTATTACTGTGTGTAACTGTGTGTAGTCTGCTCCTGTGTGATTATCTGCACCTATTACTGTATGTAACTGTGTGTAGTCTGTTCCTGTGTGATTATCTGCACCTATTACTGTGTGTAACTGTGTGTAGTCTGTTCCTGTGTGATTATCTGCACCTATTAATGTGTGTAACTGTGTGTAGTCTGTCCCTGTGTGATTATCTGCACCTATTACTGTGTGTAACTGTGTGTAGTCTGTTCCTGTGTGATTATCTGCACCTATTACTGTGTGTAACTGTGTGTAATCTGTACCTGTGTGATTATCTGCACCTATTACTGTGTGTAACTGTGTGTAGTCTGCTCCCTGTGTGATTATCTGCACCTATTACTGTGTGTAACTGTGTGTAGTCTGTTCCTGTGTGATTATCTGCACCTATTACTGTGTGTAACTGTGTGTAGTCTGCTCCCTGTGTGATTATCTGCACCTATTACTGTGTGTAACTGTGTGTAGTCTGTTCCTGTGTGATTATCTGCACCTATTACTGTGTGTAACTGTGTGTAGTCTGCTTCTGTGTGATTATCTGCACCTATTACTGCGTGTAACTGTGTGTAGTCTGCTTCTGTGTGATTATCTGCACCTATTACTGTGTGTAACTGTGTGTAGTCTGTTCCTGTGTGATTATCTGCACCTATTACTGTGTGTAACTGTGTGTAGTCTGCTCCTGTGTGATTATCTGCACCTATTACTGTATGTAACTGTGTGTAGTCTGCTTCTGTGTGATTATCTGCACCTATTACTGTGTGTAACTGTGTGTAGTCTGCTTCTGTGTGATTATCTGCACCTATTACTGCGTGTAACTGTGTGTAGTCTGCTTCTGTGTGATTATCTGCACCTATTACTGTGTGTAACTGTGTGTAGTCTGTTCCTGTGTGATTATCTGCACCTATTACTGTGTGTAACTGTGTGTAGTCTGCTACCTGTGTGATTATCTGCACCTATTACTGTGTGTAACTGTGTGTAGTCTGTTCCTGTGTGATTATCTGCACCTATTACTGTGTGTAACTGTGTGTAGTCTGCTTCTGTGTGATTATCTGCACCTATTACTGCGTGTAACTGTGTGTAGTCTGCTTCTGTGTGATTATCTGCACCTTTTACTGTGTGTAACTGTGTGTAGTCTGTTCCTGTGTGATTATCTGCACCTATTACTGTATGTAACTGTGTGTAGTCTGCTTCTGTGTGATTATCTGCACCTATTACTGTGTGTAACTGTGTGTAGTCTGTTCCCTGTGTGATTATCTGCACCTATTACTGTGTGTAACTGTGTGTAGTCTGTTCCCTGTGTGATTATCTGCACCTATTACTGTGTGTAACTGTGTGTAGTCTGTTCCTGTGTGATTATCTGCACCTATTACTGTATGTAACTGTGTGTAGTCTGCTTCTGTGTGATTATCTGCACCTATTACTGTGTGTAACTGTGTGTAGTCTGTTCCCTGTGTGATTATCTGCACCTATTACTGTGTGTAACTGTGTGTAGTCTGTTCCCTGTGTGATTATCTGCACCTATTACTGTGTGTAACTGTGTGTAGTCTGTTCCTGTGTGATTATCTGCACATATTACTGTGTGTAACTGTGTGTAATCTGTTCCTGTGTGATTATCTGCACCTATTACTGTGTGTAACTGTGTGTAGTCTGCTTCTGTGTGATTATCTGCACCTATTACTGCGTGTAACTGTGTGTAGTCTGCTTCTGTGTGATTATCTGCACCTATTACTGTGTGTAACTGTGTGTAGTCTGTTCCTGTGTGATTATCTGCACCTATTACTGTGTGTAACTGTGTGTAGTCTGTTCCTGTGTGATTATCTGCACGCTATTACTGTGTGTAACTGTGTGTAGTCTGTTCTGTGTGATTATCTGCACCTATTACTGTGTGTAACTGTGTGTAGTCTGCTCCCTGTGTGATTATCTGCACCTATTACTGTGTGTAACTGCTGTGTAGTCTGCTTCCTGTGTGTTTATCTGCACCTTTTACTGTGTGTAACTGTGTGTAGTCTGTCCCTGTGTGATTATCTGCACCTATTACTGTGTGTAACTGTGTGTAGTCTGTTCCTGTGTGATTATCTGCACCTATTACTGTGTGTAACTGTGTGTAGTCTTTTCCTGTGTGATTATCTGCACCTATTACTGTGTGTAACTGTGTGTAGTCTGTTCCCTGTGTGATTATCTGCACCTATTACTGTGTGTAACTGTGTGTAGTCTGTTCCCTGTGTGATTATCTGCACCATATTACTGTGTGTAACTGTGTGTAGCTGTTCCTGTGTGATTATCTGCACCTATTACTGTGTGTAACTGTGTGTAGTCTGCTCCCTGTGTGATTATCTGCACCTATTACTGTGTGTAACTGCTGTGTAGTCTGTTCCTGTGTTATTATCTGCACCTATTACTGTGTGTAACTGTGTGTAGTCTGTTCCTGTGTGATTTTCTGCACCTATTACTGTGTGTAACTGTGTGTAGTCTTCTTCCTGTGTGATTATCTGCACCTATTACTGTGTGTAACTGTGTGTAGTCTGTTCCTGTGTGATTAGCTGCACCTATTACTGTGTGTAACTGTGTGTAGTCTGTTCCTGTGTGATTATCTGCACCTATTACTGTGTGTAATCGTGTGTAGTCTGCTCCTGTGTGATTATCTGCACCTATTACTGTGTGTAACTGTGTGGTAGTCGCTCCTGTGTGATTATCTGCATCCTTTGCTGTGTGTAACTGTGTGTAGTCTGTTCCCTGTGTGATTATCTGCACCTATTACTGTGTGTAACTGTGTGTAGTCTGCTCCCTGTGTGATTATCTGCACCTATAACTGTGTGTAACTTGTTTGTAGTCTGATCCCTGTGATTATCTGCACCTATTACTGTGGTAACTGTGTGTAGTCTGCTCCTGTGTGATTATCTGCACCTAATACTAGTGTGTAACTGTGTGTAGTCTGTTCCTGTGTGATTATCTGCACCTATTACTGGTGTGTAACTGTGTGTAGTTCGTCTCCTGTGTGATTATCTGCACCTATTACTGTGTTTAACTGTGTGTAGTCTGCTCCTGTGTGATTATCTGCAACTTATTACTGAGTGTAACTGTGTGTAGTCTGCCTCCCTGTGTGATTATCTGCACCTATTACTGTGTGTAACTGTGAGTAGTCCTGCTCCCTGTGTGATGATCTGCACCTATTACTGTGTGTAACTGTGTGTAGTCTGCTTCCTGTGTGATTATCTGCACCTATTACTGTGTGTAACTGTGTGTAGTCTGTTCCCTGTGTGATTATCTGCACCTATTACTGTGTGTAACTGTGTGTAGTCTGTTCCTGTGTGATTATCTGCACCTATTACTGTGTGTAACTGTGTGTAGTCTGCTCCTGAGTGATTATCTGCCACCTATTACTGTGTGTAACTGTGTGTAGTCTGTTCCCTGTGTGATATCTGCACCTATTACTGTGTGTAACTGTGTGTAGTCCTGTTCCCTGTGTGATTATCTGCACCTATTACTGTGTGTAACTGTGTGTAGCCTGTTCCTGTGTGATTATCTGCACCTATTACTGTGTGTAACTGTGTGTAGTCCTGTTCCCTGTGTGATTATCTGCACCTATTACTGTGTGTAACTGTGTAGTAGTCTGTTCCTGTGTGATTATCTGCACCTATACTGTGTGTAACTGTGTGTAGTCTGCTTCCTGTGTGATTATCTGCAACCTATTACTGGGTGTAACTGTGTGTAGTCTGTTCCCTGTGTGGATTATCTGCACCTATTACTGTGTGTAACTGTGTGTAGTCTGTTCCTGTGTGATTATCTGCACCTATTACTGTGTGTAACTGTGTTTAGTCTGTTCCTGTGTGATTATCTGCACCTATTACTGCGTGTAACTGTGTGTAGTCTGTTCCTGTGTGATTATCTGCACCTCTTACTGTGTGTAACTGTGTGTAGCCTGTTCCTGTGTGATTATCTGCACCTATTACTGTGTGTAACTGTGTGTAGTCTGCTCCCTGTGTGATTATCTGCACCTATTACTGTGTGTAACTATGTGTAGTCTGTTCCTGTGTGATTATCTGCACCTATTACTGTGTGTAACTGTGTAGTCTGCTTCTGTGTGATTATCTGCACCTATTACTGTGTGTAACTGTGTGTAGTCTGCTACTGTGTGATTATCTGCACCTATTACTGTGTGTAACTGTGTGTAGTCTGTTCCTGTGTGATTATCTGCACCTATTACTGTGTGTAACTGTGTGTAGTCTGCTTCTGTGTGATTATCTGCACCTATTACTGCGTGTAACTGTGTGTAGTCTGCTTCTGTGTGATTATCTGCACCTATTACTGTGTGTAACTGTGTGTAGTCTGTTCCTGTGTGATTATCTGCACCTATTACTGTATGTAACTGTGTGTAGTCTGCTTCTGTGTGATTATCTGCACCTATTACTGTGTGTAACTGTGTGTAGTCTGTTCCCTGTGTGATTATCTGCACCTATTACTGTGTGTAACTGTGTGTAGTCTGTTCCCTGTGTGATTATCTGCACCTATTACTGTGTGTAACTGTGTGTAGTCTGCTCCTGTGTGATTATCTGCACCTATTACTGTGTGTAACTGTGTGTAGTCTGTTCCTGTGTGATTATCTGCACCTATTACTGTGTGTAACTGTGTGTAGTCTGTACCCTGTGTGATTATCTGCATCTATTACTGTGTGTAACTGTGTGTAGTCTGTACCCTGTGTGATTATCTGCACCTATTACTGTGTGTAACTGTGTGTAGTCTGTTCCCTGTGTGATTATCTGCACCTATTACTGTGTGTAACTGTGTGTAGTCTGCTCCTGTGTGATTATCTGCACCTATTACTGTGTGTAACTGTGTGTAGTCTGTTCCTGTGTGATTATCTGCACCTATTACTGTGTGTAACTGTGTGTAGTCTGTTCCTGTGTGATTATCTGCACCTATTACTGTGTGTAACTGTGTGTAGTCTGCTCCTGTGTGATTATCTGCACCTATTACTGTGTGTAACTGTGTTTAGTCTGTTCCTGTGTGATTATCTGCACCTATTACTGCGTGTAACTGTGTGTAGTCTGTTCCTGTGTGATTATCTGCACCTCTTACTGTGTGTAACTGTGTGTAGCCTGTTCCTGTGTGATTATCTGCACCTATTACTGTGTGTAACTGTGTGTAGTCTGCTCCCTGTGTGATTATCTGCACCTATTACTGTGTGTAACTATGTGTAGTCTGTTCCTGTGTGATTATCTGCACCTATTACTGTGTGTAACTGTGTAGTCTGCTTCTGTGTGATTATCTGCACCTATTACTGTGTGTAACTGTGTGTAGGTCTGCTTCCTGTGTGATTATCTGCACCTATTACTGTGTGTAACTGTGTGTAGTCTGTCTGTGTGATTATCTGCACCTATTACTGTGTGTAACTGTGTGTAGGTCTGCTCCTGTGTGATTATCTGCACCTATTACTGTATGTAAACTGTGTGTAGTCCTGGTCCCTGTGTGATTATCTGCACCCTATTACTCGTGCTGTAAACTGTTGTGTAGTCCTGTTCCTGTGTGATTATCTGCACCTATTACTGTTGTGTAACTGTGTGTAGTTCTGCTCCCTGTGTGATTATCTGCACCTATTACATGTGTGTAACTGTGTGTAGTCTGCTCCCTGTGTGATTATCTGCACCCTATTACTGTGTGTAACTGTGTGTAGTCTCTGTTCCTGTGTGAATTATCTGCACCTATTACTGTGTGTAACTGTGTGTAGTCTGTTTCCTGCTGTGATTATCTGCACTATTACTGTGTGTAACTGTGTGTATGTCTGTTCCTGTGTGATTATCTGCACCTATTACTGTGTGTAACTGTGTGTAGTCTGTTCCTGTGTGATTATCTACACCTATTACTGTGTGTAACTGTGTGTAGTCTGTTCCTGTGTGATTATCTGCACCTATTACTGTGTGTAACTGTGTGTAGTCTGTTCCCTGTGTGATTATCTGCACCTATTACTGTGTGTAACTGTGTGTAGTCTGTTCCTGTGTGATTATCTGCACCTATTACTGTGTATAACTGTGTGTAGTCTGTTCCTGTGTGATTATCTGCACCTATTGCTGTGTGTAACTGTGTGTAGTCTGCTCCCTGTGTGATTATCTGCACCTATTACTGTGTGTAACTGTGTGTAGTCTGTTCCCTGTGTGATTATCTGCACCTCTTACTGTGTGTAACTGTGTGTAGTCTGTTCCTGTGTGATTATCTGCACCTCTTACTGTGTGTAACTGTGTGTAGTCTGTTCCTGTGTGATTATCTGCACCTATTACTGTGTGTAACTGTGTGTAGTCTGTTCCTGTGTGATTATCTGGCACCTCTTCACTGTGTGTAACTGTGTAGTAGGTCTAAGTGATTATAGCACTATTACTTGTGTGTACACTGGTGTTGTTGTCTGTTCCTGTATCGATTATATGCACCTCTACTGTCTGTCACTGTGTGTAGGTCTGCTCCTCGTGTGAATATCTGCACCTATTACTGAGTGAACTGTGTTGTAGTCTGATCCTGTGTGCATATCAGACACTGTTACTGTGTGTCAATGTGTTTTGTCAGATCCTGTGTTGATTCTCTGCACCTGTTACTGTGTGTAACTGTGTGTAGTCTGCTTCCTGTGTGATTATCTGCACCTATTACTGTGTGTAACTGTGTGTAGTCTGCTTCCTGTGTGATTATCCTGCACCTATTACTGTGTGTAACTGTGTTGTAGTCTGTACCTGTGTGATTATCTGCCCCTATTACTGCTGTGTAACTGTGTGTAGGTCTGTTCCCTGTGTGATTATCTGCCACCTCTTACTGTGTGTAACTGTGTGTCAGTCCTGTTCCGTGTGTGATTATCTGCACCTATTACTGTGTGTAACTGTGTGTAGTCTGCTCCCTGTGTGATTATCTGCACCTATTACTGTGTGTAACTGTGTGTAGTCTGTTCCTGTGTGATTATCTGCACCTATTACTGTGTGTAACTGTGTGTAGTCTGCTTCTGTGTGATTATCTGCACCTATTACTGTGTGTAACTGTGTGTAGTCTGTTCCTGTGTGATTATCTGCTCCTATTACTGTGTGTAACTGTGTGTAGTCTGTTCCTGTGTGATTATCTGCACCTATTACTGTGTGTAACTGTGTGTTGTGTGTAACTGTGTGTAGTCTGCTCCTGTGTGATTATCTGCATCTATTACTGTGTGTAACTGTGTGTAGTCTGCTCCCTGTGTGATTATCTGCACCTATTACTGTGTGTAACTGTGTGTAGTCTGCCCCTGTGTGATTATCTGCACCTATTACTGTGTGTAACTGTGTGTAGTCTGTTCCTGTGTGATTATCTGCACCTATTACTGTGTGTAACTGTGTGTAGTCTGTTCCCTGTGTGATTATCTGCACCTATTACTATGTGTAACTGTGTGTAGTCTGCTCCTGTGTGATTATCTGCACCTATTACTGTGTGTAACTGTGTGTAGTCTGTTCCTGTGTGATTATCTGCACCTATTACTGTGTGTAACTGTGTGTAGTCTGCTCCCTGTGTGATTATCTGCACCTATTACTGTGTGTAACTGTGTGTAGTCTGTTCCTGCGTGATTATCTGCACCTATTACTGTGTGTAACTGTGTGTAGTCTGTTCCTGTGTGATTATTTGCACCTATTACTGTGTGTAACTGTGTGTAGTCTGTTCCTGTGTGATTATCTGCACCTATTACTGTGTGTAACTGTGTGTAGTCTGCTCCTGTGTGATTATCTGCACCTATTACTGTATGTAACTGTGTGTAGTCTGTACCCTGTGTGATTATCTGCACCTATTACTGTGTGTAACTGTGTGTAGTCTGTACCCTGTGTGATTATCTGCACCTATTACTGTGTGTAACTCTGTGTAGTCTGTACCTGTGATTATCTGCACCTATTACTGTGTGTAACTGTGTGTAGTCTGTTCCTGTGTGATTATCTGCACATATTACTGTGTGTAACTGTGTGTAGTCTGTTCCCTGTGTGATTATCTGCACCTATTACTGTGTGTAACTGTGTGTAGTCTGTTCCTGTGTGATTATCTGCACCTATTACTGTGTGTAACTGTGTGTAGTCTGTTCCCTGTGTGATTATCTGCACCTATTACTGTGTGTAACTGTGTGTAGTCTGTTCCTGTGTGATTATCTGCACCTATTACTGTGTGTAACTGTGTGTAGTCTGTTCCTGTGTGATTATCTGCACATATTACTGTGTGTAACTGTGTGTAGTCTGTTCCCTGTGTGATTATCTGCACCTATTACTGTGTGTAACTGTGTGTAGTCTGTTCCTGTGTGATTATCTGCACCTATTACTGTGTGTAACTGTGTGTAGTCTGTTCCCTGTGTGATTATCTGCACCTATTACTGTGTGTAACTGTGTGTAGTCTGTACCTGTGTGATTATCTGCACCTATTACTGTATGTAACTGTGTGTAGTCTGTACCTGTGTGATTATCTGCACCTATTACTGTGTGTAACTGTGTGTAGTCTGTACCTGTGTGATTATCTGCACCTATTACTGTATGTAACTGTGTGTAGTCTGTACCCTGTGTGATTATCTGCACCTATTACTGTGTGTAACTGTGTGTAGTCTGTTCCTGTGATTATCTGCACCTATTTCTGTGTGTAACTGTGTGTAGTCTGTTCCTGTGTGATTATCTGCACCTATTACTGTGTGTAACTGTGTGTAGTCTGTTCCTGTGTGATTATCTGCACCTATTACTGTGTGTAACTGTGTGTAGTCTGCTCCTGTGTGATTATCTGCACCTATTACTGTGCGTAACTGTGTGTAGTCTGTTCCTGTGTGATTATCTGCACCTATTACTGTGTGTAACTGTGTGTAGTCTGTACCCTGTGTGATTATCTGCACCTATTACTGTGTGTAACTGTGTGTAGTCTGTACCCTGTGTGATTATCTGCACCTATTACTGTATGTAACTGTGTGTAGTCTGTACCCTGTGTGATTATCTGCACCTATTACTGTATGTAACTGTGTGTAGTCTGTACCCTGTGTGATTATCTGCACCTATTACTGTGTGTAACTGTGTGTAGTCTGTTCCTGTGTGATTATCTGCACCTATTACTGTGTGTAACTGTGTGTGGTCTGTTCCTGTGATTATCTGCACCTATTACTGTGTGTAACTGTGTGTAGTCTGTTCCTGTGTGATTATCTGCACCTATTACTGTGTGTAACTGTGTGTAGTCTGCTCCCTGTGTGATTATCTGCACCTATCACTGTGTGTAACTGTGTGTAGTCTGCTCCCTGTGTGATTATCTGCACCTATTACTGTATGTAACTGTGTTTTGTCTGCTTTCTGTGTGATTATCTGCACCTATTACTGTGTGTAACTGTGTGTAGTCTGTTCCTGTGTGATTATCTGCACCTATTACTGTGTGTAACTGTGATGTAGTCTGTTCTGTGTGATTATCTGCACCTATTACTGTGTGTAACTGTGTGTAGTCTGTTCCTGTGTGATTATCTGCACCTATTACTGTGTGTAACTGTGTGTAGTCTGTTCCCTGTGTGATTATCTGCCACTATTACTGTGTGTAACTGTGTGTAGTCTGTTCCTGTGTGATTATCTGCACCTATTACTGTGTGTAACTGTGTGTAGTCTGTTCCCTGTGTGATTATCTGCACCTATTACTGAGTGTAACTGTGTGTAGTCTGCTCCCTGTGTAATTATCTGCACCTATTACTATGTGTAACTGTGTGTAGTCTGCTCCTGTGTGATTATCTGCACCTATTACTGTTTGTAACTGTGTGTAGTCTGCTCCTGTGTGTTTATCTGCACCTATTACTGTGTGTAACTGTGTGTAGTCTGTTCCTGTGTGATTATCTGCACCTATTACTGTGTGTAACTGTGTGTATTCTGCTCCTGTGTGATTATCTGCACCTATTACTGTGTGGTAACTGTGTGTAGTCTGTTCCTGTGTGATTATCTGCACCTATTACTGTGTGTAACTGTGTGTAGTCTGCTCCTGTGGATTATCTGCACCTATTACTGTGTGTAACTGTGTGTAGTCTGTTCCTGTGTGATTATCTGCACCTATTACTGTGTGTAACTGTGTGTAGTCTGTACCCTGTGTGATTATCTGCACCTATTACTGTGAGTAACTGTGTGTAGTCTGTTCCTGTGTGATTATCTGCACCTATTACTGTGTGTAACTGTGTGATAGTCTGTACCTGTGTGATTATCTGCACCTCTTACTGTGTGTAACTGTGTGTAGTCTGTTCCCTGTGTGATTATCTGCACCTATTACTGTGTGTAACTGTGTGTAGCCTGTTCCTGTGTGATTATCTGCACCTATTACTGTGTGTAACTGTGTGTAGTCTGTTCCCTGTGTGATTATCTGCACCTATTACTGTGTGTACTGTGTGTAGCCTGTTCCTGTGTGATTATCTGCACCTATTACTGTGTGTAACTGTGTGTAGTCTGTTCCCTGTGTGATTATCTGCACCTATTACTGTGTGTAACTGTGTGTAGTCTGTTCCTGTGTGATTATCTGCACCTATTACTGTGTGTAACTGTGTGTAGTCTGTTCCTGTGTGATTTATCTGCACCTATTACTGTGTGTAACTGTGTGTAGTCTGTTCCTGTGTGATTATCTGCACCTATTACTGTGTGTAACTGTGTGTAGTCTGTTCCTGTTGTGATTATCTGCACCTATTACTGTGTGTAACTGTGTGTAGTCTGTTCCTGTGTGATTATCTGCACCTATTACTGTGTGTAACTGTGTGTAGTCTGTTCCTGTGTGATTATCTGCACCTATTACTGTGTGTAACTGTGTGTAGTCTGTTCCCTGTGTGATTATCTGCACCTCATTACTGTGTGTAACTGTGTGTAGTCTGTTCCCTGTGTGATTATCTGCACCTCTTACTGTGTGTAACTGTGTTAGTCTGTTCCCTTGTGTGATTATCTGCACCTCTTACTGTGTGTAACTGTGTGTAGTCTGTTCCCTGTGTGATTATCTGCACCTCTTACTGTGTGTAACTGTGTGTAGTCTGTTCCCTGTGTGATTATCTGCACCTCTTACTGTGTGTAACTGTGTGTAGTCTGTTCCCTGTGTGATTATCTGCACCTCTTACTGTGTGTAAGTCTGTTTCCCTGTGTGATTATCTGCACCTCTTACTGTGTGTAGTCTGTTCCCTGTGTGATTATCTGCACCTCTTACTGTGTGTAACTGTGTGTAGTCTGTTCCTGTGTGATTATCTGCACCTATTACTGTGTGTAACTGTGTGTAGTCTGCTCCTGTGTGATTATCTGCACCTATTACTGTGTGTAACTGTGTGTAGTCTGTTCCTGTGTGATTATCTGCACCTATACTGTGTGTAACTGTGTGTAGTCTGTTCCCTGTGTGATTATCCTGCACCTATTACTGTGTGTAACTGTGTGTAGGCCTGTTCCTGTGTGATTATCTGCACCTATTACTGTGTGTAACTGTGTGTAGTCTGTTCCCTGTCTGTGATTATCCTGCACCTATTACTGTGTGTAACTGTGGTGTAGTCTGTTCCTGTGTGATTATCTGCACCTATTACTGGTGTGTAACTGTGTGTAGTCTGTTCCCTGTGTGATTTATCTGCACCTATTACTGTGTGTAACTGTGTGTAGTCTGTTCCTGTGTGATTATCTGCACCTATTACTGTGTGTAACTGTGTGTAGTCCTGTTCCTGTGTGATTATCTGCACCTATTTACTGTGTGTAACTGAGTGTAGTCTGTTCCTGTGTGATTATCTGCACCTATTACTGTGTGTAACTGTGTGTAGTTCTGTTCCTGTGTGATTATCTGCACCTATTACTGTGTGTAACTGTGTGTAGTCTGTTCCCTGTGTGATTATCTGCACCTCTTACTGTGTGTAACTGTGTGTAGTCTGCTCCTGTGTGTAGTCTGTACCCTGTGTGATTATCTGCACCTCTTACTGTGTGTAACTGTGTTTAGTCTGTTCCTGTGTGATTATCTGCACCTCTTACTGTGTGTAACTGTGTGTAGTCTGTTCCCTGTGTGATTATCTGCACCTCTTACTGTGTGTAACTGTGTGTAGTCTGTTCCCTGTGTGATTATCTGCACCTCTTACTGTGTGTAACTGTGTGTAGTCTGTTCCCTGTGTGATTATCTGCACCTCTTACTGTGTGTAACTGTGTGTAGTCTGTTCCCTGTGTGATTATCTGCACCTATTACTGTGTGTAACTGTGTGTAGTCTGTTCCCTGTGTGATTATCTGCACCTATTACTGTGTGTAACTGTGTGTAGTCTGCTCCTGTGTGATTATCTGCACCTATTACTGTGTGTAACTGTGTGTAGTCTGTTCCTGTGTGATTATCTGCACCTATTACTGTGTGTAACTGTGTGTAGTCTGTTCCCTGTGTGATTATCTGCACCTCTTACTGTGTGTAACTGTGTGTAGTCTGTTCCTGTGTGATTATCTGCACCTCTTACTGTGTGTAACTGTGTGTAGTCTGTTCCTGTGTGATTATCTGCACCTATTACTGTGTGTAACTGTGTGTAGTCTGTTCCTGTGTGATTATCTGCACCTCTTACTGTGTGTAACTGTGTGTAGTCTGTTCCTGTATGATTATCTGCACCTCTTACTGTATGTAACTGTGTGTAGTCTGCTCCCTGTGTGATTATCTGCACCTATTACTGTGTGTAACTGTGTGTAGTCTGTTCCTGTGTGATTATCTGCACCTGTTACTGTGTGTAACTGTGTGTTGTCTGTTCCTGTGTGATTATCTGCACCTGTTACTGTGTGTAACTGTGTGTAGTCTGCTTCTGTGTGATTATCTGCACCTATTACTGTGTGTAACTGTGTGTAGTCTGTTCCTGTGTGATTATCTGCACCTATTACTGTGTGTAACTGTGTGTAGTCTGTACCCTGTGTGATTATCTGCACCTATTACTGTGTGTAACTGTGTGTAGTCTGTTCCCTGTGTGATTATCTGCACCTCTTACTGTGTGTAACTGTGTGTAGTCTGTTCCCTGTGTGATTATCTGCACCTATTACTGTGTGTAACTGTGTGTAGTCTGCTCCCTGTGTGATTATCTGCACCTATTACTGTGTGTAACTGTGTGTAGTCTGTTCCTGTGTGGATTATCTGCACCTATTACTGTGTGTAACTGTGTGTAGTCTGCTTCTGTGTGATTATCTTGCACCTATTACTGTGTGTAACTGTGTGTAGTCTGTTCCTGTGTGATTATCTGCTCCTATTACTGTGTGTAACTGTGTGTAGTCTGTTCCTGTGTGATTATCTGCACCTATTACTGTGTGTAACCTGTGTGTTGTGTGTAACTGTGTGGTAGTCTGCTCCTGTGTGATTATCTGCATCTATTACTGTGTGTAACTGTGTGTAGTCTGCTCCCTGTGTGATTATCTGCACCTATTACTGTGTGTAACTGTGTGTAGTCTGCCCCTGTGTGATTATCTGCCACCTATTACTGTGTGTAACTGTGTGTAGTCTGTTCCTGTGTGATTATCTGCACCTATTTACTGTGTGTAACTGTGTGTAGTCTGTTCCCTGTGTGATTATCTGCACCTATTACTGTGTGTAACTGTGTGTAGTCTGCTCCCGTTTTGATAATCTGCACCTATTACTGTGTGTAACTGTGTGTAGTCTGTTCCTGTGTGATTATCTGCACCTATTACTGTGTGTAACTGTGTGTAGTCTGCTCCCTGTGTGATTATCTGCACCTATTACTGTGTGTAACTGTGTGTAGTCTGTTCCTGCGTGATTATCTGCACCTATTACTGTGTGTAACTGTGTGTAGTCTGTTCCTGTGTGATTATCTTGCACCTATTACTGTGTGTAACTGTGTGTAGTCTGTTCCTGTGTGATTATCTGCACCTATTACTGTGTGTAACTGTGTGTAGTCTGCTCCTGTGTGATATCTGCACCTATTACTGTATGTAACTGTGTGTAGTCTGTTCCATGTGGATTATCTGCACCTATTACTGTGTGGTAACTGTGTGTAGTCTGTTCCTGTGTGATTTATCTGCACCTATTACTGTGTGTAACTGTGTGTATTCTGTACCTGTGTGATTATCTGCACCTATTACTGGTTGTGGTAACTGTGTGTAGTCTGTTCCTGTGTGATTATCTGCACCTATTACTGTGTGTAACTGTGTGTATTCTGCTCCCTGTGTGATTATCTGCACCTATTACTGTGTGTAACTGTGTGTAGTCTGTTCCTGTGTGATTATCTGCACCTATTACTGTGTGTAACTGTGTGTAGTCTGTTCCCTGTGTGATTATCTGCACCTATTACTGTGTGTAACTGTGTGTAGTCTGTTCCTGTGTGATTATCTGCACCTATTACCTGTGTGAAACTGTGTGTAGTCTGTTCCTGTGTGATTATCTGCACCTATTACTGTGTGTAACTGTGTGTAGTCTGTTCCCTGTGTGATTATCTGCACCTATTACTGTGTGTAACTGTGTGTAGTCTGTACCTGTGTGATTATCTGCACCTATTACTGTGTGTAACTGTGTGTAGTCTGTTACCTGTGTGATTATCTGCACCTATTACTGTGTGTAACTGTGTGTAGTCTGTACCTGTGTGATTATCTGCACCTATTACTGTGTGTAACTGTGTGTAGTCTGTTCCTGTGTGATTATCTGCACCTATTTACTGTGTGTAACTGTGTGTAGTCTGTTACTGTGTGATGATCTGCACCTATTACTTGTTGTAACTTGTGTGTAGTCTGTATCCTGTGTGGATTATCTGCACCTATTACTAGTGTGTAACCTGTGTGGTATTCTGCTCCTGTGTGATTATCTTGCACCTATCTCTGTGTGTAACTGTGTGTATGTCTGGCTCCTGTGTGATTATCTGCACCTATTACTGTGTGTACTGTGGTTGTTGTCTGCTTGCCTGGTGTGATTATCTGCACCTATGACTGTGTGTAACGTTGTGTGTAGTCTGCTCCTGTGTGATTATCTGCACCTATTACTGTGCGTAACTGTGTGTAGTCTGTTCCTGTGTGATTATCTGCACCTATTACTGTGTGTAACTGTGTGTAGTCTGTACCCTGTGTGATTATCTGCACCTATTACTGTGTGTAACTGTGTGTAGTCTGTACCCTGTGTGATTATCTGCACCTATTACTGTATGTAACTGTGTGTAGTCTGTACCCTGTGTGATTATCTGCACCTATTACTGTATGTAACTGTGTGTAGTCTGTACCCTGTGTGATTATCTGCACCTATTACTGTGTGTAACTGTGTGTAGTCTGTTCCTGTGTGATTATCTGCACCTATTACTGTGTGTAACTGTGTGTGGTCTGTTCCTGTGATTATCTGCACCTATTACTGTGTGTAACTGTGTGTAGTCTGTTCCTGTGTGATTATCTGCACCTATTACTGTGTGTAACTGTGTGTAGTCTGCTCCTGTGTGATTATCTGCACCTATCACTGTGTGTAACTGTGTGTAGTCTGCTCCCTGTGTGATTATCTGCACCTATTACTGTATGTAACTGTGTTTTGTCTGCTTTCTGTGTGATTATCTGCACCTATTACTGTGTGTAACTGTGTGTAGTCTGTTCCTGTGTGATTATCTGCACCTATTACTGTGTGTAACTGTGTGTAGTCTGTTCCTGTGTGATTATCTGCACCTATTACTGTGTGTAACTGTGTGTAGTCTGTTCCTGTGTGATTATCTGCACCTATTACTGTGTGTAACTGTGTGTAGTCTGTTCCCTGTGTGATTATCTGCACCTATTACTGTGTGTAACTGTGTGTAGTCTGTTCCTGTGTGATTATCTGCACCTATTACTGTGTGTAACTGTGTGTAGTCTGTTCCTGTGTGATTATCTGCACCTATTACTGAGTGTAACTGTGTGTAGTCTGCTCCCTGTGTAATTATCTGCACCTATTACTATGTGTAACTGTGTGTAGTCTGCTCCTGTGTGATTATCTGCACCTATTACTGTGTGTAACTGTGTGTAGTCTGCTCCTGTGTGTTTATCTGCACCTATTACTGTGTGTAACTGTGTGTAGTCTGTTCCTGTGTGATTATCTGCACCTATTACTGTGTGTAACTGTGTGTGTATTCTGCTCCTGTGTGATTATCTGCACCTATTACTGTGTGTAACTGTGTGTAGTCTGTTCCTGTGTGATTATCTGCACCTATTACTGTGTGTAACTGTGTGTAGTCTGCTCCTGTGTGATTATCTGCACCTATTACTGTGTGTAACTGTGTGTAGTCTGTTCCTGTGTGATTATCTGCACCTATTACTGTGTGTAACTGTGTGTAGTCTGTACCCTGTGTGATTATCTGCACCTATTACTGTGTGTAACTGTGTGTAGTCTGTTCCTGTGTGATTATCTGCACCTATTACTGTGTGTAACTGTGTGTAGTCTGTACCCTGTGTGATTATCTGCACCTCTTACTGTGTGTAACTGTGTGTAGTCTGTTCCCTGTGTGATTATCTGCACCTATTACTGTGTGTAACTGTGTGTAGCCTGTTCCTGTGTGATTATCTGCACCTATTACTGTGTGTAACTGTGTGTATTCTGTTCCCTGTGTGATTATCTGCACCTATTACTGTGTGTAACTGTGTGTAGTCTGTTCCCTGTGTGATTATCTGCACCTATTACTGTGTGTAACTGTGTGTAGTCTGTTCCTGTGTGATTATCTGCACCTATTACTGTGTGTAACTGTGTGTAGTCTGTTCCCTGTGTGATTATCTGCACCTATTACTGTGTGTAACTGTGTGTAGTCTGTTCCCTGTGTGATTATCTGCACCTATTACTGTGTGTAACTGTGTGTAGTCTGTTCCTGTGTGATTATCTGCACCTATTACTGTGTGTAACTGTGTGTAGTCTGTTCCTGTGTGATTATCTGCACCTATTACTGTGTGTAACTGTGTGTAGTCTGTTCCTGTGTGATTATCTGCACCTATTACTGTGTGTAACTGTGTGTAGTCTGTTCCTGTGTGATTATCTGCACCTATTACTGTGTGTAACTGTGTGTAGTCTGTTCCTGTGTGATTATCTGCACCTATTACTGTGTGTAACTGTGTGTAGTCTGTTCCCTGTGTGATTATCTGCACCTCTTACTGTGTGTAACTGTGTGTAGTCTGTTCCCTGTGTGATTATCTGCACCTCTTACTGTGTGTAACTGTGTTTAGTCTGTTCCCTGTGTGATTATCTGCACCTCTTACTGTGTGTAACTGTGTGTAGTCTGTTCCCTGTGTGATTATCTGCACCTCTTACTGTGTGTAACTGTGTGTAGTCTGTTCCCTGTGTGATTATCTGCACCTCTTACTGTGTGTAACTGTGTGTAGTCTGTTCCCTGTGTGATTATCTGCACCTCTTACTGTGTGTAACTGTGTGTAGTCTGTTCCCTGTGTGATTATCTGCACCTCTTACTGTGTGTAACTGTGTGTAGTCTGTTCCCTGTGTGATTATCTGCACCTCTTACTGTGTGTAACTGTGTGTAGTCTGTTCCTGTGTGATTATCTGCACCTATTACTGTGTGTAACTGTGTGTAGTCTGCTCCTGTGTGATTATCTGCACCTATTACTGTGTGTAACTGTGTGTAGTCTGTTCCTGTGTGATTATCTGCACCTATTACTGTGTGTAACTGTGTGTAGTCTGTTCCCTGTGTGATTATCTGCACCTATTACTGTGTGTAACTGTGTGTAGCCTGTTCCTGTGTGATTATCTGCACCTATTACTGTGTGTAACTGTGTGTAGTCTGTTCCCTGTGTGATTATCTGCACCTATTACTGTGTGTAACTGTGTGTAGTCTGTTCCTGTGTGATTATCTGCACCTATTACTGTGTGTAACTGTGTGTAGTCTGTTCTGTGTGATTATCTGCACCTATTACTGTGTGTAACTGTGTGTAGTCTGTTCCTGTGTGATTATCTGCACCTATTACTGTGTGTAACTGTGTGTAGTCTGTTCCCTGTGTGATTATCTGCACCTATTACTGTGTGTAACTGTGTGTAGTCTGCTCCTGTGTGATTATCTGCACCTATTACTGTGTGTAACTGTGTGTAGTCTGTTCCTGTGTGATTATCTGCACCTATTACTGTGTGTAACTGTGTGTAGTCTGTACCCTTTGTGATTATCTGCACCTATTACTGTGTGTAACTGTGTGTAGTCTGTTCCCTGTGTGATTATCTGCACCTCTTACTGTGTGTAACTGTGTATAGACTGCTCCCTGTGTGATTATCTGCACCTATTACTGTGTGTAACTGTGTGTAGTCTGTACCCTGTGTTATTACCTGCACCTATTACTGTGTGTAACTGTGTGTAGTCTGTTCCTGTGTGATTATCTGCACCTATTACTGTATGTAACTGTGTGTAGTCTGTTCCCTGTGTGATTATCTGCACCTATTACTGTGTGTAACTGTGTGTAGTCTGTTCCTGTGTGATTATCTGCACCTATTACTGTGTGTAACTGTGTGTAGTCTGTTCCTGTGTGATTATCTGCACCTATTACTGTGTGTAACTGTGTGTAGTCCTGTTCCTGTGTGATTATCTGCACCTATTACTGTGTGTAACTGTGTGTAGTCTGTTCCTGTGTGATTATCTGCACCTATTACTGTGTGTAACTGTGTGTAGTCTGTTCCTGTGTGATTATCTGCACCTATTACTGTGTGTAACTGTGTGTAGTCTGTTCCTGTGTGATTATCTGCACCTATTACTGTGTGTAACTGTGTGTAGTCTGTACCCTGTGTGATTATCTGCACCTATTACTGTGTGTAACTGTGTGTAGTCTGCTCCTGTGTGATTATCTGCACCTATTACTGTGTGTAACTCTGTGTAGTCTGCTCCTGTGATTATCTGCACCTATTACTGTGTGTAACTGTGTGTAGTCTGTTCCTGTGTGATTATCTGCACCTATTACTGTATGTAACTGTGTGCAGTCTGCTCCTGTGTGTTTATCTGCACCTATTACTGTATGTAACTGTGTGTAGTCTGTTCCTGTGTGATTATCTGCACCTATTACTGTGTGTAACTGTGTGTAGTCTGTTCCTGTGTGATTATCTGCACCTATTACTGTGTGTAACTGTGTGTAGTCTGCTCCCTGTGTGATTATCTGCACCTATTACTGTGTGTAACTGTGTGTAGTCTGCTCCCTGTGTGATTATCTGCACCTATTACTGTGTGTAACTGTGTGTAGTCTGTTCCTGTGTGATTATCTGCACCTATTACTGTGTGTAACTGTGTGTAGTCTGTACCCTGTGTGATTATCTGCACCTATTACTGTGTGTAACTGTGTGTAGTCTGTTCCCTGTGTGATTATCTGCACCTCTTACTGTGTGTAACTGTGTGTAGTCTGCTCCCTGTGTGATTATCTGCACCTATTACTGTATGTAACTGTGTGTAGTCTGCTCCTGTGTGATTATCTGCACCTATTACTATGTGTAACTGTGTGTAGTCTGTTCCTGTGTGATTATCTGCACCTATTACTGTATGTAACTGTGTGTAGTCTGTTCCTGTGTGATTATCTGCACCTATTACTATGTGTAACTGTGTGTAGTCTGTTCCTGTGTGATTATCTGCACCTATTACTGTGTGTAACTGTGTGTAGTCTGTTCCTGTGTGATTAACTGCACATATTACTGTGTGTAACTGTGTGTAGTCTGCTCCCTGTGTGATTATCTGCACCTATTACTGTGTGTAACTGTGTGTAGTCTGCTCCCTGTGTGATTATCTGCACCTATTACTGTATGTAACTGTGTGTAGTCTGCTCCCTGTGTGATTATCTGCACCTATTACTGTGTGTAACTGTGTGTAGTCTGCTCCCTGTGTGATTATCTGCACCTATTACTGTGTGTAGTCTGTTTCTGTGTGATTATCTGCACCTATTACTGTGTGTAACTGTGTGTAGTCTGTTCCTGTGTGATTATCTGCACCTATTACTGTGTGTAACTGTGTGTAGTCTGTTCCTGTGTGATTATCTGCACCTATTACTGTGTCTAACTGTGTGTAGTCTGTTCCTGTGTGATTAACTGCACATATTACTGTGTGTAACTGTGTGTAGTCTGCTCCCTGTGTGATTATCTGCACCTATTACTGTGTGTAACTGTGTGTAGTCTGCTCCCTGTGTGATTATCTGCACCTATTACTGTATGTAACTGTGTGTAGTCTGCTCCCTGTGTGATTATCTGCACCTATTACTGTGTGTAACTGTGTGTAGTCTGCTCCCTGTGTGATTATCTGCACCTATTACTGTGTGTAACTGTGTGTAGTCTGTTTCTGTGTGATTATCTGCACCTATTACTGTGTGTAACTGTGTGTAGTCTGCTCCTGTGATTATCTGCACCTATTACTGTGTGTAACTGTGTGTAGTCTGTTCCTGTGTGATTATCTGCACCTATTACTGTGTGTAACTGTGTGTAGTCTGTTCCTGTGTGATTATCTGCACCTATTACTGTGTGTAACTGTGTGTAGTCTGCTCCTGTGTGATTATCTGCACCTATTACTGTGTGTAACTGTGTGTAGTCTGTTCCTGTGTGATTATCTGCACATATTACTGTGTGTAACTGTGTGTAGTCTGCTCCCTGTGTGATTATCTGCACCTATTACTGTGTGTAACTGTGTGTAGTTTGCTCCCTGTGTGATTATCTGCACCTATTACTGTATGTAACTGTGTGTAGTCTGTTCATGTGTGATTATCTGCACCTATTACTGTGTGTAACTGTGTGTAATCTGTTCCCTGTGTGATTATCTGCACCTATTACTGTGTGTAACTGTGTGTAGTCTGCTCCCTGTGTGATTATCTGCACCTATTACTGTGTGTAACTGTGTGTAGTCTGCTCCCTGTGTGATTATCTGCACCTATTACTGTATGTAACTGTGTGTAGTCTGTTCCTGTGTGATTATCTGCACCTATTACTGTGTGTAACTGTGTGTAATCTGTTCCCTGTGTGATTATCTGCACCTATTACTGTGTGTAACTGTGTGTAGTCTGCTCCCTGTGTGATTATCTGCACCTATTACTGTATGTAACTGTGTGTAGTCTGCTTCTGTGTGATTATCTGCACCTATTACTATGTGTAACTGTGTGTAGTCTGCTCCCTGTGTGATTATCTGCACCTATTACTGTGTGTAACTGTGTGTAGTCTTTTCCTGTGTGATTATCTGCACCTATTACTGTGTGTAACTGTGTGTAGTCTGTTCCTGCGTGATTATCTGCACCTATTACTGTGTCTAACTGTGTGTAGTCTGTTCCTGTGTGATTATCTGCACCTATTACTGTATGTAACTGTGTGTAGTCTGCTTCTGTGTGATTATCTGCACCTATTACTGTATGTAACTGTGTGTAGTCTGCTTCTGTGTGATTATCTGCACCTATTACTGTGTGTAACTGTGTGTAGTCTGTTCCTGTGTGATTATCTGCACCTATTACTGTATGTAACTGTGTGTAGTCTGCTCCCTGTGTGATTATCTGCACCTATTACTGTGTGTAACTGTGTGTAGTCTGTTCCTGTGTGATTATCTGCACCTATTACTGTGTGTAACTGTGTGTAGTCTGTTCCTGCGTGATTATCTGCACCTATTACTGTGTCTAACTGTGTGTAGTCTGTTCCTGTGTGATTATCTGCACCTATTACTGTGTGTAAATGTGTGTAGTCTGTTCCTGTGTGATTATCTGCTCCTATTACTGTGTGTAACTGTGTGTAGTCTGCTTCTGTGTGATTATCTGCACCTATTACTGTGTGTAACTGTGTGTAGTCTGTTCCTGTGTGATTATCTGCACCTATTACTGTGTGTAACTGTGTGTAGTCTTTTCCTGTGTGATTATCTGCACCTATTACTGTGTGTAACTGTGTGTAGTCTGCTCCTGTGTGATTATCTGCTCCTATTACTGTGTATAACTGTGTGTAGTCTGTTCCTGTGTGATTATCTGCACCTATTACTGTATGTAACTGTGTGTAGTCTGCTCCTGTGTGATTATCTGCACCTATTACTGTATGTAACTGTGTGTAGTCTGCTCCCTGTGTGATTATCTGCACCTATTACTATGTGTAACTGTGTGTAGTCTGCTCCCTGTGTGATTATCTGCACCTATTACTGTGTGTAACTGTGTGTAGTCTGCTTCTGTGTGATTATCTGCACCTGTTACTGTGTGTAACTGTGTGTAGTCTGCTCCTGTGTGATTATCTGCACCTATTACTGTGTGTAACTGTGTGTAGTCTGCTCCCTGTGTGATTATCTGCACCTGTTACTGTGTGTAACTGTGTGTAGTCTGCTTCTGTGTGATTATCTGCACCTATTACTGTGTGTAACTGTGTGTAGTCTGTTCCTGTGTGATTATCTGCACCTATTACTGTGTGTAACTGTGTGTAGTCTGCTCCCTGTGTGATTATCTGCACCTATTACTGTGTGTAACTGTGTGTAGTCTGTTCCTGTGTGATTATCTGCACCTATTACTGTATGTAACTGTGTGTAGTCTGCTCCTGTGTGATTATCTGCACCTATTACTGTATGTAACTGTGTGTAGTCTGCTTCTGTGTGATTATCTGCACCTATTACTATGTGTAACTGTGTGTAGTCTGCTCCCTGTGTGATTATCTGCACCTATTACTGTGTGTAACTGTGTGTAGTCTGCTCCCTGTGTGATTATCTGCACCTATTACTGTGTGTAACTGTGTGTAGTCTGTTCCCTGTGTGATTATCTGCACCTATTACTGTGTGTAACTGTGTGTAGTCTGTTCCCTGTGTGATTATCTGCACCTATTACTGTGTGTAACTGTGTGTAGTCTGCTCCCTGTGTGATTATCTGCACCTATTACTGTGTGTAACTGTGTGTAGTCTGCTTCTGTGTGATTATCTGCACCTATTACTGTATGTAACTGTGTGTAGTCTGCTTCTGTGTGATTATCTGCACCTATTACTCTGTAAAGAAAATGGAGGATAAATCCTACGGAGGTGCGCACATATGGCAGTCAATACTTGACTCACAAAAACAGTTTCAGGATGGATAAAATTCCTGGAGCAGTCAGCAACCAAAATAGACGGCAGCACTCTTGAGGGGAAATGGTGACACAGATCTGTAGGAGCAGATAAAAAAGAGAGGCGCCTTTATGGGACAGTATCGTGGTGTATCAGCGAAAACAGGAGACAGGACAACACAGACGGTCAGGGTACTCACAAAAGTGTTGGCATAAACGTATGCCACACTAAGCAGGACGGAACCTTAGTCGTCCGCCAGACGGTCCAATGGAAGGATAGATCCGGCAATCCAGGGTCCAATCAGCAGCAACAGGAAGTCAGAGCGTCAGAGGCACACAACGTCTGTGATAGGATCAGTACCTAGGAGCCCTTAAGGTGAAAGGCAGGTTACCGGGCCAACCAAAAACGATATGCGGAGAGCGGGGATATCGTATAAACAATTTTAATTAAAAGCCGTTTAAAAACACAGTTTAAAACAAAGGATAGAAACAACAACGCGTTTCTCGACCTTCCGGTCGTTTCATCAGGCTGATATTATAATTGATAACCCCGCTCTATTTAACATGAGAGTCGTCCAATCACAGACCGGTCTGTTATCCACACCCTTCAGGGGGCCAATCGGAAATCACGATTGACGTTTTTAGTGACAATTGCACTGCTAAATAGTAGGAAGTCAAGAGTGTGGATAACAATGCCGACTGTAATATATATACACATGGCAAACATATATTACATGTGAGCACATAAACAAAGTCGCATACAGTTTGAAAATACTCCATATAATAAACCTTAAATAGTGCCTAAATTAAATAATTAGTTGTGACAACATATTCACAATTGAATGATTCATTCATGAACAGAGTTGTATAAGCACTTCTTAAGTTCACATATGAAGTCTAGACCGAACTGATAGGTGTCATTATACTATATGAATATCAATATAAAAATATATATAATCCATAAAAAAGCAGAGACAATGATGGATATACAGTGAAAGTAAATAAGGGGAAGGGGGGAGAGAGGAGAGTCAAATTATAAGTGAAAAGATGTCTAATGCATATCCCTAACTAACCTACGTTGGTGATCTATAGTGATTAAAATATTCGGACGTAACTAGTGGCTGTATACTTAGAAAAGTCACAACGATTCCTCATCCATGTAGCATGGATTAATTTATATTAATAGCAATAAACATTGTGGAGGTGTAATTACCTATACATATTTAAAGGGACCAAAATAGATATCAGTGTGTATTTCAATGTGAATCATTTTATATTGAAAATCCAAATAATGTAAATCAGAAAGCTGGCAGAATTTGCGATCATAGTAATTAGAATTGTAGGATGTTATCTCAATGACCAATTGATCAGGGACGAACGACTCCTAAGGAACAATATACTATAGGCTCAGAGGGACTAGAGGATCAGACCTCTAAAAGAAGGCCGCCAGATCAACACATAAATTAAGACCGTCTGGATGCATGCTTTTCAGCAAGTGGATCCAATAGGTCTCCCTCTGTCTGAGCCTGAAATATCGATTGTATAGGTGAGATTTAGGAATATATTCAATGGGGATCACGGAATAGCAATTCAGATCTCCCCTATGTACATCATTACAATGTCTTGAAACACTATGGAGTCTGAAATTCTTCTTCATATTCCGATAGTGTTCAGACCATCTAGTACTAAGGTGTCTACAGGTGCGCCCTACGTATTGAGCCCCACAGACACAGGTGAGTAGATATACTACATAGGTGGAGGCACAAGATGCACGACCAATAATGGTATAGGATTTGTGAGTAGCACTAGACCTAAACGTTTTCTGCTGATCACCAATGAAAGTGCACATCTTGCAACGGGCTCTTCTACATTTAAATGACCCATGTTGCAAATTACTACTGTTAGTACCAGGATATAAATGTCTATGTTTAACAATCTTGCTCGGAGCCAACATTGTTTTGAGGGTCGGCGCCCTTCTATACACTATTCTAGGTTTGTCATCCAGAGTTTTTTTCAGAATACGGTCTTTAAGCAAGATTTTCCAATGTCGTGTAATGACATGTGTCGTGTTCACATGTAATATATGTTTGCCATGTGTATATATATTACAGTCGGCATTGTTATCCACACTCTTGACTTCCTACTATTTAGCAGTGCAATTGTCACTACAAACGTCAATCGTGATTTCCGATTGGCCCCCTGAAGGGTGTGGATAACAGACCGGTCTGTGATTGGACGACTCTCATGTTAAATAGAGCGGGGTTATCAATTATAATATCAGCCTGATGAAACGACCGGAAGGTCGAGAAACGCGTTGCTGTTTCTATCCTTTGTTTTAAACTGTGTTTTTAAACGGCTTTTAATTAAAATTGTTTATACGATATCCCCGCTCTCCGCATATCGTTTTTTGGTTGGTCCGGTAACCTGCCTTTCACCTTAAGGGCTCCTAGGTACTGATCCTATCACAGACGTTGTGTGCCTCTGACGCTCTGACTTCCTGTTGCTGCTGATTGGACCCTGGATTGCCGGATCTATCCTTCCATTGGACCGTCTGGCGGACGACTAAGGTTCCATCCTGCTTAGTGTGGCATACGTTTATGCCAACACTTTTGTGAGTACCCTGACCGTCTGTGTTGTCCTGTCTCCTGTTTTCGCTGATACACCACGATACCTATTACTCTGTGTAGTCTGTCCCTGTGTGATTATCTGCATCTATTACTGTGTGTAACTGTGTGTACTCTGCTCCCTGTGTGATTATCATCACCTATTAATGTGTGTAACTGTGTGTAGTCTGCTCCTGTGTGATTATCTGCATCTATTACTGTGTAACTGTGTGTAGTCTGTTCCTGTGTGATTATCATCACCTATTACTGTGTGTAACTGTGTGTAGTCTGCTCCCTGTGTGATTATCTGCACCTATTACTGTGTGTAACTACTGTGTGTAGTCTGTACCTGTGTGATTATCTGCACCTATTACTGTGTGTAACTGTGTGTAGTCTGTTCCTGTCTGATTATCTGCACCTATTACTGTGTGTAACTGTGTGTAGTCTGTTCCTGTGTGATTATCTGCACCTATTACTGTGTGTAACTGTGTGTAGTCTGTTCCTGTGTGATTATCTGCACCTGTTACTGTGTGTAACTATGTGTAGTCTGCTCCTGTGTGATTATCTGCACCTGTTACTGTGTGTAACTGTGTGTAGTCTGTTCCTGTGTGATTATCTGCACCTGTTACTGTGTGTAACTGTGTGTAGTCTGCTCCTGTGTGATTATCTGCACCTATTACTGTGTGTAAATGTGTGTAGTCTGTTCCTGTGTGATTATCTGCACCTATTACTGTGTGTAACTGTGTGTAATCTGTTCCCTGTGTGATTATCTGCACCTATTACTGTGTGTAACTGTGTGTAGTCTGTTCCTGTGTGATTATCTGCACCTATTACTGTGTGTAACTGTGTGTAGTCTGTTCCTGTGTGATTATCTGCACCTATTACTGTGTGTAACTGTGTGTAGTCTGCTCCCTGTGTGATTATCTGCACCTATTACTGTGTGTAACTGTGTGTAGTCTGTTCCTGTGTGATTATCTGCACATATTACTGTGTGTAACTGTGTGTAGTCTGTTCCTTTGGGATTATCTGCACCTATTACTGTGTGTAACTGTGTGTAGTCTGTTCCTGTGATTATCTGCACCTATTACTGTGTGTAACTGTGTGTAGTCTGTTCCTGTGTGATTATCTGCACCTATTACTGTGTGTAACTGCGTGTAGTCTGTTCCTGTGTGATTATCTGCACCTATTACTGTGTGTAACTGTGTGTAGTCTGCTCCCTGTGTGATTATCTGCACCTATTACTGTGTGTAACTATGTGTAGTCTGTTCCTGTTTTATTATCTGCACCTATTACGGTGTGTAACTGTGTGTAGTCTGCTCCTGTGTGATTATCTGCACCTATTACTGTGTGTAACTGTGTGTAGTCTGCTCCTGTGTGATTATCTGTACCTTTTACTATGTGTAACTATGTGTAGTCTGTTCCTGTGTGATTAGCTGTACCTATTACTGCGTGTAACTGTGTGTAGTCTGCTTCTGTGTGATTATCTGCACCTATTACTATGTGTAACTATGTGTAGTCTGTTCCTGTGTGATTAGCTGCACCTATTACTGCGTGTAACTGTGTGTAGTCTGTTCCCTGTGTAATTATCTGCACCTATTACTGTGTGTAACTGTGTGTAGCCTGTTCCTGTGTGATTATCTGCACCTATTACTGTGTGTAACTGTGTGTAGTCTGTTCCCTGTGTAATTATCTGCACCTATTACTGTGTGTAACTGTGTGTAGTCTGTTCCTGTGTGATTATCTGCACCTATTACTGTGTGTAACTGTGTGTAGTCTGTTCCTGTGTGATTATCTGCACCTATTACTGTGTGTAACTGTGTGTAGTCTGTTTCTTTCATGTAATTAGCAAGAGTCCATGAGCTAGTGACGTATGGGATATACATTCCTACCAGGAGGGGCAAAGTTTCCCAAACCTCAAAATGCCTACAAATACACCCCTCACCACACCCACAAATCAGTTTTACAAACTTTGCCTCCTATGGAGGTGGTGAAGTAAGTTTGTGCTAGATTCTACGTTGATATGCGCTCCGCAGCAAGTTGGAGCCCGGTTTTCCTCTCAGCGTGCAGTGAATGTCAGAGGGATGTGAGGAGAGTATTGCCTATTTGAATGCAGTGATCTCCTTCTACGGGGTCTATTTCATAGGTTCTCTGTTATCGGTCGTAGAGATTCATCTCTTACCTCCCTTTTCAGATCGACGATATACTCTTATATATACCATTACCTCTGCTGATTCTCGTTTCAGTACTGGTTTGGCTTTCTACAAACATGTAGATGAGTGTCCTGGGGTAAGTAAGTCTTATTTTCTGTGACACTCTAAGCTATGGTTGGGCACTTTGTTTATAAAGTTCTAAATATATGTATTCAAACATTTATTTGCCTTGACTCAGGATGTTCAACATTCCTTATTTTTCAGACAGTCAGTTTCATATTTGGGATAATGCACTTGAATCAATCATTTTTCTTACCTTAAAAATTTGACTTTTTTTCCCTGTGGGCTGTTAGGCTCGCGGGGGCTGAAAATGCTTCATTTTATTGCGTCATTTTTGGCGCAAACTTTTTTGGCGCAAAAAATCTTTTCTGTTTCCGGCGTCATACGTGTCGCCGGAAGTTGCGTCATTTTTGACGTTCTTTTGCGCCAAAAATGTCGGCGTTCCGGACGTGGCGTCATTTTTGGCGCCAAAAGCATTTAGGCGCCAAATAATGTGGGCGTCTTATTTGGCGCTAAAAAAATATGGGCGTCACTTTTGTCTCCACATTATTTAAGTCTCATTTTTCTTTGCTTCTGGTTGCTTAGAAGCTTGTTCCTTGGCATTTTTTTCCCATTCCTGAAACTGTCATTTAAGGAATTTGATCAATTTTGCTTTATATGTTGTTTTTTCTCTTACATATTGCAAGATGTCTCACGTTGCATCTGAGTCAGAAGATACTTCAGGAAAATCGCTGTCTGGTGCTGGAACTACCAAAGCTAAGTGTATCTGCTGTAAACTTTTGGTAGCTGTTCCTCCAGCTGTTGTTTGTATTAATTGTCATGACAAACTTGTTAATGCAGATAATATTTCCTTTAGTAATGTACCATTACCTGTTGCAGTTCCATCAACATCTAATGTTCAGAGTGTTCCTGATAACATCAGAGATTTTGTTTCTGAATCCATAAAGAAGGCTATGTCTGTTATTCCTCCTTCTAGTAAACATAAAAAATCTTTTAAAACTTCTCGTTATACTGATGAATTTTTAAATGAACATCATCATTCTGATTCTAATGACTCTTCTGGTTCAGAGGATTCTGTCTCAGAGGTTGATGCTGATAAATCTTCATATTTATTTAAAATGGAATTTATTCGTTCTTTACTTAAAGAAGTACTAATTGCTTTAGAAATTGAGGATTCTGGTCCTCTTGATACTAAATCTAAACGTTTAGATAAGGTCTTTAAATCTCCTGTGGTTATTCCAGAAGTTTTTCCTGTTCCTGGTGCTATTTCTGAAGTAATTTCCAGAGAATGGAATAATTTGGGTAATTCATTTACTCCTTCTAAACGTTTTAAGCACTTATATCCTGTGCCGTCTGACAGATTAGAATTTTGGGACAAAATCCCTAAAGTTGATAGGGCTATTTCTACCCTTGCTAAACGTACTACTATTCCTACGTCAGATGGTACTTCGTTTAAGGATCCTTTAGATAGGAAAATTGAATCCTTTCTAAGAAAAGCTTATCTGTGTTCAGGTAATCTTCTTAGACCTGCTATATCATTGGCTGATGTTGCTGCAGCTTCAACTTTTTGGTTGGAAACTTTAGCGCAACAAGTAACAGATCATGATTCTCATAATATTATTCTTCTTCTTCAACATGCTAATAATTTTATCTGTGATGCCATTTTTTATATTATCAGAGTTGATGTCAGGTTTATGTCTCTAGCTATTTTAGCTAGAAGAGCTTTATGGCTTAAAACTTGGAATGCTGATATGTCTTCTAAATCGACTCTACTTTCCATTTCTTTCCAGGGTAACAAATTATTTGGTTCTCAGTTGGATTCTATTATCTCAACTGTTACTGGTGGGAAAGGAACTTTTTTACCACAGGATAAAAAATCTAAGGGTAAAAACAGGGCTAATAATCATTTTCGTTCCTTTCGTTTCAACAAAGAACAAAAGCCTGATCCTTCATCCTCAGGAGCAGTTTCAGTTTGGAAACCATCTCCAGTCTGGAATAAATCCAAGCCTTCTAGAAAAGCAAAGCCAGCTTCTAAGTCCACATGAAGGTGCGGCCCTCATTCCAGCTCAGCTGGTAGGGGGCAGGTTACGTTTTTTTCAAAGAAATTTGGATCAATTCTGTTCACAATCTTTGGATTCAGAACATTGTTTCAGACGGGTACAGAATTGGTTTCAAGATAAGACCTCCTGCAAAGAGATTTTTTCTTTCCTGTGTCCCAGTAAATCCAGTGAAAGCTCAAGCATTTCTGAAATGTGTTTCAGATCTAGAGTTGGCTGGAGTAATTATGCCAGTTCCAGTTCTGGAACAGGGGCTGGGGTTTTATTCGAATCTCTTCATTGTACCAAAGAAGGAGAATTCCTTCAGACCAGTTCTGGATCTAAAAATATTGAATCGTTATGTAAGGATACCAACGTTCAAAATGGTAACTGAAAGGACTATCTTGCCTTTTGTTAAGCAAGGGCATTATATGTCCACAATAGATTTACAGGATGCATATCTGCATATTCCGATTCATCCAGATCATTATCAGTTCCTGAGATTCTCTTTCCTGAACAAGCATTACCAGTTTGTGGCTCTGCCGTTTGGCCTAGCTACAGCTCCAAGAATTTTTACAAAGGTTCTCGGTGCCCTTCTGTCTGTAATCAGAGAACAGGGTATTGTGGTATTTCCTTATTTGGACGATATCTTGGTACTTGCTCAGTCTTCACATTTAGCAGAATCTCATACGAATCGACTTGTGTTGTTTCTTCAAGATCATGGTTGGAGGATCAATTCACTAAAAAGTTAATTGATTCCTCAGACAAGGGTAACCTTTCTGGGTTTCCAGATAGATTCAGTGTCCATGACTCTGTCTTTGACAGACAAGAGACGTCTAAAATTGATTTCAGCTTGTCGAAATCTTCAGTCACAATCATTCCCTTCGGTAGCCTTATGCATGGAAATTCTAGGTCTTATGACTGCTGCATCGGACGCGATCCCCTTTGCTCGTTTTCACATGCGACCTCTTCAGCTCTGTATGCTGAATCAATGGTGCAGGGATTACACAAAGATATCTCAATTAATATCTTTAAAACCGATTGTACGACACTCTCTAACGTGGTGGACAGATTACCATCGTTTAATTCAGGGGGCTTCTTTTGTTCTTCCGACCTGGACTGTAATTTCAACAGATGCAAGTCTTACAGGTTGGGGAGCTGTGTGTGGATCTCTGACGGCACAAGGAGTTTGGGAATCTCAGGAGGTGAGATTACCGATCAATATTTTGGAACTCCGTACAATTTTCAGAGCTCTTCAGTCTTGGCCTCTTCTGAAGAGAGAATCGTTCATTTGTTTTCAGACAGACAATGTCACAACTGTGGCATACATCAATCATCAAGGAGGGACTCACAGTCCTCTGGCTATGAAAGAAGTATCTTGAATTCTGGTTTGGGCGGAATCCAGCTCCTGTCTAATCTCTGCGGTTCATATCCCAGGTATAGACAATTGGGAAGCGGATTATCTCAGTCGCCAAACGTTGCATCCGGGCGAATGGTCTCTTCACCCAGAGGTATTTCTTCAGATTGTTCAAATGTGGGAACTTCCAGAAATAGATCTGATGGCGTCTCATCTAAACAAGAAACTTCCCAGGTATCTGTCCAGATCCCGGGATCCTCAGGCGGAGGCAGTGGATGCATTATCACTTCCTTGGAAGTATCAACCTGCCTATATCTTTCCGCCTCTAGTTCTTCTTCCAAGAGTAATCTCCAAGATTCTGAAGGAATGCTCGTTTGTTGTGCTGGTAGCTCCGGCATGGCCTCACAGGTTTTGGTATGCGGATCTTGTCCGGATGGCCTCTTGCCATCCGTGGACTCTTCCGTTAAGACCAGACCTTCTGTCGCAAGGTCCTTTTTTCCATCAGGATCTCAAATCCTTAAATTTAAAGGTATGGAGATTGAACGCTTGATTCTTGGTCAAAGAGGTTTCTCTGACTCTGTGATTAATACTATGTTACAGGCTCGTAAATCTGTATCTAGAGAGATATATTATAGAGTTTGGAAGACTTATATTTCTTGGTGTCTTTCTCATCATTTTTCTTGGCATTCTTTTAGAATTCCGAGAATTTTGCAGTTTCTTCAGGATGGTTTAGATAAAGGTTTGTCCGCAAGTTCTTTGAAAGGACAAATCTCTGCTCTTTCTGTTCTTTTTCACAGAAAGATTGCTAATCTTCCTGATATTCATTGTTTTGTACAAGCTTTGGTTCGTATAAAACCTGTCATTAAGTCAATTTCTCCTCCTTGGAGTTTGAATTTGGTTCTGGGGGCTCTTCAAGCTCCTCCTTTTGAACCCATGCATTCATTGGACATTAAATTACTTTCTTGGAAAGTTTTGTTCCTTTTGGCGATCTCTTCTGCCAGAAGAATCTCTGAATTATCTGCTCTTTTTTTGTGAGTCTCCTTTTCTGATTTTTCATCAGGATAAGGCGGTGTTGCGAACTTCTTTTGAATTTTTACCTAAAGTTGTGAATTCCAACAACATTAGTAGAGAAATTGTGGTTCCTTCATTATGTCCTAATCCTAAGAATTCTAAGGAGAAATCATTGCATTCTTTGGATGTTGTTAGAGCTTTGAAATATTATGTTGAAGCTACTAAGTCTTTCCGAAAGACTTCTAGTCTATTTGTTATCTTTTTCGGTTCTAGAAAAGGCCAGAAAGCTTCTGCAATTTCTTTGGCATCTTGGTTGAAATCTTTAATTCATCATGCCTATGTTGAGTCGGGTAAAACTCCGCCTCAGAGGATTACAGCTCATTCTACTAGGTCAGTTTCTACTTCCTGGGCGTTTAAGAATGAAGCTTCGGTTGATCAGATTTGCAAAGCAGCAGCTTGGTCCTCTTTGCATACTTTTACTAAATTCTACCATTTTGATGTATTTTCTTCTTCTGAAGCAGTTTTTGGTAGAAAAGTTCTTCAGGCAGCGGTTTCAGTTTGAATCTTCTGTTTATGTTTTCATTAAACTTTATTTTGGGTGTGGATTATTTTCAGCAGGAATTGGCTGTCTTTATTTTATCCCTCCCTCTCTAGTGACTCTTGCGTGGAAAGATCCACATCTTGGGTAGTCATTATCCCATACGTCACTAGCTCATGGACTCTTGCTAATTACATGAAAGAAAACATAATTTATGTAAGAACTTACCTGATAAATTCATTTCTTTCATATTAGCAAGAGTCCATGAGGCCCACCCTTTTTTGTGGTGGTTATGATTTTTTTGTATAAAGCACAATTATTCCAATTCCTTATTTTATATGCTTTCGCACTTTTTTCTTATCACCCCACTTCTTGGCTATTCGTTAAACTGATTTGTGGGTGTGGTGAGGGGTGTATTTGTAGGCATTTTGAGGTTTGGGAAACTTTGCCCCTCCTGGTAGGAATGTATATCCCATACGTCACTAGCTCATGGACTCTTGCTAATATGAAAGAAATGAATTTATCAGGTAAGTTCTTACATAAATTATGTTTTCTTTGTGAATATCTGCTCCTATTACTGTGTGTAACTGTGTGTAGTCTGTTCCTGTGTGATTATCTGCTCCTATTACTTTGTGTAACTGTGTGTAGTCTGCTTCTGTGTGATTATCTGCACCTATTACTGTGTGTAACTGTGTGTAGTATGCTCTTGTGTGTTTATCTGCACCTATTACTGTGTGTAACTGTGTGTAGTCTGCTCCTGCGTGATTATCTGCACCTATTACTGTGTGTAACTGTGTGTAGTCTGCTCCTGTGTGATTATCTGCACCTATTACTGTGTGTAACTGTGTGTAGTCTGTTCCCAGTGTGATTATCTGCACCTATTACTGTGTGTGTGTAAATGTGTGTAGTCTGCTCCCTGTGTGATTATCTGCACCTATTACTTGGTGTAACTGTGTGTAGTGTGTTCCTGTGTGATTATCTGCACCTATTACTGTGTGTAACTGTGTGTATTCTGTTCCTGTGTGATTATCTGCACCTATTACTGTGTGTAACTGTGTGTAGTCTGCTCCTGTGTGTTTATCTGCACCTATTACTGTGTGTAACTGTGTGTAGTCTGTTCCTGTGTGATTATCTGCACCTATTACTGTGTGTAACTGTGTGTAGTCTGTTCCTGTGTGATTATCTGCACCTATTACTGTGTGTAACTGTGTGTAGTCTGTTCCCTGTGTGATTATCTGCACCTATTACTGTGTGTAACTGTGTGTAGTCTGTTCCCTGTGTGATTATCTGCACCTATTACTGTGTGTAAATGTGTGTAGTCTGTTCCTGTGTGATTATCTGCACCTATTACTGAGTGTAACTGTGTGTAGTCTGCTCCCTGTGTAATTATCTGCACCTATTACTATGTGTAACTCTGTGTAGTCTGTTCCTGTGTGATTATCTGCACCTATTACTGTGTGTAACTGTGTGTAGTCTGCTCCTGTGTGTTTATCTGCACCTATTACTGTGTGTAACTGTGTGTAGTCTGCTCCTGTGTGATTATCTGCACCTATTACTGTGTGTAACTGTGTGTAGTCTGCTCCTGTGTGATTATCTGCACCTATTACTGTGTGTAACTGTGTGTAGTCTGTTCCTGTGTGATTATCTGCACCTATTACTGTGTGTAACTGTGTGTAGTCTGCTCCTGCGTGATTATCTGCACCTATTACTGTGTGTAACTGTGTGTAGTCTGCTCCTGTGTGATTATCTGCACCTATTACTGTGTGTAACTGTGTGTAGCCTGTTCCTGTGTGATTATCTGCACCTATTACTGTGTGTAACTGTGTGTAGTCTGCTCCCTGTGTGATTATCTGCACCTATTACTGTGTGTAACTGTGTGTAGTCTGTTCCTGTGTGATTATCTGCACCTCTTACTGTGTGTAACTGTGTGTAGTCTGCTCCTGTGATTATCTGCACCTATTACTGTGTGTAACTGTGTGTAGTCTACTCCTGTGATTATCTGCACCTATTACTGTGTATAACTGTGTGTAGTCTGCTCCTGCGTGATTATCTGCACCTATTACTGTGTGTAACTGTGTGTAGTCTGTTCCTGTGTGATTATCTGCACCTATTACTGTGTGTAACTGTGTGTAGTCTGTTCCTGTGTGATTATCTGCACCTCTTACTGTGTGTAACTGTGTGTAGTCTGCTCCTGTGATTATCTGCACCTATTACTGTGTGTAACTGTGTGTAGTCTGCTCCTGTGTGATTATCTGCACCTATTACTGTGTGTAACTGTGTGTAGTCTACTCCTGTGATTATCTGCACCTATTACTGTGTATAACTGTGTGTAGTCTGCTCCTGCGTGATTATCTGCACCTATTACTGTGTGTAACTGTGTGTAGTCTGTTCCTGTGTGATTATCTGCACCTATTACTGTGTGTAACTGTGTATAGTCTGCTCCTGTGTGATTATCTGCACCTATTACTGTATGTAACTGTGTGTAGTCTGTTCCCTGTGTGATTATCTGCACGTATTACTGTGTGTAACTGTGTGTAGTCTGCCCCCTGTGTGATTATCTACACCTATTACTGTGTGTAACTGTGTGTAGTCTGCTCCTGTGTGATTATCTGCACCTATTACTGTATGTAACTGTGTGTAGTCTGCTTCTGTGTGATTATCTGCACCTATTACTGTGTGTAACTGTGTGTAGTCTGTTCCTGTGTGATTATCTGCACCTATTACTGTGTGTAACTGTGTGTAGTCTATTCCTGTGTGATTATCTGCACCTATTACTGTGTGTAACTGTGTGTAGTCTGCTCCTGTGATTATCTGCACCTATTACTGTGTGTAACTGTGTGCAGTCTGTTCCTGTGTGATTATCTGCACCTATTACTGTGTGTAACTGTGTGTAGTCTGCTCCTGCGTGATTATCTGCACCTATTACTGTGTGTAACTGTGTGTAGTCTGTTCCTGTGTGATTATCTGCACCTATTACTGTGTGTAACTGTGTGTAGCCTGTTCCTGTGTGATTATCTGCACCTATTACTGTGTGTAACTGTGTGTAGTCTGTTCCTGTGATTATCTGCACCTATTACTGTGTGTAACTGTGTGTAGTCTGCTCCTGTGTGTTTATCTGCACCTATTACTGTGTGTAACTGTGTGTAGCCTGTTCCTGTGTGATTATCTGCACCTATTACTGTGTGTAACTGTATGTGGTCTGCTACTGTGTTATTATCTGCACCTATTACTGTGTGTAACTGTGTGTAGTCTGCTCCTGTGTGATTATCTGCACCTATTACTGTGTGTATCTGTGTAGTCTTCCTGTGTAATTATCTGCACCTATTACTGTATGTAACTGTGTGTAGTCTGCTCCTGTGTGATTATCTGCACCTATTACTGTGTGTATCTGTGTAGTCTTCCTGTGTGATTATCTGCACCTATTACTGTGTGTAACTGTGTGTAGTCTGTTCCTGTGTGATTATCTGCACCTATTACTGTGTGTAACTGTGTGTAGTCTGTTCCTGTGATTATCTGCACCTATTACTGTGTGTAACTGTGTGTAGTCTGCTCCTGTGTGTTTATCTGCACCTATTACTGTGTGTAACTGTGTGTAGTCTGCTACTGTGTTATTATCTGCACCTATTACTGTGTGTAACTGTGTGTAGTCTGTTCCTGTGTGTTTATCTGCACCTATTACTGTGTGTAACTGTGTGTAATCTGTTCCCTGAGTGATTATCTGCACCTATTACTGTGTGTAACTGTGTGTAGTCTGTTCCTGTGTGATTATCTGCACCTATTACTGTGTGTAACTGTGTGTAGTCTGCTCCTGCGTGATTATCTGCACCTATTACTGTGTGTAACTGTGTGTAGTCTGTTCCTGTGTGATTATCTGCACCTATTACTGTGTGTAACTGTGTGAAGTCTGTTCCTGTGTGATTATCTGCTCCTATTACTGTGTGTAACTGTGTGTAGTCTGTTCCTGTGTGATTATCTGCACCTATTACTGTGTGTAACTGTGTGTAGTCTGCTCCTGTGTGATTATCTGCATCTATTACTGTGTGTAACTGTGTCTAGTCTGCTCCCTGTGTGATTATCTGCATCTATTACTGTGTGTAACTGTGTGTAGTCTGCTCCCTGTGTGATTATCTGCACCTATTACTGTGTGTAACTGTGTGTAGTCTGTTCCTGTGTGATTATCTGCACCTATTACTGTGTGTAACTGTGTGTAGTCTGTACCCTGTGTGATTATCTGCACCTATTACTGTGTGTAACGGTGTGTAGTCTGTTCCTGTGTGATTATCTGCACCTATTACTGTGTGTAACTGTGTGTAGTCTGTACCCTGTGTGATTATCTGCACCTATTACTGTGTGTAACTGTGTGTAGTCTGTTCCTGTGTGATTATCTGCACCTATTACTGTGTGTAACTGTGTGTAGTCTGCTCCCTGTGTGATTTTCTGCACCTATTACTGTGTGTAACTGTGTGTAGTCTGCCCCTGTGTGATTATCTGCACCTATTACTGTGTGTAACTGTGTGTAGTCTGCTCCTGTGTGATTATCTGCATCTATTACTGTGTGTAACTGTGTGTAGTCTGTTCCTGTGTGATTATCTGCACCTATTACTGTGTGTAACTGTGTGTAGTCTGCTCCTGTGTGATTATCTGCACATATTACTGTGTGTAACTGCGTGTAGTCTGCTTCCTGTGTGATTTTCTGCACCTATTACTGTGTGTAACTGTGTGTATTCTGCTCCTGTGATTATCTGCACCTATTACTGTGTGTATCTGTGTAGTCTTCCTGTGTGATTATCTGCACCTATTACTGTGTGTAACTGTGTGTAGTCTGCTCCTGTGTGATTATCTGCACCTATTACTGTGTGTATCTGTGTAGTCTTCCTGTGTGATTATCTGCACCTATTACTGTGTGTAACTGTGTGTAGTCTGCTCCTGTGATTATCTGCACCTATTACTGTATGTAACTGTGTGTAGTCTGTTCCTGTGTGATTATCTGCACCTATTACTGCGTGTAACTGTGTGTAGTCTGTTCCTGTGTTATTATTTGCACCTATTACTGTGTGTAACTGTGTGTAGTCTGCTCCCTGTGTGATTATCTGCACCTATTACTATGTGTAACTGTGTGTAGTCTGCTCCTGTGTGATTATCTGCACCTATTACTGTGTGTAACTGTGTGTAGTCTGCTCCTGTGTGATTATCTGCACCTATTACTGTGTGTAACTGTGTGTAGTCTGTTCCTGCGTGATTATCTGCACCTATTACTGTGTGTAACTGTGTGTAGTCTGTTCCTGTGTGATTATCTGCACCTATTACTGTGTGTAACTGTGTGTAGTCTGCTCCCTGTGTGATTTTCTGCACCTATTACTGTGTGTAACTGTGTGTAGTCTGCCCCTGTGTGATTATCTGCACCTATTACTGTGTGTAACTGTGTGTAGTCTGCTCCTGTGTGATTATCTGCATCTATTACTGTGTGTAACTGTGTGTAGTCTGTTCCTGTGTGATTATCTGCACCTATTACTGTGTGTAACTGTGTGTAGTCTGCTCCTGTGTGATTATCTGCACATATTACTGTGTGTAACTGCGTGTAGTCTGCTTCCTGTGTGATTTTCTGCACCTATTACTGTGTGTAACTGTGTGTATTCTGCTCCTGTGATTATCTGCACCTATTACTGTGTGTATCTGTGTAGTCTTCCTGTGTGATTATCTGCACCTATTACTGTGTGTAACTGTGTGTAGTCTGCTCCTGTGTGATTATCTGCACCTATTACTGTGTGTATCTGTGTAGTATTCCTGTGTGATTATCTGCACCTATTACTGTGTGTAACTGTGTGTAGTCTGCTCCTGTGATTATCTGCACCTATTACTGTATGTAACTGTGTGTAGTCTGTTCCTGTGTGATTATCTGCACCTATTACTGCGTGTAACTGTGTGTAGTCTGTTCCTGTGTTATTATTTGCACCTATTACTGTGTGTAACTGTGTGTAGTCTGCTCCCTGTGTGATTATCTGCACCTATTACTATGTGTAACTGTGTGTAGTCTGCTCCTGTGTGATTATCTGCACCTATTACTGTGTGTAACTGTGTGTAGTCTGCTCCTGTGTGATTATCTGCACCTATTACTGTGTGTAACTGTGTGTAGTCTGTTCCTGCGTGATTATCTGCACCTATTACTGTGTGTAACTGTGTGTAGTCTGTTCCTGTGTGATTATCTGCACCTATTACTGTGTGTAACTGTGTGTAGCCTGTTCCTGTGTGATTATCTGCACCTATTACTGTGTGTAACTGTGTGTAGTCTGTTCCTGTGATTATCTGCACCTATTACTGTGTGTAACTGTGTTTAGTCTGCTCCTGTGTGTTTATCTGCACCTATTACTGTGTGTAACTGTGTGTAGTCTGCTACTGTGTTATTATCTGCACCTATTACTGTGTGTAACTGTGTGTAGTCTGTTCCTGTGTGTTTATCTGCACCTATTACTGTGTGTAACTGTGTGTAATCTGTTCCCTGAGTGATTATCTGCACCTATTACTGTGTGTAACTGTGTGTAGTCTGTTCCTGTGTGATTATCTGCACCTATTACTGTGTGTAACTGTGTGTAGTCTGCTCCTGTGTGATTATCTGCACCTATTACTGTGTGTAACTGTGTGAAGTCTGTTCCTGTGTGATTATCTGCACCTATTACTGTGTGTAACTGTGTGTAGTCTGCTCCCTGTGTGATTTTCTGCACCTATTACTGTGTGTAACTGTGTGTAGTCTGCCCCTGTGTGATTATCTGCACCTATTACTGTGTGTAACTGTGTGTAGTCTGCTCCTGTGTGATTATCTGCATCTATTACTGTGTGTAACTGTGTGTAGTCTGTTCCTGTGTGATTATCTGCACCTATTACTGTGTGTAACTGTGTGTAGTCTGCTCCTGTGTGATTATCTGCACATATTACTGTGTGTAACTGCGTGTAGTCTGCTTCCTGTGTGATTTTCTGCACCTATTACTGTGTGTATCTGTGTAGTCTTCCTGTGTGATTATCTGCACCTATTACTGTGTGTAACTGTGTGTAGTCTGCTCCTGTGATTATCTGCACCTATTACTGTATGTAACTGTGTGTAGTCTGTTCCTGTGTGATTATCTGCACCTATTACTGCGTGTAACTGTGTGTAGTCTGTTCCTGTGTTATTATTTGCACCTATTACTGTGTGTAACTGTGTGTAGTCTGCTCCCTGTGTGATTATCTGCACCTATTACTGTGTGTAACTGTGTGTAGTCTGCTCCTGTGATTATCTGCACCTATTACTGTATGTAACTGTGTGTAGTCTGTTCCTGTGTGATTATCTGCACCTATTACTGCGTGTAACTGTGTGTAGTCTGTTCCTGTGTTATTATTTGCACCTATTACTGTGTGTAACTGTGTGTAGTCTGCTCCCTGTGTGATTATCTGCACCTATTACTATGTGTAACTGTGTGTAGTCTGCTCCTGTGTGATTATCTGCACCTATTACTGTGTGTAACTGTGTGTAGTCTGTTCCTGTGTGATTATCTGCACCTATTACTGTGTGTAACTGTGTGTATGCTGTTCCTGTGTGATTATCTGCACCTATTACTGTGTGTAACTGTGTGTAGTCTGTCCCTGTGTGATTATCTGCACCTATTACTGTGTGTAATTGTGTGTAGTCTGCTCCTGTGTGATTATCTGCACCTATTACTGTGTGTAACTGTGTGTAGTCTGTTCCTGCGTGATTATCTGCACCTATTACTGTGTGTAACTGTGTGTAGTCTGTTCCTGTGTGATTATCTGCACCTATTACTGTGTGTAACTGTGTGTAGCCTGTTCCTGTGTGATTATCTGCACCTATTACTGTGTGTAACTGTGTGTATTCTGCTCCTGTGATTATCTGCACCTATTACTGTGTGTAACTGTGTGTAGTCTGCTCCTGTGATTATCTGCACCTATTACTGTGTGTAACTGTGTGTAGTCTGCTCCTGTGATTATCTGCACCTATTACTGTATGTAACTGTGTGTAGTCTGCTCCTGTGCGATTATCTGCACCTATTACTGTGTGTAACTGTGTGTAGTCTGCTCCTGTGTGATTATCTGCACCTATTACTGTATGTAACTGTGTGTAGTCTGTTCCCTGTGTGATTATCTGCACCTATTACTGTGTGTAACTGTGTGTAGTCTGTTCCTGTGTGATTATCTGCACCTATTACTGTGTGTAACTGTGTGTAGTCTGTTCCCTGTGTGATTATCTGCACCTATTACTGTGTGTGTGTAAATGTGTGTAGTCTGCTCCCTGCGTGATTATCTGCATCTATTACTGTGTGTAGTCTGCTCCCTGCGTGATTATCTGCACCTATTACTGTGTGTAACTGTGTGTAGTCTGTTCCTGTGTGATTATCTGCACCTATTACTGTGTGTAACTGTGTGTAGTCTGTTCATGTGTGATTATCTGCACATATTAATGTGTGTAACTGTGTGTAGTCTGTTCCTGTGTGATTATCTGCACCTATTACTGTGTGTAACTGTGTATAGCCTGTTCCTGTGTGATTATCTGCACCTATTACTGTGTGTAACTGTGTGTAGCCTTTTCCTGTGTGATTATCTGCACCTATTACTGTGTGTAACTGTGTGTAGTCTGCTCCTGTGATTATCTGCACCTATTACTGTGTGTAACTGTGTGTAGTCTGTTCCTGTGATTATCTGCACCTATTACTGTATGTAACTGTGTGTAGTCTGTTCCTGTGTGATTATCTGCACCTATTACTGTGTGTAACTGTGTGTAGCCTGTTCCTGTGTGATTATCTGCACCTATTACTGTGTGTAAATGTGTGTAGTCTGCTCCCTGTGTGATTATCTGCACCTATTACTGTGTGTAACTGTGTGTAGTATGTTCCTGTGTGATTATCTGCACCTATTACTGTGTGTAACTGTGTGTAGTCTGTTCCTGTGTGATTATCTGCACCTATTACTGTGTATAACTGTGTGTAGTCTGTTCCTGTGTGATTATCTGCACCTATTACTGTGTGTAACTGTGTGTAGTCTGTTCCCTGTGTGATTATCTGCACCTATTACTGTGTGTAACTGTGTGTAATCTGTTCCTGTGTGATTATCTGCACATATTACTATGTGTAACTGTGTGTAGTCTGTTCCTGTGTGATTATCTGCACCTATTACTGTGTGTAACTGTGTGTAGTCTGCTCCTGTGATTATCTGCACCTATTACTGTGTGTAACTGTGTGTAATCTGTTCCTGTGTGATTATCTGCACATATTACTGTGTGCAACTGTGTGTAGTCTGTTCCTGTGTGATTATCTGCACCTATTACTGTGTGTAACTGTGTGTAGCCTGTTCCTGTGTGATTATTTGCACCTATTACTGTGTGTAACTGTGTGCAGTCTGCTCCTGTGTGTTTATCTGCACCTATTACTGTATGTAACTGTGTGTAGTCTGTTCCTGTGTGATTATCTGCACCTATTACTGTGTGTAACGGTGTGTAGTCTGCTTCTGTGTGATTATCTGCACCTATTACTGTGTGTAACTGTGTGTAGTCTGTTCCTGTGTGATTATCTGCACCTATTACTGTGTGTAACTGTGTGTAGTCTGCTTCTGTGTGATTATCTGCACCTATTACTGTGTGTAACTGTGTGTAGTCTGTTCCTGTGTGATTATCTGCACCTATTACTGTGTGTAACGGTGTGTAGTCTGTTCCTGTGTTATTATCTGCACCTATTACTGTGTGTAAAGGTGTGTAGTCTGCTCCCTGTGTGATTATCTGCACCTATTACTGTGTGTAACTGTGTGTAGTCTGTTCCTGCGTGATTATCTGCACCTATTACTGTGTGTAACTGTGTGTAGTCTGCTCCCTGTGTGATTATCTGCACCTATTACTGTGTGTAACTGCGTGTATGCTGTTCCTGTGTGATTATCTGCACCTATTACTGTGTGTAACTGTGTGTATGCTGTTCCTGTGTGATTATCTGCACCTATTACTGTGTGTAACTGTGTGTAGTCTGTTCCTGTGTGATTATCTGCACCTATTACTGTGTGTAACTGTGTGTAGTCTGCTCCTGTGTGATTATCTGCACCTATTACTGTGTGTAACTGTGTGTAGTCTGCTCCTGTGATTATCTGCACCTATTACTGTGTGTAACTGTGTGTAGTCTGCTCCTGTGTGATTATCTGCACCTATTACTGTGTGTAACTGTGTGTAGTCTGTTCCTGTGATTATCTGCACCTATTACTGTGTGTAACTGTGTGTAGTCTGCTTCCTGTGTGATTATCTGCACCTATTACTGTGTGTAACTGTGTGTAGTCTGTTCCTGTGTGATTATCTGCACCTATTACTGTGTGTAACTGTGTGTAGTCTGCTCCCTGTGTGATTATCTGCACCTATTACTGTGTGTAACTGTGTGTAGTCTGTTCCTGTGTGATTATCTGCACCTATTACTGTGTGTAACTGTGTGTAGTCTGTTCCTGTGTGATTATCTGCACCTATTACTGTGTGTAACTGTGTGTAGTCTGTTCCTGTGTGATTATCTGCACCTATTACTGTGTGTAACTGTGTGTAGTCTGTTCCCTGTGTGATTATCTGCACCTATTACTGTGTGTAACTGTGTGTAGTCTGTTCCTGTGTGATTATCTGCACCTATTACTGTGTGTAACTGTGTGTAGTCTGTTCCTGTGTGATTATCTGCACCTATTACTGTGTGTAACTGTGTGTAGTCTGCTCCTGTGTGATTATCTGCACCTATTACTGTGTGTAACTGTGTGTAGTCTGTTCCTGTGTGATTATCTGCACCTATTACTGTGTGTAACTGTGTGTAGTCTGTTCCTGTGTGATTATCTGCACCTATTACTGTGTGTAACTGTGTGTAGTCTGTTCCTGTGTGATTATCTGCACCTATTACTGTGTGTAACTGTGTGTAGTCTGTTCCTGTGTGATTATCTGCACCTATTACTGTGTGTAACTGTGTGTAGTCTGTTCCTGTGTGATTATCTGCACCTATTACTGTGTGTAACTGTGTGTAGTCTGCTTCTGTGTGATTATCTGCACCTATTACTGTGTGTAACTGTGTGTAGTCTGTTCCTGTGTGATTATCTGCACCTATTACTGTGTGTAACTGTGTGTAGTCTGCTTCCTGTGTGATTATCTGCACCTATTACTGTGTGTAACTGTGTGTAGTCTGTTCCTGTGTGATTATCTGCACCTATTACTGTGTGTAACTGTGTGTAGTCTGTTCCTGTGTGATTATCTGCACCTATTACTGTGTGTAACTGTGTGTAGTCTGCTCCCTGTGTGATTATCTGCACCTATTACTGTGTGTAACTGTGTGTAGTCTGTTCCTGTGTGATTATCTGCACCTATTACTGTGTGTAACTGTGTGTAGTCTGCTCCTGTGTGATTATCTGCACCTATTACTGTGTGTAACTGTGTGTAGTCTGTTCCTGTGTGATTATCTGCACCTATTACTGTGTGTAACTGTGTGTAGTCTGTTCCTGTGTGATTATCTGCACCTATTACTGTGTGTAACTGTGTGTAGTCTGTTCCTGTGTGATTATCTGCACCTATTACTGTGTGTAACTGTGTGTAGTCTGTTCCTGTGTGATTATCTGCACCTATTACTGTGTGTAACTGTGTGTAGTCTGTTCCTGTGTGATTATCTGCACCTATTACTGTGTGTAACTGTGTGTAGTCTGTTCCTGTGTGATTATCTGCACCTATTACTGTGTGTAACTGTGTGTAGTCTGTTCCTGTGTGATTATCTGCACCTATTACTGTGTGTAACTGTGTGTAGTCTGCTACTGTGTGATTATCTGCACCTATTACTGTGTGTAACTGTGTGTAGTCTGTCCTGTGTGATTATCTGCACCTATTACTGTGTGTAACTGTGTGTAGTCTGCTCCTGTGTGATTATCTGCACCTATTACTGTGTGTAACTGTGTGTAGTCTGCTCCTGTGTGATTATCTGCACCTATTACTGTGTGTAACTGTGTGTAGTCTGCTCCTGTGTGATTATCTGCACCTATTACTGTGTGTAACTGTGTGTAGTCTGCTTCCTGTGTGATTATCTGCACCTATTACTGTGTGTAACTGTGTGTAGTCTGCTCCTGTGTGATTATCTGCACCTATTACTGTGTGTAACTGTGTGTAGTCTGTTCCTGTGTGATTATCTGCACCTATTACTGTGTGTAACTGTGTGTAGTCTGCTCCTGAGTGATTATCTGCACCTATTACTGTGTGTAACTGTGTGTAGTCTGTTCCTGTGTGATTATCTGCACCTATTACTGTGTCTCTGTCTCACTCAGTCTCTATCTATCTCACACTGTGTCTCTCTCTCTCACTCTGTCTCTATCTCTGGCTGTCTCACACTGTGTCTCTCTCTCACTCTGTCTCTATCTCTGACTGTCTCATACTGCGTCTCTATCTTTGGCTGTCTCACCACTGGGTCTCTTCACTCTGTCTATATCTCTGACTTGTTCTCTCAATGTGCCTCCTCTCACTTGTCTCTATCTCTGGCTGTTCTCAACACTGTGTCTCTCTCTCACTCTGTCTCTATCTCTGGCTGTCTCTACTGCGTCTCTGTCTCTGGCTGTCTCACCACTGTGTCTTCTCTCTCTACTCTGTCTCTATCTCTGGCTTTGTCTCACAATGTGTCTCTCTCATCACTCTGTCCTCTATCTCTTAGCTGTCTCACCACTGTGCCTCTCTTCTTCTGCCTCTCTCTATCTGGCTGTCTCACACTGTGTCTCTCTCTCACTCTGTCTCTATCTCTGGCTGTCCCACACTGTGTCTCTCTCTCACTCTGTCTCTCTCTCACTCTGTCTATCTCTGGCTGTCTCATACTGTTGTCCTCTATTATGGCATATCTCACTCGTGTCCTCTCTCCCAAATCTGTCTCTATCTCTGGCTGTCTCACACTTTGTCTCTCTCTCACTCTGTCTCTATCTCTGGCTGTCTCACACTGTGTCTCTCTCTCACTCTGTCTCTATCTCTGGCTGTCTCATACGGCGTCTATCTCTGGCTGTCTCACACTGTGCCTCTCTCTCACTCTGTCTCTATCTCTGGCTGTCTCACACTGTCTCTCTCTCACTCTGTCTCTATCTCTGGCTGTCTCACACTGTGTGTCTCTCTCACTCTGTCTCTATCTCTGGCTGTCTCACACTGTGCCACTCTCTCACTCTGTCTCTATCTCTGGCTGTCTCACACTGTGCCTCTCTCTCACTCTGTCTCTATCTCTGGCTGTCTCACACTGTGTCTCTCTCTCTCACTCTGTCTCTATCTCTGGCTGTCTCACACTGTCTCTCTCTCTCACTCTGTCTCTATCTCTGGCTGTCTCACACTATGTCTCTCACTCTGTCTCACACTGTGTCTCTCTCACTCTGTCTCTGGCTGTCTCACACTGTGTCTCTCTCTCACTCTGTCTCTGGCTGTCTCACACTGTGTCTCTCTCTCACTCTGTCTCTGGCTGTCTCACACTGTGTCTCTCTCTCACTCTATCTCTGGCTGTCTCACACTGTGCCTCTCTCTCACTCTGTCTCTCTCTCACTCTGTCTCTATCTCTGGCTGTCTCACACTGTGTCTCTCTCACACTGTGCCTCTCTCACTCTGTCTCTGGCTGTCTCACACTGTGTCTCTCACTCTGTCTCTATTTCTGGCTGTCTCATACTGCGTCTCTATCTCTGGCTGTCTCACACTGTGTCTCTCTCTCTCACTCTGTCTCTATCTCTGGCTGTCTCACACTGTGCCACTATCTCACTCTGTCTCTATCTCTGGCTGTCTCACACTGTGTCTCTCACTCTGTCTCTATTTCTGGCTGTCTCATACTGCGTCTCTATCTCTGGCTGTCTCACACTGTGTCTCTCTCTCTCTCTCTCTCTCTCTCTCACTCTGTCTCTATCTCTGGCTGTCTCACACTGTGTCTCTCTCTCACTCTGTCTCTCTCTCACTCTGTCTCTATCTCTGGCTGTCTCACACTGTGTCTCTCTCTTACTCTGTCTCTATCTCTGGCTGTCTCACACTGCGTCTCTATCTCACTCTGTCTCTATCTCTGGCTGTCTCACACTGCGTCTCTCTCTTACTCTGTCTCTATCTCTGGCTGTCTCACACTGTGTCTCTCTCTCACTCTGTCTCTATCTCTGTCTGTCTCACACTGTGTCTCTCTCTTACTCTGTCTCTATCTCTGGCTGTCTCATACTGCGTCTCTATCTCTGGCTGTCCCACACTGTGTCTCTCTTTCACTGTCTCTATCTCTGGCTGTCTCACACTGTGTCTCTATCTCACTCTGTCTCTATCTCTGGCTGTCTCACACTGCGTCTCTATCTCTGGCTGTCTCACACTGTGTCTCTCTCTCACTCTGTCTCTATCTCTGGCTGTCTCACACTGTGCCTCTCTCTCACTCTGTCTCTATCTCTGGCTGTCTCACACTGTGTGTCTCTCTCACTCTGTCTCTATCTCTGGCTGTCTCACACTGCGTCTCTATCTCTGGCAGTCTCATACTGCGTCTCTATCTCTGGCTGTCTCACACTGTCTCTCTCACTCTGTCTCTATCTCTGGCTGTCTCACTCTGTGTCTCTCTCTCACTCTGTCTCTATCTCTGGCTGTCTCACTCTGTGTCTCTCTCTCACTCTGTCTCTATCTCTGGCTGTCTCACTCTGTGTCTCTTTCTCACTCTGTCTCTCTATCTCTGGCTGTCTCACACTGTGTCTCTCTCTCACTCTGTCTCTGGCTGTCTCACACTGTGTCTCTCTCTCACTCTGTCTCTATCTCTGGCTGTGTCACACTGTGTCTCTCTCTCACTCTGTCTCTGGCTGTCTCACACTGTGTCTCTCTCTCACTCTATCTCTGGCTGTCTCACACTGTGCCTCTCTCTCACTCTGTCTCTGGCTGTCTCACACTGTGTCTCTCTCTCACTCTGTCTCTCTCACACTCTGTCTCTATCTCTGGCTGTCTCACACTGTGCCTCTCTCTCACTCTGTCTCTATCTCTGGCTGTCTCACACTGTGCCACTCTCTCACTCTGTCTCTATCTCTGGCTGTCTCACACTGTGTCTCTCTCTCACTCTGTCTCTATCTCTGGCTGTCTCACACTGTGTCTCTCACTCTGTCTCTGGCTGTCTCACACTGTGTCTCTCTCTCACTCTGTCTCTGGCTGTCTCACACTGTGTCTCTCTCTCACTCTGTCTCTGGCTGTCTCACACTGTGTCTCTCTCTCACTCTATCTCTGGCTGTCTCACACTCTGTCTCTCTCTCACTCTGTCTCTATCTCTGGCTGTCTCACACTGTGTCTCTCTCACACTGTGCCTCTCTCACTCTGTCTCTGGCTGTCTCACACTGTGTCTCTCACTCTGTCTCTATTTCTGGCTGTCTCATACTGCGTCTCTATCTCTGGCTGTCTCACACTGTGTCTCTCTCTCTCACTCTGTCTCTATCTCTGGCTGTCTCACACTGTGCCACTCTATCACTCTGTCTCTATCTCTGGCTGTCTCACACTGTGTCTCTCACTCTGTCTCTATTTCTGGCTGTCTCATACTGCGTCTCTATCTCTGGCTGTCTCACACTGTGCCACTCTCTCACTCTGTCTCTATCTCTGGCTGTCTCACACTGTGTCTCTCTCTTACTCTGTCTCTATCTCTGGCTGTCTCACACTGCGTCTCTATCTCACTCTGTCTCTATCTCTGGCTGTCTCACACTGCGTGTCTATCTCTGGCTGTCTCACACTGTGTCTCTCTCTCTCTCACTCTGTCTCTATCTCTGGCTGTCTCACACTGTGCCTCTCTCTCACTCTGTTTCTATCTCTGGCTGTCTCACACTGTGTGTCTCTCTCACTCTGTCTCTATCTCTGGCTGTCTCACACTGTGTCTGTCTCTCACTCTGTCTCTATCTCTGGCTGTCTCACACTGTGTCTCTCTCTCACTCTGTCTCTATCTCTGGCTGTCTCACACTGTGTGTCTCACTCTGTCTCTATCTCTGGCTGTCTCACACTGTGTCTCTCTCTCACTCTGTCTCTATCTCTGGCTGTCTCACACTGCGTCTCTATCTCTGGCAGTCTCATACTGCGTCTCTATCTCTGGCTGTCTCACACTGTGTCTCTCTCTCACTCTGTCTCTATCTCTGGCTGTCTCACACTGTGTCTCTCTCTCACTCTGTCTCTATCTCTGGCTGTCTCACACTGTGTCTCTCTCTCACTCTGTCTCTATCTCTGGCTGTCTCACACTCTGTCTCTCTCTCACTCTGTCTCTATCTCTGGCTGTCTCACACTGTGTCTCTCTCTCACTCTGTCTCTCTCTCACTCTGTCTCTATCTCTGGCTGTGTCACATTGTGTCTCTCTCTCACTCTGTCTCTGGCTGTCTCACACTGTGTCTCTCTCTCACTCTGTCTCTCTCTCACTCTATCTCTGGCTGTCTCACACTGTGCCTCTTTCTCACTCTGTCTCTGGCTGTCTCACACTGTGTCTCTCTCTCACTCTGTCTCTCTCTCACTCTGTCTCTATCTCACTCTGTCTCTATCTCTGGCTGTCTCACACTGTGCCTCTCTCTCACTCTGTCTCCGGCTGTCTCACACTGTGTCTCTCTCTCACTCTGTCTCTCTCTCACTCTGTCTCTCTCTCACTCTATCTCTGGCTGTCTCACACTGTGTCTCTCTCACACTGTGTCTCTCTCACTCTGTCTCTGGTTGTCTCACACTGTGTCTCTCTCTCACTCTGTCTCTGGCTGTCTCACACTGTGCCTCTCTCTCACTCTGTCTCTGGCTGTCTCACACTGTGTCTCTCTCTCACTCTGTCTCTCTCTCACTCTGTCTCTCTCTCACTCTATCTCTGGCTGTCTCACACTGTGTCTCTCTCACACTGTGTCTCTCTCTCACTCTGGCTGTCTCACACTGTGCCTCTCTCTCACTCTGTCTCTGGCTGTCTCACACTGTGTCTCTCTCTCACTCTGTCTCTCTCTCACTCTGTCTCTCTCTCAGTCTATCTCTGGCTGTCTCACACTGTGTCTCTCTCACACTGTGCCTCTCTCTCACTCTGTCTCTGGTTGTCTCACACTGTGCCTCTCTCTCACTCTGTCTCTGGCTGTCTCACACTGTGCCTCTCTCTCACTCTGTCTCTGGCTGTCTCACACTGTGTCTCTCTCACACTGTGTCTCTCTCTCACTCTGTCTCTGGCTGTCTCACACTGTGCCTCTCTCTCACTCTGTCTCTGGCTGTCTCACACTGTGACAGATTATCCTCAGAGCGCGCACAGAGCTAACCTCACTAAACAAGCTCAGACAGATACAGCTGCTTTGGAAAGAGAGACAATTCTGCCTGGTGAAGTTCCTTCTGTGTGTGCCAGTGAAGGAGTCGTCCCTTGACCATTCCCAGAGACCTCCGAGTGGTCGAGTTTGTGAGCCGGAGGAGGGGATCTGCTCTAAAGACAGTGGCACCTTCTTACTTATGGGTGAGACAATCTGTAACTGTATCAGTTCATATGCGCTCCCACTGTAACTGCCCCTGTATCAGATTCTGTACTGTACTGAATACCCACTGTCATGTGATAGCTGGCACATCTGTGTGTATGATTATCTACTGCTCTAAACACCTGTGTGTATGCACCATCAGATCTGACACATGCACCTATATGCACCATCAGATCTGACACATGCACCTGTATGCACCATCAGATCTGACACATGCACCTGTATGCACCATCAGATCTGACACATGCACCTGTATGCACCATCCGATCTGACCTGTATGCACCATCCGACCTGACACGTACACCTGTATGCACCATCAGACCTGACACGTACACCTGTATGCACCATCTGACCTGACACGTACACCTGTATGCATCATCAGATCTGACACATGCACCTGTATGCACCATCCGACCTGACACGTACACCTGTATGCACCATCAGATCTGACACATGCACCTGTATGCACCATGCAGATCTGACACATGCACCTGTATGCACCATCCGACCTGACACATGCACCTGTATGCACCATCCGACCTGACACATGCACCTGTATGCACCATCAGATCTGACACGTACACCTATGCACCATCAGATCTGACACATGCACCTGTATGCACCATCAGATCTGACACGTACACCTGTATGCACCATCAGATCTGACACATGCACCTGTATGCACCATCAGATCTGACACGTACACCTGTATGCACCATCAGATCTGACACATGCACCTGTATGCACCATCAGATCTGACACATGCACCTGTATGCACCATCAGATCTGACACATACACCTGTATGCACCATCTGACCTGACACGTTCACCTGTATGCACCATGCAGACCTGACACATGCACCTGTATGCACCATCCGACCTGACACATGCACCTGTATGCACCATCATCCGACCTGACACATGCACCTGTATGCACCATCCGACCTGACACATGCACCTGTATGCACCATCAGATCTGACACATGCACCTGTATGCACCATCAGATCTGACACGTACACCTATGCACCATCAGATCTGACACATGCACCTGTATGCACCATCAGATCTGACACGTACACCTGTATGCACCATCAGATCTGACACATGCACCTGTATGCACCATCAGATCTGACACATGCACCTGTATGCACCATCAGATCTGACACATGCACCTGTATGCACCATCAGATCTGACACGTACACCTGTATGCACCATCAGATCTGACACATACACCTGTATGCATCATCAGATCTGACACATGCACCTGTATGCACCATCAGATCTGACACATGCACCTGTATGCACCATCCGACCTGACACATGCACCTGTATGCACCATGCAGATCTGACACATGCACCTGTATGCACCATCCGACCTGACACATGCACCTGTATGCACCATCCGACCTGACACATGCACCTGTATGCACCATCCGACCTGACACATACACCTGTATGCACCATGCAGATCTGACACATGCACCTGTATGCACCATCCGACCTGACACATGCACCTGTATGCACCATCCGACCTGACACATACACCTGTATGCACCATCTGACCTGACACGTTCACCTGTATGCACCATGCAGACCTGACACATGCACCTGTATGCACCATCCGACCTGACACATACACCTGTATGCACCATCTGACCTGACACGTTCACCTGTATGCACCATGCAGACCTGACACATGCACCTGTATGCACCATCCGACCTGACACATGCACCTGTATGCACCATCCGACCTGACACATGCACCTGTATGCACCATCATCCGACCTGACACATGCACCTGTATGCACCATCTGACCTGACACATACACCTGTATGCACCATCCGACCTGACACATGCACCTGTATGCACCATGCAGACCTGACACATGCACCTGTATGCACCATCCGACCTGACACATGCACCTGTATGCACCATGCAGATCTGACACATGCACCTGTATGCACCATGCAGACCTGACACATGCACCTGTATGCACCATCTGACCTGACACATTCACCTGTATGCACCATGCAGATCTGACACATGCACCTGTATGCACCATGCAGACCTGACACATGCACCTGTATGCACCATCTGACCTGACACGTACACTTGTATGTACAGCGAATTGTTCCTGTCCCCTCACGCACTGTACACCACTTTCATGCACCTTTCACCTGCTGTTACCGCACCTACACAAACCTAGCTATCGCCTCATATGCATGCATATTAATACAATACAAACTGACTATTTCTCTGTTTTGTCCCATCGTTCAGACTTGCCCCTTCTCTGCGGCCTTGTGGATGACAGTCTCTTGTCTCTTCGCCTGCTTAGTCTATCTTCAGCCTCTGCTGATCTAAAGGAAGATATTTCTCAGTGGCTCCAAAATCTGCAGGAACTGGGTAATGTGACGTTTGTACTGTAGCCCATGGGACTTATTCCTCTAAAAACGCCCTCTATTTCTCTATCCGTCTCATTGTCTCTAGTGTCTGTGCTGCTGTGTACTCTATATCTGTGTGTATCTGTACTGCTGTGTGCTCTGTATCTGTGTGTATCTGTACTGCTGTGTGCTCTGTATCTGTACTGCTGTGTGCTCTATATCTGTGTGTATCTGTACTGCTGTGTGCTCTATATCTGTGTATATCTGTACTGCTGTGTGTTCTATATCTGTGTGTATCTGTACTGCTGGGTGCTCTATATCTGTGTGTATCTGTACTGCTGGGTGCTCTATATCTGTGTGTATCTGTACTGCTGTGTGTTCTATATCTGTGTGTATCTGTACTGCTGTGTGTTCTATATCTGTGTGTATCTGTACTGCTGTGTGTTCTATATCTGTGTGTATCTGTACTGCTGTGTGTTCTATATCTGTGTGTATCTGTACTGCTGTGTGTTCTATATCTGTGTGTATCTGTACTGCTGGGTGCTCTATATCTGTGTGTATCTGTACTGCTGTGTGCTCTGTATCTGTGTGTATCTGTACTGCTGTGTGTTCTATATCTGTGTGTATCTGTACTGCTGTGTGTTCTATATCTGTGTGTATCTGTACTGCTGTGTGCTCTATATCTGTGTGTATCTGTACTGCTGGGTGCTCTATATCTGTGTGTATCTGTACTGCTGTGTGGTCTGTATCTGTGTGTATCTGTACTGCTGGGTGCTCTATATCTGTGTGTATCTGTACTGCTGTGTGCTCTATATCTGTGTGTATCTGTACTGCTGGGTGCTCTATATCTGTGTGTATCTGTACTGCTGGGTGCTCTATATCTGTGTGTATCTGTACTGCTGTGTGCTCTATATCTGTGTGTATCTGTGCTGCTGTGTGCTCTATATCTGTGTGTATCTGTACTGCTGTGTGGTCTATATCTGTGTGTATCTGTACTGCTGTGTGGTCTATATCTGTGTGTATCTGTACTGCTGTGTGCTCTGTATCTGTGTGTATCTGTACTGCTGTGTGCTCTGTATCTGTACTGCTGTGTGCTCTATATCTGTGTGTATCTGTACTGCTGGGTGCTCTATATCTGTGTGTATCTGTACTGCTGTGTACTCTATAACTGTGTGTATCTGTACTGCTGTGTGTTCTATATCTGTGTGTATCTGTACTGCTGTGTGCTCTATATCTGTGTGTATCTGTACTGCTGGGTGCTCTATATCTGTGTGTATCTGTGCTGCTGTGTGCTCTGTATCTGTACTGCTGTGTGCTCTATATCTGTGTGTATCTGTACTGCTGGGTGCTCTATATCTGTGTGTATCTGTACTGCTGTGTGCTCAATATCTGTGTGTATCTGTACTGCTGTGTGCTCTATATCTGTGTGTATCTGTACTGCTGTGTGCTCTATATCTGTGTGTATCTGTACTGCTGTGTGCTCTATATCTGTGTGTATCTGTACTGCTGTGTGCTCTATATCTGTGTGTATCTGTACTGCTGGGTGCTCTATATCTGTGTGTATCTGTACTGCTGTGTGTTCTATATCTGTGTGTATCTGTACTGCTGGGTGCTATATATCTGTGTGTATCTGTACTGCTGGGTGCTCTATATCTGTGTGTATCTGTACTGCTGGGTGCTCTATATCTGTGTGTATCTGTACTGCTGTGTGCTCTATATCTGTGTGTATCTGTACTGCTGTGTGCTCTATATCTGTGTGTATCTGTACTGCTGGGTGCTCTATATCTGTGTGTATCTGTACTGCTGGGTGCTCTATATCTGTGTGTATCTGTACTGCTGGGTGCTCTATATCTGTGTGTATCTGTACTGCTGTGTGCTCTATATCTGTGTGTATCTGTACTGCTGTGTGTTCTATATCTGTGTGTATCTGTACTGCTGTGTGCTCTATATCTGTGTGTATCTGTACTGCTGTGTGCTCTATATCTGTGTGTATCTGTACTGCTGTGTGCTCTATATCTGTGTGTATCTGTACTGCTGTGTGCTCTATATCTGTGTGTATCTGTACTGCTGTGTGTTCTATATCTGTGTGTATCTGTACTGCTGTGTGCTCTATATCTGTGTGTATCTGTACTGCTGTGTGCTCTATATCTGTGTGTATCTGTACTGCTGTGTGTTCTATATCTGTGTGTATCTGTACTGCTGTGTGTTCTATATCTGTGTTTATCTGTACTGCTGTGTGCTCTATATCTGTGTGTATCTGTACTGCTGTGTGCTCTATATCTGTGTGTATCTGTACTGCTGTGTGCTCTATATCTGTGTGTATCTGTACTGCTGTGTGCTCTATATCTGTGTGTATCTGTACTGCTGTGTGCTATATATCTGTGTGTATCTGTACTGCTGTGTGCTCTATATCTGTGTGTATCTGTACTGCTGTGTGCTCTATATCTGTGTGTATCTGTACTGCTGGGTGCTCTATATCTGTGTGTATCTGTACTGCTGGGTGCTCTATATCTGTGTGTATCTGTACTGCTGTGTGCTCTATATCTGTGTGTATCTGTACTGCTGTGTGCTCTATATCTGTGTGTATCTGTACTGCTGGGTGCTCTATATCTGTGTGTATCTGTACTGCTGGGTGCTCTATATCTGTGTGTATCTGTACTGCTGGGTGCTCTATATCTGTGTGTATCTGTACTGCTGTGTGCTCTATATCTGTGTGTATCTGTACTGCTGGGTGCTCTATATCTGTGTGTATATGTACTGCTGTGTGCTCTATATCTGTGTGTATCTGTGCTGCTGTGTGCTCTGTATCTGTACTGCTGTGTGCTCTATATCTGTGTGTATCTGTACTGCTGGGTGCTCTATATCTGTGTGTATCTGTACTGCTGTGTGCTCTATATCTGTGTGTATCTGTACTGCTGTGTGCTCAATATCTGTGTGTATCTGTACTGCTGTGTGTTCTATATCTGTGTCTATCTGTACTGCTGTGTGCTCTATATCTGTGTGTATCTGTACTGCTGTGTGTTCTATATCTGTGTGTATCTGTACTGCTGTGTGCTCTATATCTGTGTGTATCTGTACTGCTGTGTGCTCTATATCTGTGTGTATCTGTACTGCTGTGTGTTCTATATCTGTGTGTATCTGTACTGCTGTGTGCTCTATATCTGTGTGTATCTGTACTGCTGTGTGCTCTATATCTGTGTGTATCTGTACTGCTGTTTGTTCTATATCTGTGTGTATCTGTACTGCTGTGTGCTCTATATCTGTGTGTATCTGTACTGCTGTGTGCTCTATATCTGTGTGTATCTGTACTGCTGTGTGTTCTATATCTGTGTGTATCTGTACTGCTGTGTGCTCTATATCTGTGTGTATCTGTACTGCTGTGTGCTCTATATCTGTGTCTATCTGTACTGCTGTGTGCTCTATATCTGTGTGTATCTGTACTGCTGGGTGCTCTATATCTGTGTGTATCTGTACTGCTGTGTGCTCTATATCTGTGTGTATCTGTACTGCTGTGTGCTCTATATCTGTGTGTATCTGTACTGCTGGGTGCTCTATATCTGTGTGTATCTGTACTGCTGTGTGGTCTATATCTGTGTGTATCTGTACTGCTGTGTGCTCTATATCTGTGTGTATCTGTACTGCTGTGTGCTCTATATCTGTGTGTATCTGTACTGCTGGGTGCTCTATATCTGTGTGTATCTGTACTGCTGTGTGCTCTATATCTGTGTGTATCTGTACTGCTGGGTGCTCTATATCTGTGTGTATCTGTACTGCTGTGTGGTCTATATCTGTGTGTATCTGTACTGCTGTGTGGTCTATATCTGTGTGTATCTGTACTGCTGTGTGCTCTATATCTGTGTGTATCTGTACTGCTGGGTGCTCTATATCTGTGTGTATCTGTACTGCTGGGTGCTCTATATCTGTGTGTATCTGTACTGCTGGGTGCTCTATATCTGTGTGTATCTGTACTGCTGGGTGCTCTATATCTGTGTGTATCTGTGCTGCTGTGTGCTCTGTATCTGTACTGCTGTGTGCTCTATATCTGTGTGTATCTGTACTGCTGGGTGCTCTATATCTGTGTGTATCTGTACTGCTGTGTGCTCAATATCTGTGTGTATCTGTACTGCTGTGTGCTCTATATCTGTGTGTATCTGTACTGCTGTGTGCTCTATATCTGTGTGTATCTGTACTGCTGTGTGTTCTATATCTGTGTGTATCTGTACTGCTGTGTGCTCTATATCTGTGTGTATCTGTACTGCTGTGTGCTCTATATCTGTGTGTATCTGTACTGCTGGGTGCTCTATATCTGTGTGTATCTGTACTGCTGTGTATTCTATATCTGTGTGTATCTGTACTGCTGTCTGTTCTATAGCTGTGTGTATCTGTACTGCTGTGTGCTCTATATCTGTGTGTATCTGTACTGCTGGGTGCTCTATATCTGTGTGTATCTGTACTGTTGTGTGCTCTATATCTGTGTGTATCTGTACTGCTGTATGTTCTATATCTGTGTGTATCTGTACTGCTGTGTGTATCTGTACTGCTGGGTGCTCTATAGCTGTGTGTATCTGTACTGCTGTGTGCTCTATATCTGTGTGTATCTGTACTGCTCTGTGTTCTATTTCTGTGTTTATCTGTACTGCTGTGTGCTCTATAGCTGTGTGTATCTGTACTGCTGTGTGCTCTATATCTGTGTGTATCTGTACTGCTGTGTGCTCTATATCTGTGTGTATCTGTACTGCTGTGTGCTCTATATCTGTGTGTATCTGTGCTGCTGTGTACTCTATATCTGTGTGTATCTGTACTGCTGTGTGTTCTATATCTGTGTGTATCTGTACTGCTGTGTGCTCTATAGCTGTGTGTATCTGTACTGCTGTGTGCTCTATAGCTGTGTGTATCTGTACTGCTGTGTGCTCTATATCTGTGTGTATCTGTGCTGCTGTCCTGTATCTGTGCTGCTGTGTGTTCTATATCTGTGTGTATCTGTACTGCTGTGTGTTCTATATCTGTGTGTATCTGTACTGCTGTGTGCTCTATAGCTGTGTGTATCTGTACTGCTGTGTGCTCTATACCTGTGTGTATCTGTGCTGCTGTCCTGTATCTGTGCTGCTGTATATTCTATATCTGTGTGTATCTGTGCTGCTGTCCTGTATCTGTGCTGCTGTATATTCTATATCTGTGTGTATCTGTGCTGCTGTCCTGTATCTGTGCTGCTGTATATTCTATATCTGTGTGTATCTGTGCTGCTGTCCTGTATCTGTGCTGCTGTATATTCTATATCTGTGTGTATGTCTCTGTTGCTGTTCTTTATTCTGTCGCTATAGCTTCCTATCTTTCCTTTTTTGTCTCTTAGTTCTCTTGTGTCTTTTTCAGTTTATCCTTATTATTTCAGTTTATTACTGTTACAAACTGCTGTTTGTAACTGGCCCTTTAAATGAAAAATTGCCCTGCTTCCCTGGATTTTGGAGAAGCCTATTTGCCAGCCTCCTTCCACATGACTATGGCCCCTGGAAGATTGTGCCCCTGAGGACATATTGACTTTTGTTGGGTGTGTGTGGCCCTTTAAGAACCATCTGGGGACATATTCTGACTTTGATGAACAATGCCCCTTTAAGACTATGTCCCCAGACCTGTGAAATGACTTGTCCCTGGCTTTCTCCCACTTGGTTCAGTTTCATTGTGTGCCATTAAGAGTTAAATTTTGTTCAGCTTCAAGAAACCTATTCTAAATACAAGTCTGCTGGGATTAGCTCTAATTAGGTTTAGTGATCAACTTTCCCATTGTCTAATCAGACTAGTATTGATAAGGTGGACTGCATTGTTTTATTGTGTGTAATGTTATCTGCTGAAGTAAATGTTGTGGCCTGTCAAAGGGAGTGTCTCTCTATCTAATATCAAATGTGTGATGGGGGATTTTATGCCTCCCCCTGAGAGTGTCCTGTTTGCATGTAACCTGAATAAAAGCAGGCTGTGTGCTCCAGCACATCAGACCTATTTTCTGTCCCTCTAACTTGCAGCTTTGACTCATGTTTGTAGGGGACAGCTTCAGCTAATATCACTACAGGGATTGCTGACTATGGTGCTGATGATTCTTTGGTGAGCGCTAGGAGCATCCTTTTCTACGGTCCAACTTCCAGCCAGCCTGGAGGCAACCGTAACATTTGGCGGCAGCGGTGGGATTAGCGTCCTAGCGCAAGGAGCAGCACCACAACAGCACTGGTATCGTAGGAGAGTTATTGAGGGCAACGCTAGCCACTGCGCAGCGTCCCTACCTACAGCAGCATGGAGCTGACAAGACACTGGTCAGAACCCTGTGAAGAGCACCTCAACCTGATCCGTCGCTATGAGGGCGCGGATTTCGTTCCAGAGGTAAAGAGGCGGCTAGTCCGATATGGTCCAGACCCTGCGCAGGAGGTAGTCAGTCGCATCATCCGGGAATTGGATACGGAGAACAAAGCGGCACGAGCCTTTGAGCGCCAACTGTGGAGTTTGAGGGTCTGGACACCTGGTCTCCAGCGAGAAAGTGAGTCACAGGGAGCGGAGAGCAACGACCTCCCTCCCCAGCGGCAGCCGGAGTTACAGGGAGAGGAGAGCAGCGACCTCCCTCCCCAGCGGCAGTATACCGTGCAGAGGGAAGAGACAACCAGTCTCCTTCCCCAGCCAGAGATACCAGAGGCAGCAGGCCTCATAGACTGGTCCTGGGAGGACCCCCAGCAGGCAGGTGGAGATGGGACCGCAGTCTCTCTACCGGCCCTACAGGGATGCTGGGCAGGCGGCCCAGATCCCCAGCGACAGACCCAGCTACAGGGAGGGGAGAGCATCGACCTCCCTCCCCAGCCGGAGTGTGCCTTCCAGGGAGAGGAGACAACCGGTCTCTCTCCCCAGCCGCAGCATGTTCCACAGGAAGCGGAGAGCATTGACCTCCCTTCCCAACGGCCGCCGGAGTATCAGGAGGAGGAGGTAAGCCAATCTCCCCCTCCCCAGCTAACTCCTAACTTGGGCCCAGGGTTAACAGTGGAGATGTTGGCCCCCACTGACCCCCACGTTCCCTTTGCCACCGGGCAGGACTATGCCCCAATTCCCCCAGCAGAAGAGCTGGCATCAGGACAGAGCGCTGCTGGCCTCTGCCCTACAGACCCCCTGGTTACAGGACTGGCCTGCAAACCCCTCACCCCAGCAGAAGCGCTGGCACCAGGGCAGAGTGCCGCTGGCCTCTGCCCCCCAAGTACCATCAGCTATTTGCCCAGCTGCGCCAGGAAGGCCGAGGATGCTGCACTTTCATCCTGCAACCTGGAACTTACAGGCCAGTACTACGTATTGTGGGGGGGCTACTTTGCTGCTAGCGATTATTTGTGGGTGGGTTGCGAGACTAACTTGGGCACTGACCGGCAGAAGGTCAGGTGCCTGGTTAGTCTCCCTCCAAAAGGGGAGATATGTTACAAACTGCTGTTTGTAACTGGCCCTTTAAATGAAAAATTGCCCTGCTTCCCTGGATTTTGGAGAAGCCTATTTGCCAGCCTCCTTCCACATGACTATGGCCCCTGGAAGATTGTGCCCCTGAGGACATATTGACTTTTGTTGGGTGTGTGTGGCCCTTTAAGAACCATCTGGGGACATATTCTGACTTTGATGAACAATGCCCCTTTAAGACTATGTCCCCAGACCTGTGAAATGACTTGTCCCTGGCTTTCTCCCACTTGGTTCAGTTTCATTGTGTGCCATTAAGAGTTAAATTTTGTTCAGCTTCAAGAAACCTATTCTAAATACAAGTCTGCTGGGATTAGCTCTAATTAGGTTTAGTGATCAACTTTCCCATTGTCTAATCAGACTAGTATTGATAAGGTGGACTGCATTGTTTTATTGTGTGTAATGTTATCTGCTGAAGTAAATGTTGTGGCCTGTCAAAGGGAGTGTCTCTCTATCTAATATCAAATGTGTGATGGGGGATTTTATGCCTCCCCCTGAGAGTGTCCTGTTTGCATGTAACCTGAATAAAAGCAGGCTGTGTGCTCCAGCACATCAGACCTATTTTCTGTCCCTCTAACTTGCAGCTTTGACTCATGTTTGTAGGGGACAGCTTCAGCTAATATCACTACAGGGATTGCTGACTATGGTGCTGATGATTCTTTGGTGAGCGCTAGGAGCATCCTTTTCTACGGTCCAACTTCCAGCCAGCCTGGAGGCAACCGTAACAATTACAATTGTTCTTTCATAAGGTTGTGAGAGTCTAGGAGCATTGACATTTGGGATTTAACTACACTGTACTTGGAGACAGACAAAAATGACCCAATTTACCAAGAGCTTTTATCCCTCCCACCTCCTGATTCCCCTAAGTCTTAATTGTTGCCTTCACAAGAGAACAGGTGAATGGTGTTGTTACGGTACCAACAGGATACCAAGGTTAATACCAGATGAACAATGTCCTGCATAGGGAATCAGCAATTCACAACCAAGCCAGTTTTCAGGTTTAAAACAGAATGACATTTATTAAAGGCTAGATGCCTAGTATTTATACAGGTTTGACACCCCCCGCCCCCCCAGATGGGGGTTGAAAGACTGTTGTACATTACATGGAGGGAACAAGCCCTTTGACATGATACAATAGAATTATATTACTTAAACACTTCAACCACAAGACACTCTTGGCCCTTCTTATCACTTAGGCGTTTTCTCTCTGGAGGTGATCAAACAATAGAATGCTTAGCACTAATTAGATTATAGCTGGAGCCAGCAACTCTGTCTATAGAAATTAGTTTCTTAGCTAAACACAATTAACTCCTTCAGTCCTGACAGAAGGGTCTGTCACATATCTCCCCCGTTGTGGAACACTCCGGCAGACCCGGCTTGACCCTTTGGCGGGTCAACCTGGGGATGACCGGACTAGGAGGTGGTAGGCATGTCAGTTTGCCAGGACAATCCATCTGTATTCCCGTTATGAGAGAGAATTCCTGTCCATACAAAGAAGGGTTCAACTTCCTCAGTGCCCAGACTAGGGCTAAACAGTCCTTCAAAATCCCATCAGCTTCTTTACGAGTTTTCTGTACCTGCTCTTTATAGGTATCCACAATCCCTTCATACTGACATAGGGTGCCCTTGAGTTGCTGCACCTCACTATGAGCCAGCGTCAGCTTCTCCTCAAGTGTCGCTAAGTTTGTCTTTAAGGTTTCATGTCCCACTCTCAAGCTGGTGTTTTCTGCAGTCTGTCGGTGCAGCTTGTCTAGCAGAGATTCGCGTTCTAAACGTGCTTTTTCCTCTGCGCTCCTCTTCTCCTTCATCAGCGCATTGTAACGGGACCTCCACGTATCAATAGCGGATAGAGATTTACTGAGCTCAGCGTCCTGGGGCTTAGCAGCAGGTGGGTCAGTCTCTGCTGCACGGATCTGGGCATGGGTAGTCACAGAGTTAACATCAGCGGGACCCATAGGAGCGTAGGCAGAAACAAGGGGGGCCAAGTCATTTCCAAGAAGAACATCAGCAGGTAAGTCCTTCTTGACCCCCACATTCACAGGTCTAGCGCCCACTCCCCAATCCAAATGTACCCTGGCAACAGGTAGGCTGAACACATCGCCCCTTGCTACCCTCACAGCCACAGTGTCTCCAGTGTACTGTTTCTCAGACACCAAGTTCTTTTGAAGCAAGGTCATGGTAGCACCAGTATCCCGTAGACCACTGACCTTCTTCCCATTCACTTTAACCAGTTGCCGGTTATTCCGGTGGGCAGCTTGCACAAGGTCTGCCTCATGTAGGATGCTCCAGCATTCTTGCGCCTCTACGTAGCGGGCCGCAGGCTGAGGATTACGCGGGATTCCGCTGGCAGGTCTTCTCCAGGACTGCGCTTGGTTCGCTGCGTTTAGGGGACACTCTGGTCTTTTGTGCCCTAGTTGCTTACATCCAAAGCATCGAATCGGTTGTGAGTAGCCCCGCAAATTGAACAGGGCTCTCTGAGGGTAGTTCGTGGCTGGAGGCCGTGTGGTATAGCGGTGCGCCGGGGTTTGGTAACTGGCAGCTGCTGGGGTGACTGGGGGTCTGTACTCCACTCTAGCAGGGGGCTTAGTGGTAGCAGTGTCCAGTTTGCGGGCATCCGTATACTCATCTGCCAAGCGAGCCGCTTCCTGCAGGGTGGAGGGTTTACGGTCCCGAACCCACTCTCGAACTCCTGCGGGTAACTTGTCGAAGCAATGTTCCAACAGGAATAGCTGCAGCACCTCTTCCCCAGATATGGCTTGGCACCCCGCTATCCAGTGAGCTGCTGTGCGGTGCACCTTACATGCCCACTCAAGGTAGGAATCTCCAGCTAATTTAACAGTGTCTCTGAACCGCCTCCGGTATGCCTCCGGTGTAACCGCATACCTGGAGAGCAGAGCCTCTTTTACCGTATTATAATCCCTGACTTCCTCATCTGGAATGGCCCGAAAAGCCTCTCTGGCCCGGCCGGATAATTTTCCAGATAATATCGTGACCCAGTCCTCTGCGGGTACCTTGTGTAGTGCACATTGCCTCTCAAAATCCGCAAGGTACCCATCAATCTCTCCTTCTGTTTCCAGGAAGTTTTTAAAAGCTGCAAAATTTACTTTTCTCTTTTCCATCTTAGTCAGTATTGTAATAATCCCCCTCTTCCTGAGGTTACTGGCTTGTGTAGTTGCTCTTCTGGGCGATAAGGTTCATCCCACCGCTGCCACCAATTGTTACGGTACCAACAGGATACCAAGGTTAATACCAGATGAACAATGTCCTGCATAGGGAATCAGCAATTCACAACCAAGCCAGTTTTCAGGTTTAAAACAGAATGACATTTATTAAAGGCTAGATTATAGCTGGAGCCAGCAACTCTGTCTATAGAAATTAGTTTCTTAGCTAAACACAATTAACTCCTTCAGTCCTGACAGAAGGGTCTGTCACAGGTGTAATGTTGCTACATCTTTCTTTTTAATGACACGATGAGTCCACGGATCATCTAATTACTATTGGGAATTTCACTCCTGCCCAGCAGGAGGCAGCAAGGAGCACCGCAGGAAAGCTGTTAAATATCACCTCCCTTCCCTCCCACCCCAGTCATTCTCTTTGCCAACGTTAGAGCAAGGAAGTGGTAAAGTTAGGTCTTTTAGGAAAAGAGTTTATTTCTTTCATGTAATTAGCAAGAGTCCATGAGCTAGTGACGTATGGGATATACATTCCTACCAGAAGGGGCAAAGTTTCCCAAACCTCAAAATGCCTACAAATACACCCCTCACCACACCCACAATTCAGTTTTTACAAACTTTGCCTCCGATGGAGGTGGTGAAGTAAGTTTGTGCTAGATTCTACGTTGATATGCGCTCCGCAGCAAGTTGGAGCCCGGTTTTCCTCTCAGCGTGCAGTGAATGTCAGAGGGATGTGAGGAGTATTGCCTATTTGAATGCAGTGATCTCCTTCTAAGGGGTCTATTTCATAGGTTCTCTGTTATCGGTCGTAGAGATTCATCTCTTACCTCCCTTTTCAGATCGACGATATACTCTTATATATACCATTACCTCTGCTGATTCTCGTTTCAGTACTGGTTTGGCTATCTGCTATATGTAGATGAGTGTCCTGGGGTAAGTAAGTCTTATTTTTTGTGACACTCTAAGCTATGGTTGGGCACTTTGTTTATAAAGTTCTAAATATATGTATTCAAACATTTATTTGCCTTGACTCAGAATGTTCAACTTTCCTTATTTTTCAGACAGTCAGTTTCATATTTGTGATAATGCATTTTAATTTAACATTTTTCTTACCTTAAAATTTGACTTTTTCCCTGTGGGCTGTTAGGCTCGCGGGGGCTGAAAATGCTTCATTTTATTGCGTCATTCTTGGCGCGGACTTTTTTGGCGCAAAAATTCTATTTCCATTTCCGGCGTCATACGTGTCGCCGGAAGTTGCGTCACTTTTTGACGTTATTTTGCGCCAAAGATGTCGGCGTTCCGGATGTGGCGTCATTTTTGGCGCCAAAAAGCATTTAGGCGCCAAATAATGTGGGCGTCTTATTTGGCGCGAAAAAATATGGGCGTCACTCTTGTCTCCACATTATTTAAGTCTCATTTTTTATTGCTTCTGGTTGCTAGAAGCTTGTTCTTTGGCATTTTTTCCCATTCCTGAAACTGTCATTTAAGGAATTTGATCAATTTTGCTTTATATATATGTTGTTTTTTCTCTTACATATTGCAAGATGTCTCACGTTGCATCTGAGTCAGAAGATACTACAGGAAAATCACTGTCAAGTGCTGAATCTACCAAAGCTAAGTGTATCTGCTGTAAACTTTTGGTAGCTATTTCTCCAGCTGTTGTTTGTATTGATTGTCATGACAAACTTGTTAAAGCAGATAATATTTCCTTTAGTAAAGTACCATTGCCTGTTGCAGTTCCTTCAAAATCTAAGGTGCAGAATGTTCCTGATAATATAAGAGATTTTGTTTCTGAATCCATAAAGAAGGCTATGTCTGTTATTTCTCCTTCTAGTAAACATAAAAAATCTTTTAAAACTTCTCTCCCTACAGATGAATTTTTAACTGAACATCATCATTCTGATTCTGATGATTCCTCTGGTTCAGAGGATTCTGTCTCAGAGGTTGATGCTGATAAATCTTCATATTTATTTAAAATGGAATTTATTCGTTCTTTGCTTAAAGAAGTCCTAATTGCTTTAGAAATAGAGGATTCTGGTCCTCTTGATACTAAATCTAAACGTTTAAATAAGGTTTTTAAAACTCCTGTAGTTATTCCAGAAGTTTTTCCTGTCCCTGATGCTATTTCTGCAGTAATTTCCAAAGAATGGGATAATTTGGGTAATTCATTTACTCCTTCTAAACGTTTTAAGCAATTATATCCTGTGCCGCCTGACAGATTAGAATTTTGGGACAAGATCCCTAAAGTTGATGGGGCTATTTCTACCCTTGCTAAACGTACTACTATTCCTACGTCAGATGGTACTTCGTTTAAGGATCCTCTAGATAGGAAAATGGAGTCCTTTCTAAGAAAAGCTTATCTGTGTTCAGGTAATCTTCTTAGACCTGCTATATCTTTGGCTGATGTTGCTGCAGCTTCAACTTTTTGGTTGGAAACTTTAGCGCAACAAGTAACACATCGTGATTCTCATGATATTATTATTCTTCTTCAGCATGCTAATAATTTTATCTGTGATGCCATTTTTGATATTATCAGAGTTGATGTCAGGTTTATGTCTCTAGCTATTTTAGCTAGAAGAGCTTTATGGCTTAAAACTTGGAATGCTGATATGGCTTCTAAATCAACTTTACTTTCCATTTCTTTCCAGGGTAACAAATTATTTGGTTCTCAGTTGGATTCCATTATTTCAACTGTTACTGGTGGGAAAGGAACTTTTTTACCACAGGATAAAAAATCTAAAGGTAAAAACAGGGCTAATAATCGTTTTCGTTCCTTTCGTTTCAACAAAGAACAAAAGCCTGATCCTTCATCCTCAGGAGCAGTTTCAGTTTGGAGACCATCTCCAGTCTGGAATAAATCCAAGCCAGCTAGAAAGGCAAAGCCTGCTTCTAAGTCCACATGAAGGTGCGGCCCTCATTCCAGCTCAGCTGGTAGGGGGCAGGTTACGTTTTTTCAAGGAAATTTGGATCAATTCTGTTCACAATCTTTGGATTCAGAGCATTGTTTCAGAAGGGTACAGAATTGGTTTCAAGTTGAGACCTCCTGCAAAGAGATTTTTTCTTTCCCGTGTCCCAGCAAATCCAGTAAAAGCTCAAGCATTTCTGAAATGTGTTTCAGATCTAGAGTTGACTGGAGTAATTTTGCCAGTTCCAGTTCCGGAACAGGGGATGGGGTTTTATTCAAATCTCTTCATTGTACCAAAGAAGGAGAATTCCTTCAGACCAGTTCTGGATCTAAAAATATTGAATCGTTATGTAAGGATACCAACGTTCAAGATGGTAACTGTAAGGACTATCTTACCTTTTGTTCAGCAAGGGAATTATATGTCCACAATAGATTTACAGGATGCATATCTGCATATTCCGATTCATCCAGATCACTATCAGTTTCTGAGATTCTCTTTCCTAGACAAGCATTACCAGTTTGTGGCTCTGCCGTTTGGCCTAGCTACAGCTCCAAGAATTTTTACAAAGGTTCTCGGTGCCCTGCTGTCTGTAATCAGAGAACAGGGTATTGTGGTATTTCCTTATTTGGACGATATCTTGGTACTTGCTCAGTCTTTACATTTAGCAGAATCTCATACGAATCGACTTGTGTTGTTTCTTCAAGATCATGGTTGGAGGATCAATTTACCAAAAAGTTCTTTGATTCCTCAGACAAAGGTAATCTTTCTGGGTTTCCAGATGGATTCAGTGTCCATGACTCTGTCTTTAACAGACAAGAGACGTTTAAAATTGATTACAGCTTGTCGAAACCTTCAGTCACAATCATTCCCTTCGGTAGCCTTATGCATGGAAATTCTAGGTCTTATGACTGCTGCATCGGACGCGATCCCCTTTGCTCGTTTTCACATGCGACCTCTTCAGCTCTGTATGCTGAAGCAATGGTGCAAGGATTACACGAAGATATCTCAATTAATATCTTTAAAACCGATTGTTCGACACTCTCTAACATGGTGGACAGATCACCATCGTTTAATTCAGGGGGCTTCTTTTGTGCTTCCGACCTGGACTGTAATTTCAACAGATGCAAGTCTCACAGGTTGGGGAGCTGTGTGGGGATCTCTGACGGCACAAGGAGTTTGGGAATCTCAGGAGGTGAGATTACCGATCAATATTTTGGAACTCCGTGCAATTTTCAGAGCTCTTCAGTTTTGGCCTCTTCTGAAAAGAGAATCGTTCATTTGTTTTCAGACAGACAATGTCACAACTGTGGCATACATCAATCATCAAGGAGGGACTCACAGTCCTCTGGCTATGAAAGCAGTATCTCGAATTTTGGTTTGGGCGGAATCCAGCTCCTGTCTAATCTCTGCGGTTCATATTCCAGGTGTAGACAATTGGGAAGCGGATTATCTCAGTCGCCAAACGTTGCATCCGGGCGAATGGTCTCTTCACCCAGAGGTATTTCTTCAGATTGTTCAAATGTGGGAACTTCCAGAAATAGATCTGATGGCGTCCCATCTAAACAAGAAACTTCCCAGGTATCTGTCCAGATCCCGGGATCCTCAGGCGGAGGCAGTGGATGCATTATCACTTCCTTGGAAGTATCATCCTGCCTATATCTTTCCGCCTCTAGTTCTTCTTCCAAGAGTAATCTCCAAGATTCTGAAGGAATGCTCGTTTGTTCTGCTGGTAGCTCCGGCATGGCCTCACAGGTTTTGGTATGCGGATCTTGTCCGGATGGCCTCTTGCCAACCGTGGACTCTTCCGTTAAGACCAGACCTTCTGTCACAAGGTCCTTTTTTCCATCAGGATCTGAAATCCTTAAATTTAAAGGTATGGAGATTGAACGCTTGATTCTTGGTCAAAGAGGTTTCTCTGACTCTGTGATTAATACTATGTTACAGGCTCGTAAATCTGTATCTCGAGAGATATATTATAGAGTCTGGAAGACTTATATTTCTTGGTGTCTTTCTCATCATTTTTCCTGGCATTCTTTTAGAATACCGAGAATTTTACAGTTCCTTCAGGATGGTTTAGATAAGGGTTTGTCCGCAAGTTCTTTGAAAGGACAAATCTCTGCTCTTTCTGTTCTTTTTCACAGAAAGATTGCTATTCTTCCTGATATTCATTGTTTTGTACAAGCTTTGGTTCGTATAAAACCTGTCATTAAGTCAATTTCTCCTCCTTGGAGTTTGAATTTGGTTCTGGGAGCTCTTCAAGCTCCTCCGTTTGAACCTATGCATTCATTGGACATTAAATTACTTTCTTGGAAAGTTTTGTTCCTTTTGGCCATCTCTTCTGCCAGAAGAGTTTCTGATTTATCTGCTCTTTCTTGTGAGTCTCCTTTTCTGATTTTTCATCAGGATAAGGCGGTGTTGCGAACTTCTTTTGAATTTTTACCTAAAGTTGTGAATTCCAACAACATTAGTAGAGAAATTGTGGTTCCTTCATTATGTCCTAATCCTAAGAATTCTAAGGAGAAATCGTTGCATTCTTTGGATGTTGTTAGAGCTTTGAAATATTATGTTGAAGCTACGAAATCTTTTCGTAAGACTTCTAGTCTATTTGTTATCTTTTCCGGTTCTAGAAAAGGCCAGAAAGCTTCTGCCATTTCTTTGGCATCTTGGTTGAAATCTTTAATTCATCTTGCCTATGTTGAGTCGGGTAAAACTCCGCCTCAGAGAATTACAGCTCATTCTACTAGGTCAGTTTCTACTTCCTGGGCGTTTAGGAATGAAGCTTCGGTTGACCAGATCTGCAAAGCAGCGACTTGGTCCTCTTTGCATACTTTTACTAAATTCTACCATTTTGATGTATTTTCTTCTTCTGAAGCAGTTTTTGGTAGAAAAGTACTTCAGGCAGCGGTTTCAGTTTGAAATTTCTGCTTATGTTTTTCGTTAAACTTTATTTTGGGTGTAGATTATTTTCAGCAGGAATTGGCTGTCTTTATTTTTATCCCTCCCTCTCTAGTGACTCTTGTGTGGAAAGATCCACTTCTTGGGTAGTCATTATCCCATACGTCACTAGCTCATGGACTCTTGCTAATTACATGAAAGAAAACATAATTTATGTAAGAACTTACCTGATAAATTCATTTCTTTCATATTAGCAAGAGTCCATGAGGCCCACCCTTTTTTGTGGTGGTTATGATTTTTGTATAAAGCACAATTATTCCAATTCCTTATTTTATATGCTTTCGCACTTTTTTTCTTATCACCCCACTTCTTGGCTATTCGTTAAACTGAATTGTGGGTGTGGTGAGGGGTGTATTTGTAGGCATTTTGAGGTTTGGGAAACTTTGCCCCTCCTGGTAGGAATGTATATCCCATACGTCACTAGCTCATGGACTCTTGCTAATATGAAAGAAATTAATTTATCAGGTAAGTTCTTACATAAATTATGTTTTTTAAAGTAGTAGAAGATCGTGCTGCTTTGTCATTGTCAGGATTTTTTCCCTGTTTTGTTTGCCATATGCTGCTGGCAGCCATTTTACTCACCTCTCTTGCTGACTATGGTGCATTGTGGGAGATGCTGCTCATTTCCTGCACTTCCTTTTATGGCCAGACTGGTGTGCATCATCTGTGTGAGACAGGATGCAGTCTCAGAATTGTGATGTCATCACTTATAATTTATAGGGCCTCTGTTCAGTATGCTTTGCCTTTGCGTTGTCTCAGACCTGTTTGTGAGAGTTCCTGTGTATTACCTGGCTGTCTGACGTCCTTCCTGGTTCCTGATCCCTGGCTTGTTCCTGACTCTGCTGTTTTCCTCTGCTTGTTTCTATTCCTGTTTTGCCTCGGTCCGTTCCGCTTGCTATTGAGGCCATTGATGGCAGGCCCCTTCAGCCTGCACTCGTTACTCATGAAACTGTTCCATTGTCCATGGCTGTTGGGGCTCTCCATTTTGAAACCCTCCAGTTCCAAGTGATAAACTCTCCGCATTTTCCGGTTGTTCTTGGTTATCCCTGGCTCCAAAAGCACAATCCCAGTCTCAACTGGCGCAGGTCCGAAATTTTGTCGTGGTCCCTGCAATGTATTTCCACTTGTCTTCGAAAACCAGTTAAAGTCTTGTGCACTTCTTCGGTATCTCAATTGCCAGAGGATTACCGAGAGTTCCTAGACGTTTTTGACAAGTTGCGTGCCGGTGGGTTGCCTCCTTACCGGTCTTACGATTTTGCCATAGACCTGCAACCCGGAGCCATTTCTCCTCGGGGCCGGGTGTACCCTCTGTCTGTTGCAGAGAATTGTGCTATGGAGGAGTATGTTGCCAATGCTCTGTCGCGGGGGATATTCCGCAATTCCTGCTCACCTGCAGGTGATGGCTTCTTCTTTGTGAAGAAAAAGGGTGGCGAGTTAAGACCATGCATCGATTATAGGGGTCTTAATTGTCTTACCATTAAGAATGCTTACCCTATTCTGCTCATTACGGAACTCTTTGACCGCCTCAAGAGAACTACGGTCTTTACTAAACTTGATTTGAGAGGAGCGTACATTCTCGTAAGGATCAAGGAGGGCCATGAATGGAAAACAGCGTTTAACACCAGGAGCGGGCATTATGAGTATCTTGTAATTCCCTTTGGCCTATGTAATGCTCCTGCTTTTTTCCAGAAATTTATTAATGATGTCCTACGAGATATGTTGCAACAGTGTGTTGTGGTGTACTTAGACGACATCCTCATACACTCACCCACACTTGAGGCTCATCGTTCTGATGTTACACGGGTTCTTCAGAGACTACGTGAGAACAGTCTGTTTTGTAAACTCGAGAAATGTGAGTTCCATCAGACTCAAGTAACCTTCCTAGGTTATGTTATCTCCATGGATCCTGACAAGTTATCTGCAGTTCTGCAGTGGCCTCGCCCAGTTGGTCTTCAGTCTATTCAACGTTTTTTGGGGTTCGCCAATTACTATAGAAAGTTTATTAAAAACTTTTCTTCCTTGGTCAAACCTATCACAGACATGACCCGTAAAGAGAAAGATCCACTCCATTGGTCACCTACTGCCATTAAGGCCTTTGATAGTCTTAAGACTGCCTTTGCTACTGCTCCAGTTCTGGCTCATCCTAACCCTGTCCTGCCTTTCATTCTTGAGGTCGAGGTCGATGCGTCTGAGACTGGAGTAGGTGCCCTCTTGTCTCAACGTCCTACACCTGACGGTTTCTTGCATCCGTGTGGTTTCTTTTTATGCAATTATGAAATTGGCGACAGGGAATTACTGGCCATAATTTTGGCACTCAAGGAATGGAGGCATCTTCTTGAGGGTACTAACGTGCCAGTGCTCATTCTTACTGACCACAAGAATCTAACTTATCTATCTGAAGAAAAACGTTTGTTGCCCCGACAGGCCAGATGGGTGCTATTTTTGTCTCGGTTTAATTATGTTGTCTCCTACCTGCTTGGTAGAAAGAACGTTAGGGCTGATGCCCTCTCTCGACAATTTTCACCTCTGTCCAAGGAGGAGTCTGTACCTACTCCTGTTATACCTCCTGACCATATTTTAGCTACCATATGTACTAATTTGACTTCTCCCTTGGGGGAGGAGATCCTTGCTGCACAAACCAATGCACCTCCTGAGAATCCTAGTGGTAAGTGTTTTGTTCCTGAGAATCTTCAAACTAAACTTTTGCACACTTACCACTATCCTAAAGCCGCAGGTCACCCAGGCAAGAACAAAATGATTTGGTCTGTCACTTGACAATTCTGGTGGCCAGGTCTTCGTCCTGATGTTGCTGCGTATGTGGCCTCCTGCTCAGTTTGTGCACAGAATAAGACTCCTCAACGTCTTCCTGTGGGTCTTCTTCAACCTATTGCTAATGGTGAGCGTCCTTGGACACATCTTTCCATGGACTTCATTGTCGAGCTCCCTGTTTCCAATGGCAATACTATCATCCTTATGGTGGTTGACCGTTTTTCTAAAATGTCACATTGCATTCCCTTGATGAAGTTGCCTACTGCTCAGGAGCTTGCTTCAATTTTTGCCCGGGAGGTCTTCCATTTACATGGGTTACCCTAGGAGATAGTGTCGGACCGGAGTAGCCAGTTTGTCTCCAGATTTTGGCATTCCTTTTGTGCTCAAATGGGGATCCAGCTTTCCTTCTCCTCGGCATATCACCCTCAATCCAATGGGGCTGCGGAACGGTCTAATCAAGCTCTGGAACAGTTCCTCCATTGCTATGTCTCAGATCACCACAATAATTGGTCTGAACTGTTACCTTGGGCAGAGTTTGCTCGTAATAGTGCTATTAATGCTTCCTCCAAGTTATCCCCGTTCATGGCGAATTATGGGTTTCAACCATCCTTGTTGCCCGATTCATTCATGTCTCAGGGTATCCGGCTTTGGAGGAGGATGTCCGGCAACTCCGTTCCACGTGGGTGCAGATTCAGGATTGCCTTCATCGTTCTATGCAGCGCCAAAAGTTCCAGGCTGATCGTAGGCGTCTGCCCGTGCCTTCCTACCAGGTTGGTGAGAGAGTTTGGCTGTCCTCCCGCAACTTGAACCTTTGTGTGCTCCCGTTATGTTGGTCCTTTTCAAATACTCCGACGGGTTAATCCTGTGGCCTACGCTCTTGACCTTCCTCCTGCAATGCACATCTCCAATGTTTTTCATGTCTCCCTCTTGAAACCATTGGTTTGTAATCGGTTTACCACTGTGTTGCCTCGTCCCCGTCCTATTTTTGTTGACAACCATGAGGAGTATGAGGTCAGCAGCATTATTGACTCTCGTATGTCCAGGGGCCGTGTACAGTATTTGGTTCACTGGAGGGGCTACGGTCCGGAGGAGTGTTCTTGGGTTCCCTCCTCTGATGTTCATGCTCCCGCCCTCCCCCGTGCCTTCCATGCCCGTTCCCCCAATAAGCCTTTTGTCCTCCCGCAGGGGAGGGGTCATTGAGGGGAGGGTACTGTCAGGGTTTTTTCCCTGTTTTGTTTGCCATGTGCTGCTGGCAGCCATTTTACTCACCTCTCTTGCTATGACTATGGTGCATTGTGGGGGATGCTGCTCATTTCCTGCACTTCCTTTTATGGCCAGACTGGTGTGCATCATCTGTGTGAGACAGGATGCAGTCTCAGAATTGTGATGTCATCACTTATTATTTAAAGGGCCTCTGTTCAGTATGCTTTGCCTTTCCATTGTCTCAGACCTGTTTGTGAGAGTTCTTGTGTATTACCTGGCTGTCTGACGTCCTTCCTGGTTCCTGATCCCTGGCTTGTTCCTGACTCTGCTGTTTTCCTTGTTCCTGATTCCGGCTCGTCTGACTATTTGCTTAAGCTCCTGACTCAGCTCGTCTGATTACCAGCTCTGGTTTTGACTTGTGGACTTTTTATTATTTTTTTGTTTTTAATAAAGGTGTGATTATTTTTGCACTTCTCGTCTTAGTCTGATTCCTGGCACCCTGACAGTCCTGGGGTGTAGCCATAGTCCATATCAGTCTCTTCAGTAGAGCAGTGGTGGCTTTAGAGCAATGGGAACTTGTGGGACATAATTCTCACTGCGCCTCCCATACTGATGCTGCCCTAACTCTGAAAAGCTGAGGGATATTACTCAGTCCTTTCTTTTGTTTCACAGGTCCATGTGAGGGAGAGGACCTCTCAAACCTGGGAACTGCCTTGCTGTCGGGCAGAATATGAGGTAAGTGCTGACTTTTATTTCTGGGGTTAATGGTAGAACCCAGAAAAAGTTTGGCATGTTAATTCATAGATGGGACATATAACGTTGCCTCATTGGTATTGGGCACTTTATTTTTAAGTGGCATAAATTCTCCTATACACTAACAGGGGACACTATGCTGACAGCCTAGACGCAGGCACTGGGTCAAGAATTCTTAGTGGTGGTTTCACAACAATATGCCGACCGGGAGATGTCTTTTTTGGCGACATCCACGATGGGTGGTACAAGAGGAGGCGGCAATTGTGTTGCGCGCCTTTTCTCCTTCACTTCCTGGTAATCGGAAGGTGGAGTTGTTAAAATTTCCTTTCCTATTACGCATTTGATATTTACTGTTACGGTACCAACTGTATACCAAGGGTTAATACCAGATGAACAATGTCCTGCATACAGGATCAGCACTTCACAACCTTGATCAGTTTCCCTGCAAACATGAGACCAAGCTCCACATTTCAGGTTTAAAACAGGATAATAACTTTATTTGAAGGCAGCATACAGATTTATACAGGTTTTTGACCCCCCCACAGATGGGGGTTGAAAGAATGTTGTACATTAGATAAAAGGGAGAAGCGCCCTTGACATGATACAATAGGATTAGATTACTTAAACACTTCAACCACAGGACACTCTTGACTCTCCTTATCACTTAGGCGTTTTTCTCTCTGGAGGTGATCAAACAATAGAATGCTAAGCATTAATTAGATTGTAGCTGGAGCCAGCCACTTGTGGTTAGAAAATAAAGTTAACACTTTCAGTCCTGACCGAAGGGTCTGTCACATAGCTCCCCCCTTGTGGAACACTCCGGCAGACCCGGCTTGACCCTTTGGCGGGTCAACTTGGGGATGACCGGACTGGGTGGTGGTAGGCATATCAGTTTGCCGGGACAATCCATCGGCATTCCCGTTTAGCTTACCGGGCCGGTAGCTGATGGTGAAGTTATAGGGCTGGAGGGCTAAACTCCACCTCAGCAATCTACCATTGTCTCCTGAGACCCGGTTGAGCCAGACTAAGGGATTGTGGTCCGTTATGAGGGAAAATTCCTGTCCATATAGATAAGGGTTCAACTTTTTCAGTGCCCAGACCAGGGCTAAACATTCTTTCTCCACTGCCGCATAGCTTACTTCCCGAGGTAATAACTTTCTGCTTAGGTATGCGACAGGATGCTCTCCTCCATCCTCCCCGACTTGACTCAGTACAGCCCCCAGTCCATACATGGAAGCATCTGTATGAATGAGAAAACGTTTGTTAGGAACTGGGGCAGCCAAGACAGGGGCATTCACAAGGGCCTGCTTCAGTGCCTGAAACGCGGCTTCACAAGCTGGAGACCACAGGACCTGTTTGGGGAGGTTCTTTTTAGTCAGGTCAGTCAGGGGCTTGGCGATAGTACTGTAGTCGGGGACAAAACGTCGGTAATACCCGGCCGTCCCCAGGAAGGCTAGTACTTGGGTCTTAGTGATAGGTGTGGGCCAGTTAGCCACAGCCTCTACCTTGGCTGGCTCCGGTCTCTGGCTCCCACACCCCACTCGGTGCCCCAAGTACTGTACTTCAGCCATACCTAGATGGCACTTGTCCGGCCAGCGGCCCGAATCTTGTCCAGTACCAGCCCTACATGGGTAAGGTGTTCTTCCCAGGACCCACTGTAAACCGCAATGTCGTCCAGGTATGCACAAGCAAATTCCTGGAAGCCATCAAGGAGTCTATCCACCATACGCTGGAAGGTAGCCGGAGCATTCTTCATCCCAAAGGGCATGACCTTAAACTGGTACAGGCCGAATGGGGTGACGAATGCCGACTTGGGGATAGCATCCTCGGCCAGGGGAATCTGCCAATAGCCTTTACACAGGTCTATGGTTGTCAGATAGCGCCCCCTAGCAATACGGTCTAGTAATTCGTCTACCCGGGGCATCGGGTAGGCGTCAGTGGTGGTCCTCTCGTTGAGCCGCCTGTAGTCCACACAGAACCGGGTGGTTCCATCCTTCTTGGGTACCAGGACTACAGGGGAAGCCCAAGGACTATCGGAGGGCTCGATCACTCCCAGCCGGGCCATCTCCTGTATCTCCTTCCGCATTCCTTCTCGGACTGCTTCGGGTATACGGTAGGGAGGCTGTCGCAGGGGATTCTGTCCAGGAGTCTCTACTTTATGTACAGCTAGGGTAGTGTAGCCGGGCTCTTGGGAGAACGTCGCCTGCTTCTCCCACAGGAGCTGTCTTGCCTGTACCCTCTCGGTAGGGTTCAACCGGTCCCCTAGCTGCACAAGACTAGTGAGGTCAGTCTGGGGGTCCTTCTCTAATAAGTCGGGTAGGGGTAAGTTCTCTGGGTCATCTGCAGCAGGGGCACATACTGCGGCTACGTCCTCTGGCCTCTCCTGATACTCCTTCAGCATGTTCACATGAAAGGATCGCTGGATCCTCTCATCTGCACAGCTGGCTATAACATAGGTAGTATCACACACCCGGGATAACACTTTATACGGGCCCTGCCAAGATGCTTGCATCTTGTTGGCCTTCACAGGCTTGAGCACCAAAACCTTCTGTCCAACCTGGAAGACCCGCTGCCGGGCACCTTGATCGTACCACCCCTTCTGTCTTTCCTGGGCCACCTGGAGATTCCCTCTTACCATCAGAGACAGTTTCTCCATGCGGTCCCGGAGTTCCAGAACATATGGCACGATGGGGGTTCCCTCCTGCTCTATCTCTCCCTCCCAGTGTCCTCTAATGAGGTCCAGAGGGCCGCGGACTCTTCTCCCATAGAGTAACTCAAAGGGAGAGAACCCAGTGGACTCCTGGGGCACCTCCCTGTACGCAAATAGCAGATGAGGCAGGAATCGTTCCCAGTCTCTGCAAGTGTCCGTGAAGGTCCTCAGCATCTGCTTGAGGGTGCCATTAAAGCGCTCGCAGAGACCGTTAGTCTGGGGGTGATAAGGCGAACTGAGCAACGGTTTAATGCCGCACACCTTCCACAGCTGCTGGGTGAGCACCGCGGTAAACTGGGTCCCCTGATCAGAGAGAATCTCCTTAGGGAACCCGACCCTAGTAAAAACCTTAACTAGGGCATCAGCGACTGTCTCTGCCTCTATATTCGACAGTGCTACTGCCTCTGGGTAACGAGTGGCATAGTCCACCACAGTGAGAATATACTTCTTACCTGATGGACTAGCCCTGGCAAGGGGACCCACAATGTCAACGGCTATGCGGGAAAAGGGTTCCCCAATGACAGGCATAGACATAAGCCTAGCTTTGGGGTGGTCCCCCCGCTTACCCACCCGTTGACAGGTGTCACAAGTACTACAATATACCCGCACATCTCGGTTAAAATTGGGCCAGAAGAAATTCTGGGTGATCCTATGAGCGGTGCGGCGGGACCCTAGATGTCCAGCTAACGGTACATCGTGCCCAATCCGCAGAATCTCTTGCCGGTATTTCGCAGGCACTACCAGCTGCCGATTTGGCGGAAGGGCAGTACTTTTCTGGGCAGGTTTGGGGATTATATATAGCCTATCCCCCATCCACTCATAACGTTCCCCATCTACTCCCTCTTCTCCAGTGTCTGCCCTAGCCCTGTACTTCTGAAGGGTCGGATCCTCCCGGGTTTCCCTCCCGTACGTCTCTGGGGTATCCCAACTCAAGGGGGTCTGGTCTAGGGTATAAGTCGGGGAAGAGAGTCTTACCTGGGTCTCAGCAGCAGGTGGGTCGGTCTCGGTGGCACGGGCCTGGGCACGGGTAGTCACCGGGTTAATATCAACGGGACCCATGGGAGCGTAGGCCGAAACAAGGGGGGCCAAGTCATTTCCAAGGAGAACATCAGCTGGTAAATCCCTCATGACCCCCACATTCACATGTCTAGCGCCCACTCCCCAATCCAAATGTACCCGGGCAACAGGTAGGCGGAACACAGTGCCCCCTGCCACCCTCACAGCCACAGTGTCTCCAGTGTGCTGGTTCTCGGACACCAAGTTCTTTTGGAGCAAGGTCATGGTAGCACCAGTATCCCGTAGACCACTGACCTCCTTCCCATTTACTTTAACCAGTTGCCGGTGCTGTTGCCGGTTATCCCGATGGACAGCTTGTACGGGGTCTGCTTCATGTAGGATGCCCCAACACTCTTGATCCTCTACGCAGTGGGCAGCGGGCTGAGGGTTACGTGGGATTCCGCCGGCGGGTCTCCTCCAGGACTGTGCTTGGTTGGCCGTGTTGAGGGGACACTCTGACCTTTTGTGTCCGATTTGCTTACATCCAAAGCACCGGATAGGCTGGGAGTAATCCCGTGAGGTGAACCGGGCTGTCTGAGGGTAGTTCGTGACTGGAGGCTGTGTGGCATAGCGGTGCGCCGGGGGTTGGTAAATGGCAGCTGCTGGGGTGGCCGGGGGTCTGTACTCCACTTTAGCAGGGGGCTTAGTGGTAGCAGTGTCCAGTTTGCGGGCATCCGTATACTCATCTGCCAAGCGAGCAGCTTCATGCAGGGTGGAGGGTTTACGGTCCCGAACCCACTCCCTAACTCCTGCTGATAACTTGTCAAAGCAATGTTCCAACAGGAATAGCTGCAGCACCTCTTCCCCAGACACGGCTTGGCACCCCGCCATCCAGTGCGATGCTGTGCGGTGCACCTTACATGCCCACTCAACGTAGGAATCGCCAGCCAATTTAACAGTGTCTCTGAACCGCCTCCGGTATGCCTCCGGTGTAACCGCATACCTGGAGAGCAGAGCCTCTTTCACAGTATTATAATCCCCAACTTCCTCATCTGGAATGGCCCGAAAAGCCTCACTGGCCCGGCCGGATAATTTTCCGGATAATATCGTGACCCAGTCCTCTGCGGGTACCTGGTGTAGTGCACATTGTCTCTCAAAATCCGCAAGGTACCCATCAATCTCTCCTTCTGTTTCCAGAAAGTTTTTAAAAGCGGTAAAATGCACTTTTCTCTTTTCCACTGGGGTTGCGGTGACTTGGACTGCTGCAGCGCCGCTTTGGCGAAGTAGGTTGGCCTCCACAGCTGCTATGACCCGGTCGATAATTTCCACAGATGGGTTGGGGCCATAGTGTGCCAGTCTTATTTTGACCGCCCGGTCAAAGCTTGCTTCTTCGGGGGTTCTGTCTGACATGCTGGGCTCATTGGTTCCTTCGTGCCCTGATACTCCGTCCATCTCGGTCAGTCTTGCAATAATCTCCCTCTTCCTGAGGTTACTGGTTTGTTGGCCCCGTTGCTCTAGCAGGTCTTTAAGGGTAGCTCTTTTTAGCCTTTCATACGGTGTTCCCATTCGGTCTGGATCCGTAGTTGCTCCTTTGGGCGATAAGGATTCTCCCGTCGCTTGCCACCAATGTTACGGTACCAACTGTATACCAAGGGTTAATACCAGATGAACAATGTCCTGCATACAGGATCAGCACTTCACAACCTTGATCAGTTTCCCTGCAAACATGAGACCAAGCTCCACATTTCAGGTTTAAAACAGGATAATAACTTTATTTGAAGGCAGCATACAGATTTATACAGGTTTTTGACCCCCCCACAGATGGGGGTTGAAAGAATGTTGTACATTAGATAAAAGGGAGAAGCGCCCTTGACATGATACAATAGGATTAGATTACTTAAACACTTCAACCACAGGACACTCTTGACTCTCCTTATCACTTAGGCGTTTTTCTCTCTGGAGGTGATCAAACAATAGAATGCTAAGCATTAATTAGATTGTAGCTGGAGCCAGCCACTTGTGGTTAGAAAATAAAGTTAACACTTTCAGTCCTGACCGAAGGGTCTGTCACATTTACTATGCGTGCTTAGGACCGGAGACCGTCTTCTGATACTGCTGCTGAAGTCCGCTTCTGCTACGGAAGGGAACGGCTCCTGCTCAGAAGGAATTGGTTGCAGCTGAGGTGTAGAGGTGATCTGCAGGGATATTTAAGCTTTCTGTGCTCTCTACATTTAAAAATAAAAAAGTAAAAAAGTTACCGTTTAAATTTAAAGAGACAGTAACGTTTTTATGTTTTAAAATTTATTAAGATTTATGACTTTTTTTGACAAATTGATCTATTGTGAGTCAGAATGGACCAAGAGGCTTTGCAAAGTGCCACTTGTTCTTTATGTTTTGATGCCAATGTGGAACCACCAATCCCTCTCTGTCCCTCATGTATTGAGAGGACTTTAAACTATAGGGATAGACTTTTTTATGAACCAACATTTTCCAAAGAGGATGCTGTTCAGGAATCTAATGACAATGTTCAATTTATGCCGCAGCTTTCTCCTCAAACGTCCCAAATTTTACCGCCCTCACATGCAGTGCCCTGCGCTTCCTCTCTAACTTCTTCTGGAGTTACTTTACAGGACATCGCTTCTCTCATGTCTTCTGCAGTTTCTGATGCGTTGTCTGCTTTTCCAATATTGCAGGGAAAGCACAAGAGGAAAAATAAGGAGGTTACTGACGCAGTTGTTGCTATTTCGAATGCCCCCTCCCAGAAGCCTGAGGAGGAGGATAACGTAGTAGCATCTGAAGGTGACAGTTCAGATTCTGACAGTGTAATCCCTCTTACTGATACTGAAGTTGTATCGTTCAGGTTTAAGCTAGAACACCTCCGTCTGTTACTCAAGGAGGATTTAGCTACTTTGGACGACAGCAACACCACGGTCGTAGATTAATCCTAAGAAATCCAGTAAGCTAAACAAATATTTTGATGTACCTTCCTTGGTGGAGGTTTTTCCTGTTCCAGATAAAGCTACTGAGATCATTGCTAAGGAATGGGAGAGACCAGGTATCCCCTTTTTCTCCATCACCTATTTTTTAAAAGATGTTTCCCATAGCGGACTCTATCACAGTACCCAAGGTGAAAGGGGCAGTTTCCACTCTAGCCAAAAGAACTACTATACCCATAGAGGATAGTTGTGTCTTTAAGGATCCTAAAAAATTAGAAGGGTTACTCAAGAAGATGTATGTACACCAGGGGTTACAATGGCAACCTGCTGTGTGCATTGCTACCGTCACTAGTGGTCCAGGCCCCATCCTTTCAACAAGCAAGGTCCCACACAGAAATGTTGTTATCTTTCCTGCGATCCCACTGATGGAAGGTAAATTTGTAAAATAGCGCCTTAATTCCAAATACAAGGGTAACTTTCTTGGGAACCATAATAGATTCCCTATCAATGAAGATTTTTCTGACAGAAGTCAGGAAATCAAAGATTTTTGATTCTTGCCTAGCACTTCAGTCCGCTCCTCGGCCATCAGTGGCTCAGTGCATGGAGGTAATCGGGCTGATGGTGGTGGCAATGGACATCATCCCGTTTGCTCATTTCCACCTCAGGCCTCTGCAGTTAAACATGCTCAGTCAATGGAACGGAGATTTTGCAGATTTGTCTCCACGAATACTACTGGAGCAGGAGACAAGGGATTCTCTTCAATGGTGGTTTTCTCAGGATCATCTCTCCCAGGGAACCTGCTTTCGCAGACCCTCTTGAGTGATTGTGACAACAGACGCCAGCCTTCTAGGATGGGGAGCAGTCTGGGGCTCCCTAAAAGCTCAGGGACTTTGGACTCAGTCAGAGTCTGTTCTGCCCATAAACATTCTGGAGCTAAGAGTGATCCTCAATGCTCTTCTGGCCTGGCCCCAGTTAGCCTCGGCCCAGTTTATCAGGTTCCAGTCAGACAACATAACCTCAGTGGCTGACATCAATCATCAGGGAGGAACGCGGAGTTCCTTAGCGATGACAGAGGTGGCCAAAATAATTTGGTGGGCGGAAACCCACTCTTGCTGCCTGTCGGCGATCCACATTCCAGGGGTGGAGAACTGGTAGGCGGACTTCCTGAGCAGGCAGACCTTTCACCCGGGGGAGTGGGAACTCCATATGGAAGTGTTTTCCAGCCTGATCCTCAGATGGGGTCAGCCGGAATTGGATCTCATGGTATCTCGGCAGAATGTCAAGCTTCAGAGGTACGGATTGAGGTAAAGGGACCCACAAGCGGTACTGATAGACGCCCTGGCAGTACCTTGGACCTTCAGTCTAGCATACCTATTTCCTACGTTCGCTCTTCTTCCTCGGGTCATTGCTTGAATCAAACAGGAGAGGGCGTCGGTGATCCTCATTGCACCAGCTTGGCCTTGCAGGATTTGGTATGCAGATCTGGTGGACATGTCGTCTCTTCCACCTTGGAGACTTCCATTGAGGAAGGACCTTCTACTTCAAGGGCCCTTCCTTCATCCAAATCTAGTTTATCTGAAGCTGACTGCTTGGAGATTGAACGCTTAATTTTAGCCAAGCGGGGCTTATCAGAATCTGTTATAGAGACCATGATTCAGGCTTGTAAACCTGTAACTAGAAGGATTTACTACAAGATATGGCGTAAATATTTCTTTTGGTGTGAATTCAAGGGCTACTCTTGGAGTAGAGTTAGGATTCCTAGAATTTTGTCATTTCTCCAAGAGGGTTTGGAGAAAGGATTATTGGCAAGTTCCCTTAAGGGTCAAATATCTGCCTTGTCTATTTTGTTACATAAATGTCTGGCGGACGTACCAGACGTGCAGTCTTTTTGTCAGGCCTTAGTCAGGATCAGGCCTGTGTTCAAACCAGTTACTCCTCCCTTGAGTCTTAATTTAGTTCTTAAAGTTCTTCAAGGGGCTCCGTTTGAGCCTATGCATTCCCTAGATATTAAGTTGTTATCTTGGAAAGTTTTGTTTCATGTTGCTATTTCATCTGCACGTAGAGTGTCAGAGCTCTCGGCGTTGCAATATGAGTCTCCTTAGAACAAACAAAAATACTAGGGAGCGCTAGAAGTAGCTGAAGTGTATCATAAATGGATAAGATAGATAAATAATCACTACTCAAACAACTGCAGAAGATTAAACGCAAGAGTAGAATTGATAGTGAATATAAGTAAACAAGTATAAAAATAGAATTGATAGTGAATACAAGTAAACAAGTATAAAAAATCAAATAAAATTAATCAAATGAAATCAATCAAAACTCTTCCGTGAATAGTAGCAAATGAACAACAATGTGAGGAGAAGGTGCCAGTTCACATATAAAACAGTATTAATTTAATAGTTTCAATAAAAAAAAAAAATGTTATAAAACATATATAGCACATATAACGTACTAATAGGTCGACCTAGTACAATAGCCAATATACAATAATAGATCTCAGCGTAAAAATGAATACATTAAAAATTGATATGAAAATTTATATAAATTATAACACACATATATAATCAGAAATACATTTGGGGTAGAAATAATGTCTTTTAGGCGTTATTCGGCTATACAAACTGTGAGGGTAATCCCAGTCAGATAAAAAGTTCAGATAGAAATCCTAGTTGGAGCCCAAGTGAAAGCCGAATAGCTTTCCGAATAATACAGGAAGTGGCAAAGAGAGCACCCACAGCAGAGCTTCCCATATAGCTCCCCCCTTAGCTCCACCCCCCAGTCATTCTCTCTGCCTGCTTAACTGCTAGGAAGGGCAAAGAGGAGTGTGGTGACAAAAATGTTAGGTTTTTATTTTCTCAAGCAAAAGTTTGTTATTTTAAATGGTACCGGTGTGTACTATTTACTCTCTGGCAGAAAAGGGATGAAGATTTCTGCAAGGAGGATGATGATCTTAGCATTTTGTAACTAAGATCCACTGCTGTTCTCATAAGAGCTGAAGAGTACAGGAAAACTTCAGTTGGGGGAACAGTTTGCAGGCTAAACTGCATTAAGGTATGTTCAGTCTATTTTTTTCTAGACAGACTGTGCTAATTCTAGAAAAGGCTGGCAATATCCCCATGAGGGAAGGGTAAGCTGTATTCAGACACTTGGATAGGAATTTCAGCTTGCATGAAGGGCTCATTAGTTACTGGTGACACTGTTTGGTAAAAAAAGTTTTTGTTTATTCAGTGAATGATGCAATTATAACGTTTTTTTCAAGGGACTAAAGGGGTCATTGTGGCTTGTTTTTGAGTTTTCTAACCCACATGGTTAATTTAGAGACACTTTAGTGTTTGTCTGTTAGGCCTCAAAACATTGAGTGAGGTGGGAGGGGCCTATTTTTGTGCCTCAGTTGTGCAGTTTCTTTTCCTCTGAGACTTCTAACTGCTTCTCCAGAGGTTCCTGCCGTGTTTGAGGGCTGTAAAAGAAGTTTTTTTCCCCACAAATTGTTCTGAAGGGCAGGTAGGAGCCACAGCAGTACTGTGGCAAAGTGCTGAAAGTCTTTTTTACTGGTTTTGATGTTTTTTCAATCCGGTTTTGCCATTAAGGGGTTAATTGTTTATTTGCATAGCTGTGCAAAGTTACTAAGGCTATATGATACTACTGTAAAAATGTTGTTATGTTTACTGCTTTTTTACACTGTTTTGCAGAATTTGTGCAGCTTTTTTTCTCTTAAAGGCACAGTACCGTTTTATTTCTAAGTGTTATTTACTTTGATTACAGTGTTTTCCAAGCTTGTTTCTTACATTACTAGCCTGTTTAACATGTCTGACACCAAGGAAAATCCTTGTTCAATATGTTTGGAAGCCATTGTGGTACCCCCTCTTAGAATGTGTCCCAATTGTACTGATATGTCCATAAACTATAAAGAACATATATTAGCACTTAAAAATAGAGCAATAGATGATTCTCAGTCAGAAGTAAATGAGGGTTTAGCATCTAGCTCTCCCCAAGTGTCACAACCAGTAACGCCCGCACAAGTGACGCCAAGTACCTCTAGTGCGTCAAATTAATTTATTTTACAAGACATGGCCACAGTTATGAATACAACCCTCACAGAGGTTTTATCCTGACTGCCTGGTTTTCAAGGAAAGCGGGACAGCTCTGGGTTAAGGAAAAATGCTGAGCAGTCTGACGCTTTAGTAGCCGTATCTGATATGCCCTCAGAATGCTCTGAGGTAGGGGTGAGGGATTTGTTGTCTGAGGAAGAAATTTCTGATTCAGGAAAGACGCTTCCTCAGACAGATTCTGATATGACGGCCTTTAAATTTAAGCTTGAACACCTCCGCTTATTGCTCAGGGAGGTATTAGCAGCTCTAGATGATTGTGACCCTATAGTGGTCCCAGAGAAATTGTGTAAGATGGATAAATACTTAGAGATTCCTGTTTACACTGATGTTTTTTTCCAGTCCCTAAGAGGATTGTGAATATTATTGCTAAGGAGTGGGATAGACCAGGTATTCCGTTCATTCCCCCTCCTGTTTTTAAGAAAATGTTTCCCATATCTGACACCATGCGGGACTCGTGGCAGACGGTTCCTAAGGTGGAAGGAGCTATTTCTACTCTGTCTAAGCGTACAACTATACCTATTGAAGTCAGTTGTGCTTTCAAAGATCCTGTGGATAAAAAATTAGAGGGTCTCCTGAAGAAAATTTTTGTTCATCAAGGCTTTTTTCTTCAACCTATTGCGTGCATTGTTTCTGCAACTACTGCAGCTGCTTTCTGGTTTGAGGCTCTAGAAGAGGCTCTTCAGATAGAGACTCCATTAGAAGAAATTTTGAACAGAATTAAGGCCCTTAAATTGGCTAATTCTTTTATTACAGATGCCGCTTTTCAACTGGCAAATTAGCGGCAAAGAATTCAGGTTTTGCCATTTTAGCACGCAGGGCGTTATGGCTTAAATCCTGGTCTGCTGATGTGTCATCTAAAACTAAACTTTTGAACATCCCTTTCAAAGGAAAGACCCTATTCGGGCCTGAACTGAAAGAGATTATTTCAGACATCACTGGAGGGAAAGGTCATGCCCTCCCTCAGGATAGATCAAATAGGATGAGGACCAAACAAAATAATTTTCGTTCCTTTTGGAATTTCAAGAGTGGTCCCACTTCAGCTTCCTCTGCTGCAAAGCAAGAGGGGAATTTGGCCCAATCCAAGTCAGTCTGGAGACCTAACCAGGCTTGGAACAAGGGTAAACAGGCCAAGAAGCCTGCAGCTGCCTCTAAGACAGCATGAAGGGGTAGCCCCCGATCCAGGACCGGATCTAGTAGGGGGCAGACACTCTCTCTTCGCTCAGGCTTGGGCAAGAGATGTTCACGATCCCTGGGTTTTAGAAATTGTGTCCCAGGGATATTTTCTGGAATTCAAATGCTCTCTTCCAAGGGGGACTTTTCACATTTCTCGATTGTCTGTAAACAAACAAAGAGAGAGGCGTTCTTATGCTGTGTAGAAGACCTACATACCATGGGGGTGATCTGCCCAGTCCCAAAAGAGGAACAGGGGCTAGGTTTTTACTCAAACCTGTTTGTGGTTTCCAAAAAAGAGGGAACTTTCAGATCAATCTTGGATCTCAACATTCTAAACAAGTTTCTCAAAGTTCCATCATTCAAGATGGAGACTATTCGGTCTATTCTACCTCTGATCCAGGAGGGTCAATATATGACCACCGTGGACTTAAAGGATGCGTATCTACACATCCCTATTCACAGAATTTTCACAAGGGCGCTAGGGTCCCTTCTGGCGGTTCTACGACCACGGGGCATAGCAGTGGCGCCTTATCTAGACAACATCTTATTTCAGGCGTCAACTTTCCAGCTATCCAAGTCTCACACGGACATTGTGTTGGCTTTTCTGAGATCTCACGGGTGGACGGTGAACATAAAAAAGAGTTCTCTCTTCCCTCTTATAAGAGTTTCCTTCCTAGGGACTCTGATAGACTCGGTAGAAATGAAAATATTTCTGATAGCGGTCAGAAAATCAAAGCTCTTAACCACTTGCCGAGCTATTCATTCCATTCCTCGGCCATCAGTGGCTCAGTATATGGAGGTAATCGGACTCATGGTAGCGGCAATGGACATAGTTCCTTTTGCCCGCCTACACCTCAGACCACTACATCTATGCATACTCAAACAGTGGAATGGGGATTATGCAGATTTGTCTCCTCAACTGCATCTGGACCAGGAGACCAGAAATTCTCTTCTCTGGTGGTTGTCTCAGGATCACCTGTCTCAGGGAATGTGTTTCCGCAGGCCAGAGTGGCTCATTGTAACAACAGACACCAGCCTGCTAGGCTGGGATGCAGTCTGGAACTCCCTGAAAGCACAGGGCTTATGGTCTCGGGAGGAATCTCTTCTCCCAATAAATATTCTAGAACTGAGAACGATATTCAATGCGCTTCAGGCGTGGCCTCAGCTTGCTGCGGCCAAATTCATCAGGTTTCAGTTGAACAACATCACGACTGTAGCTTATATCAATCATCAAGGAGGAACAAGGAGTTCTCTAGCGATGATGGAGGTAACCAAAATAATCCGATGGGTAGAGGATGACTCTTGCCATCTCTCAGCAATCCACATCCCAGGAGTAGAGAACTGGGAGGCGGATTTCCTAAGTCGTTAGACTTTTCATCTGGGGGAGTGGGAACTCCATCCGGAGGTATTTGCCCAGCTGATTCAGCTATGGGGCACACCAGAATTGGATCTGATGGCGTCCCGTCAGAATGCCAAACTTTCTCATTACGGGTCCAGGTCCCGTGATCCCAAGGCGGTACTGATAGATGCTCTAGCAGTGCCTTGGTCCTTAAATCTGGCCTATGTATTTCCTCTCCTTCTATGCCTGGTTGCCAGAATAAAGCAGGAGAGAGCTTCGGTGATTCTGATAGCACCTGTGTGGCCACGCAGGACTTGGTATGCAGACCTAGTAGACATGTCCTCGGATCTACCATGGACTCTGCCAATGAGGCAGGACCTTCTAATCCAAGGTCTGTTCACGCATCCAAATCTAATTTCTCTGCGTCTGACTGCTTGGAGATTGAACGCCTGATTCTATCAAAGCGTGGTTTCTCTGAGTCGGTCATTGATACCCTGATTCAGGCTAGAAAGCCTGTCACCAGGAAGATCTATCATAAGATTTGGCGCAAATATCTTTATTGGTGTGAATCCAAGGGTTACTCGTGGAGTAAGATTAGGATTCCTAGAATATTGTCTTTTCTCCAAGAAGGTTTGGAGAAGGGATTATCAGCTAGTTCCTTATAAGAACAAATATCTGCTTTGTCTATTCTTCTACACAAATGTCTGGCAGATGTCCCAGACGTTCGAGCATTTAGTCAGGCTTTGGTCAGAATCAAGCCTGTATTTAAACCTGTTGCTCCGCCATGGAGCCTAAATTTAGTTCTTAAAGTTCTTCAAGGGGTTCCGTTTGAACCTATGCATTCCATGGATATTAAGCTTCTATCTTGGAAAGTTTTGTTTTTAGTAGCTATCTCTTCGGCTCGAAGAGTTTCTGAGCTATATGCTTTACAGTGTGATTCCCCTTATCTTATTTTCCATGCAGATAAGGTGGTTTTGCGTACCAAACCTGGGTTTCTTCCTAAGGTTGTTTCTTATAAGAATATCAATCAAGAGATTGTTGTTCCTTCACTGTGTCCTAATCCTTCTTCAAAGAAGGAACGTCTGTTGCACAATCTTGATGTGGTTCGTGCTTTAAAGTTCTACTTACAAGCAACTAAAGATTTCCATCAAACATCTTCATTGTTTGTTGTTTATTCTGGTAAGCGGAGAGGTCAGAAGGCTACGTCTACCTCTCTTTCCTTTTGGCTGAAAAGCATCATCCGTTTGGCTTATGAGACTGCTAGCCAACAGTCTCCTGAAAGAATTACTGCTCATTCTACTAGAGCTGTGGCTTCCACATGGCTTTTAAAAATGAGGCTTCTGTTAAACAGATTTGTAATGCGGCGACTTGGTCTTCGTTTCATACTTTTTCCAAATTTTACAAATTTGATACTTTTGCTTCTTCGAAGGCTATTTTTGGGAGAAAGGTTCTACAAGCAGTGGTGCCTTCTGTATAAGGTCCCTGTCTTGTCTCTCCCTTCATCCGTGTCCTAAAGCTTTGGTATTGGTATCCCACAAGTAAGGATGAATCCGTGGACATCTTACAAGAGAAAACATAATTTATGCTTACCTGATAAATTTATTTCTCTTGTGATGTATCGAGTCCACGGCCCGCCCTGTTTATTAAGACAGGCATATATATATATTTTTATTTTTAAACTTTCAGTCACCACTGCACCCTATAGTTTCTCCTTTTTCTTCCTAGCCTTTGGTCGAATGACTGGGGGGTGGAGCTAAGGGGGGAGCTATATGGGCAGCTCTGCTAAGGGTGCACTCTCTGCCACTTCCTGTAGGGGAGGAGAATATCCCAGAATATCCGTGGACTCGATACATCACAAGAGAAATAAAAATATCAGGTAAGCATAAATTATGTTTTCTACCCCGAATGTATTTCTGATTATATATGTGTGTTATAATTTATATAAATTTTCATATCAATTTTTAATGTATTCATTTTTACGCTGAGATCTATTATTGTATATTGGCTATTGTACTAGGTCGACCTATTAGTACGTTATATGTGCTATATATGTTTTATAACAAAAATTTTTTTATTGCAACTATTAAATTAATATAAAAATAGAAAAGGAGTAAGTAGTGTAAAAGGCCAATAGTCAATCTTGACTTCCTTTATAATCCCAGACACATATGCTGAATATAAGTAGAGAAAACACACTTAGAACAAAACCCCCTGAGCCGGTTGAAATACATACAGAAAACAGGCTACCAGGGATATCAGTGTGTATAGGGACCAGTGTTTTTCATAGACAAACAAATAAAGTCCAGAGTAGTAAATAAATACCGTAGTCAGTTGGTCCCAAGTAACTTATATTACAGTTCAAGAATAGTGCTGGGTATCACAGTGGCAAAAATTATCTTGCATTCCCCTGTTGTCATACAATTGTTAACACATGTGCAGTATATGTTGAGTTAAACCTGGTGTGCTAATAATGACAACAGCAACAGTAGCGATGGAGTTAAAACTCACCAGTCATCGGGTGAAAAACACCAAAGGCAGGCACCGCTATAGACGCTGTCATGTATAGCTGGAGCGGTAAATTCACTCTTTAACTTGATTGTAGCCAAGCTCCGTAGTAACGTGTAGCAGGTGCGGTGAACTCACTCGTTTGGTAGCTGTAGTGTGGCTCCGTAGTAGCGTAGCAAGTGATCGTAAGCCAACCAATCACTGATGATGTGCCAACCCCTCTGTGTGCTGTAGAGTCACTATGACGTAGCAGGCCATGTGATGACGAATCGGCCTATCAATAGGAGTTATTCACGGCTTGCAATGCATATAAAGGAATCAGCTGTATGGTCCTCGCTGTCGGCAAAAAAGATTACCAATTGCTACTGGTCTGCGTCCGCCGCTCCTCTGACAGAGGAAAACACTCAAATCCTCCAGAGGTCCCAGATAATAATATAGGCAAGAAATCAAATATGCTCACTGGTAATAAAGATTGGCCATAATAAAGTCATAAGGATTATATGTAGAGCTCAATAAACAGACTAAAAGCAGCTTCGTAAAAATAAGGAGTGGATGCCCCAACAATCCACTGGTAAATATAATAAATAAAGAAAGTTCCAAATACGAAGCAAAGTGATTGAAAAACAGATCACTTTATTCCTTAAAAAAGTATGTAGACATACAAAACCATGTGGTTAGGCAGTTAGCATAGCTGAGTCTTTCCGGTTTCGGTCGTATTGACCGTAATCATAGAATAGCACGTGTAGGGGGGTGCACCCTTTTATGCTGAACACACAATGATTTGATTGGTTAAAAACAAATTGCCAACAATTTAACCGTTTAAACACTTACAGATATTTGTATAGACACATTATTCACAATTATTGAGTAACAATTAATTGGTTCTGATAAAAACATTAGAAGATGACCCAATGATATATTAGAGTTAGTGCTGAAGAATATGTAACTACAAAAAGCAGTCAATAGTGATTATTTTATCCTCTACTGTGTTCATAGGTAGTAAGAGCGTAAATATACATACTCACATATATATATATATATATAAATGCTTATATGTGTATACAAATTGCAAGTAATACATGTTCATATATATATACACATAAAAAAGACATGAATAATGAAGACAGTAGGCAGGTGAAGGACAAAGAAATGCAGTCAATAATAATTCCTAGTAATACGCTATCCATAAAGATGCAAATATATAAGTAGATATATATATACACACATAGGGAGCTGATATTAATGTTAGATTATATATTAGATCAAGCATCTGTCTTTTTAGAATGTATCAACCATTAGTCAATATGGGAAAAAAGATAATTCAATCTAATCTTAAATACAATCGAAACGTACATTAGGATAAAGTATTAAGAGAGAACCCATACAGAGACTAATAATAGTACAGCCATAGTTATTCATATTCTTTTAAATTCCTCACTGACAAGATGGAAAAAATCTAAATATTCTGGTGATAGTGTTAGGGTCTAGATGATAGTAATCATTTCTGCCAATAATTGATGATATCATACTCTGAGTTGAACCCCAATGGCACTAAACACCTGGTTTTAAAGATCCAATATATTTCTTGTTTGCAGAGTATAGAAAACTTGTCCCCACCCCTAGATGGTGTTTTGATTTGTTCAATCGCCTGCTATTTAAAATGAGTCACATCTTGGTAATGACAGTCTATGAAATGTGAAGAGAGTGCTGAGCATTTTCGTTTACTAGTGATGTAAGACAAGTGCTCTCTGATACGTTTACCAACCTCTCTGGTGGTTCTCCCTGTGTATTGTTTTTTACACTGGGTACATTCAATGATGTAAATGACAAAGGTACTCTTGCAATTTATGCATTCCTTTGTGTCATACTGTTCTCCTGTGACATGAGATCTAAATGTATTAGAGATGTTTAAATGATCACATGAAGTGCATGTTTTCCTGTCACATTTATAGGTACCGTTGTACCTCATCCAGGATGACCCAGAATTGGAGTCAGTCCTTAGCATGCTCGGTGCAAGTATATTACCTAACGTGACATTCCTTTTTGGAATAAACATGCAACCTTGTTCAATAGTTTGTCTTAGACCTTTGTCGCCCATTAGTATGGGAAGATTTTTCTTAATTATTCTACATACATCATCATATTGATTTGAATACGATGTGATGAATTTAGGTTTGGACAAGTTTTGTTGGTTACTATTATCCTCAAATTTGCCCCTGCTATTAAGCAGATGGGCTCGGTCAATTTCCTTGCTGGAAAAATAAGCTTTATTGATAGTACTCTTGGGATAGCCCCTCTTAATCATGCGAGTTCTCAGATCTCTGCTCTCTGCCCGAAATGCACTATCCTGGGAACAGTTTCATTTTGCTCGCAAAAATTGACCTTTAGCAATGCCTTTGAATACATGCTGTGGATGACAGCTTCGGGTATGTAGAAGGCTGTTGCCAGAGATAGGCTTGCCATAGAGAGCAGAATTCACTGTATAATTCTTTCCATCACCTGAGAGGGTAACGTCCAAGAAGTTAATCTGTGTTTTTTGCCATTCATGAGTGAATTGCAAACCCACATTGTTGGTATTTAGGATGGCGACAAATTCACTTGCCTTTTGTGCATCAGATGACCATACAAGCAGAAGGTCATCTATGTATCTGACATATTTAACAATATGTTCTGAGGGGGCGGTACTACCTCTATAGATGTGGCACCTCTCCCACCAACCCATAAAAAGGTTGGCGTAGAAGGGGGCAAATTTGGCCCCCATAGCGGTGCCACATCTCTGGAGGTAGTAGCGCCCCTGGAACATAAAAAAATTATGCTCCAATAAAAATTGGACGATCCTCACAATAAGGGTTTTGGATTTAGAAGACAAGTCAGTAAACAAGTCAAGAAAAAATTCCACTGCACAGAGACCATGGGCATGTGGAATGGAGGAGTACAGGGACACCACGTCAATGGTTAGCCAACTGTACTCCTCCCTCCACGCCAGGGACTGCATGACTTGTAAAACATGTGATGTATCTCTGATGTAGCTTGGTAGTAGATGAACTAGTGGCTGTAGGTAATCATCAACCCACTTAGATAAAGGTTCCAATAAAGAACCTATACCAGCCACTATAGGTCTTCCCTTAATGTTAATTAGACCCTTGTGAACCTTTGGGAGGTGGTGGAAGATAGGCGTCACTGGATCTAAGACCAGGCAAAGTCTTGATGTTTCCTGGTCCATGAGACCCTCCTCCACCACCTCATCCAAAAGACAAGTTAATTCTTTTGTGAACGCTGTAGTAGGATTTTTGGAGAGGACAGAATATGTTTTGGTATCACCAAGTTGTCTTAGTGCCTCCTGATTATAATCCACCATATCCATAACCACCACACTCCCTCCTTTATCAGATTGTCTGATCACTATTTTGTCATTCTTTTGTAAATTTAATAGGTCTTCTCTCTGTTTGAGTGAGAGATTTGATGGACCAAAGTCCAATAAGTTTGAAAGATCTGTAAGATATTCTACAACTTTTCATGACATAGTTCAAGTAATTTACCTCTAGCTTGTGTGGGATAGAATTGTGACTTATCTTTAAGCTTGGGTTTATTTCTGGAAATCTGTGATTGTTCCCTTTCCAAATTCTCGCCATCAAGATCTTCAAGGGTGACTAAGGCACATGTATCAGCAAAGGTGACACTATTGGCAACATTTAAATCAATAGATGGAATATCTATAACCTCAGTACTCAGTTGATCAGAATTTTGAAAGAATTAGTTTGACGCAAACAACGCAGTAAGATTTGGTACGACCAAGACAATAGTGAGAACCCACAGTCTAGCAGTAAGCCTAATAAAAACAAAAACAAAAACAAGAACAATAGGAGGATATATTATAGGCGCAGTAAACAGTCAAACCAAGATGCTAGTCTGGACACAGCTAGTAATCTTAAGAAGGTCACATTTTCTGATTCTGATAATAATTTGACCGATGAGGACAGATTTGCATCTAGCTTTGAAGGTACCTCAGGAGGGGAAGACTCTAATTCTGAACCAGATAAAATGGTTGCTATGCCCAAGCCAACAGGGAGTACTAACACACATAAGGGCATCTTAAATGGACACCCCAATCAGGGAGCAAGACCTAAAACTAATGGTCCCACATCAACTCACATACAATTAGACAAGTCTAACACTAACCAACAGGTTTTTCAGGAGGTCCTCAAACAATTTCAGGGGGGAGGAGGATCTATAAAGGAGAAAAATATACAGACAAATACACAACAGATGAGATATACCCTGAGGGGGAAACACACCAAAACAAAGAAATACCAGTAAATATGGTGATAAATATTTCCACTTATAAGATGACTGAAGAAGAAAACAGATTACTCAATTTGGGCTTGGGCTTTGTACCGTCAAGGAAATTTAACCTGTTTCAAACAATCCTTGACCTAAACAAACTTATCAGAAACCTTACACTTAGAAAATTCTTTAAAAATTCTGATCAACTGAGTACTGAGGTTATAGATATTCCATCTATTGATTTAAATGTTGCCAATAGTGTCACCTTTGCTGATACATGTGCCTTAGTCACCCTTGAAGATCTTGATGGCGAGAATTTGGAAAGGGAACAATCCCAGAAATAAACCCAAGCTTTAAGATAAGTCACAATTCTATCCCACACAAGCTAGAGGTAAATTACTTGAACTATTTCATGAAAGAGTTGTAGAAGATCTTACAGATCTTTGAAACTCATTGGACTTTGGTCCATCAAATCTCTCGCTCAAACAGAGAAAAGCCCTATTAAATTTACAAAAGAATGACAAAATAGTGATCAGACAATCTGATAAAGGAGGAGGGTCTCATGGACCAGGAAACAGCAAGACTTTGCCTGGTCTTAGATCCAGTGACGCCTATCTTCCACCACCTCCCAAAGGTTCACAAGAGTCTAATTAACATTAAGGGAAGACCTATAGTGGCTGGTATAGGTTCTTTATTGGTCCTTTATCTAAGTGGGTCGATGATTACCTACAGCCACTAGTTCATCTACTACCAAGCTACATCAGAGATACATCACATGTTTTACAAGTCATGGAGTCCCTGGCGTGGAGGGAGGAGTATAGTTGGCTAACCATTGATGTGGTGTCCCTGTACTCCTCCATTCCACATGCCCATGGTCTCTATGCAGTGGAATTTTTTCTTGACTTGTTTACTGACTTGTCTTCTAAATCCAAAACCCTTATTGTGAGGATCGTCCAATTTTTATTGGAGCATAAATGAAGATGACCTTCTGCTTGTATGGTCATCTGATGCACAAAAGGCTAGTGATTTTGTCGCCATCCTAAATACCAACAATGTGGGTTTGCAATTCACTCATGAATGGCAAAAAACACAGATTAACTTCTTGGACGTTACCCTCTCAGGTGATGGAAAGAATTATACAGTGAATTCTGCTCTCTATCGCAAGCCTATCTCTGGCAACAGCCTTCTACATGCCCGAAGCTGTCATCCACAGCATATATTCAAAGGCATTGCTAAAGGTCAATTTTTGCGAGCAAAATGAAACTGTTCCCAGGATAGTGGGTTTCGGGGAGAGAGCAGAGATCTGAGAACTCGCATGATTAAGAGGGGCTATCCCAAAAGTACTATCAATAAAGCTTATTTTTCCAGCAAGGAAATTGACCGAGCCCATCTGCTTAATAGAAGGGGCAAATTTGAGGATAATAGTAACCAACAAAACTTGTCCAAACCTAAATTCATCACATCGTATTCAAATCAATATGATTTTAAAAATCTTCCCATACTAATGGGCGACAAAGGTCTAAGACAAACTATTGAACAAGGTTGCATGTTTATTCCAAAACGGAATGTCACGTTATGTAATATACTTGCACCGAGCATGCTAAGGACTGACTCCAATTCTGGGTCATCCTGGATGAGGTACAACGGTACCTATAAATGTGGCAGGAAAACATGCACTTCATGTGATCATTTAAACATCTCTAATACATTGAGATCTCATGTCTCAGGAGAGCAGTATGACACAAAGGAATGCATAAATTGCAAGAGTACCTTTGTCATTTACATCATTGAATGTACCCAGTGTAAAAAACAATACACAGGGAGAACCACCAGAGAGGTTGGTAAACGTATCAGAGAGCACTTGTCTTACATCACTAGTAAACGAAAATGCTCAGCACTCTCTTCACATTTCATAGACTGTCATTACCAAGATGTGACTCATTTTAAATGGCAGGCGATTGAACAAATCAAAACACCATCTAGGGGTGGGGACAAGTTTTCTATACTCTGCAAACAAGAAATATATTGGATCTTTAAAACCAGGTGTTTAGTGCCATTGGGGTTCAACTCAGAGTATATCATCATCAATTATTGGCAGAAATGATTACTATCATCTAGACCCTAACACTATCACCAGAATATTTAGATTTTTTCCATCTTGTCAGTGAGGAATTTAAAAGAATATGAATAACTATGGCTGTACTATTATTAGTCTCTGTATGGGTTCTCTCTTAATACTTTATCCTAATGTACGTTTCGATTGTATTTAAGATTAGATTGAATTATCTTTTTTCCCATATTGACTAATGGTTGATACATTCTAAATAGACCGATGCTTGATCTAATATATAATCTAACATTAATATCATCTCCCTACGTGTGTATATATATATCTACTTATATATTTGCATCTTTATGGATAGCGTATTACTAGGAATTATTATTGCCTGCATTTCTTTGTCCTTCACCTGCCTACTGTCTTCATTATTCATGTCTTTTTCTTTCATGTAATTAGCAAGAGTCCATGAGCTAGTGACGTATGGGATATACATTCCTACCAGGAGGGGCAAAGTTTCCCAAACCTCAAAATGCCTACAAATACACCCCTCACCACACCCACAAATCAGTTTTACAAACTTTGCCTCCTATGGAGGTGGTGAAGTAAGTTTGTGCTAGATTCTACGTTGATATGCGCTCCGCAGCAGGTTGGAGCCCGGTTTTCCTCTCAGCGTGCAGTGAATGTCAGAGGGATGTGAGGAGAGTATTGCCTGTTTGAATTCAATGATCTCCTTCTACGGGGTCTATTTCATAGGTTCTCTGTTATCGGTCGTAGAGATTCATCTCTTACCTCCCTTTTCAGATCGACGATATACTCTTATATATATACCATTACTTCTACTGATTTTCGTTTCAGTACTGGTTTGGCTTTCTACAAACATGTAGATGAGTGTCCTGGGGTAAGTAAGTCTTATTTTCTGTGACACTCTAAAGCTATGGTTGGGCACTTTTTTATAAAGTTCTAAATATATGTATTCAAATATTTATTTGCCTTGACTCAGGGGGGGGTAGTTATCAAGCCGTCTACTTTTCTTGCTTCGCCGGCCCAATACGCCCGCCTAAGCTCGCCTACCTTCGCCGCCGCGGACCTGAAAAAATACGCCTAAGTTATCAAATAAAGCTGTCAAAAAGCCGCGGGGCGATGAGCAGCGGACTGTGACAGTTATCACTCATCCGATCTCGCTGCCCTTCGGCTTTTTCCCAGCTTTATTGCTAGCCTGTAACTAAGCACTCACACTAAACTACACTGTTCTACCCCCTATACCGGCGCCCCCGGAGCCTCCCGCAACTCAATAAAGTTACTAACCCCTAAACCGCCGCTCCTAGACCCCGCCGCAACTCTTATAAATGTATTAACCCCTAAACCACCGCTCCCGGACACCGCTACCACCTACAGTATACCTAGTAACCCCTATCCTGCCCCCCCTATACCGTCGCCCTCTATAATAAAATTATTAACCCCTCTCCTGCTGATCCCGCACCTCTCCGCAACTAAATAAATAGTTTAACCCCTAAACCGCCGCTCCATGAACCCGCCGCAACCTATATTAAACCTATTAACCCCTATCCTGCCCCCCCTACACTGTCGCCACCTATAATAAATTTATTAACCCCTAATCTCCCCCCTACACTGTCGCCACCTATAATAAATTTATTAACCCCTATCCTGCCCCCCACTACGCCGCCGCCACTGTCATAAAATTATTAACCCCTAAACCTAAGTCTAACCCTAACGCCCCCCTAACTTAAATATTAATTAAATTAATCTAAATAAATTAACTCTTATTAAGTAAATGAATCCTATTTAAAACTAAATACTTACCTTTAAAATAAACCCTAATATAGCTACAATATAAATAATAATTATATTCTAGCTATCTTAGGATTTATATTTATTTTACAGGTACCTTTCAATTTATTTTAACCATGTACAATAACTATTAAATAGTTATTAACTATTTAATAGCTTACCTAGCTAAAATAAAGAGAAATGTACCTGTGAAATAAATCCTAACCTAAGTTACAATTACACCTAACACTACACTATACTAAATTATTCCTATTTAAAAATAAATACTTACCTGTAAAATAAACCCTAAGATAGCTACAATATAATTAATAATTATATTATAGCTATCTTAGGATTTATATTTATTTTACAGGTAACTTTGTATTTATTTTAGCTAGTTAGAATAGTTATTAAATAGTTATTGACCATTTAATAACTACATAGCTAAAAGAAATACAAAATTACCTGTAAAATAAATCCTAACTTAAGTTACAATTAAACCTAATACTACACTATCATTAAATTAATTAAATAAATTAACTACAAATAACTACAATTAAATACAATTACATAAACTAACTAAAGTACAAAAAATAAAAAAATAAGTTACAAACATGTTACAAATATTACAACAATTTTAAGCTACTTACACCTAATCTAAGCCCCCTAATAAAATAACAAACCCCCCCAAAATAAAAAAATGCCCTACCCTATTCTAAATTAAATAAATTTCAAAGCTCTTTTACCTTACCAGCCCTTAAAAGGGCCATTTGTGGGGGCATGCCCCAAAGAAAACAGCTCTTTTGCCTGTAAAAGAAAAATACACCCCCCCCAACATTAAAACCCACCACCCACATACCCCTAATCTAACCCAAACCCCCCTTACAAAAACCTAACACTAATCCCCTGAAGATCATCCTACCTTGAGTCGTCTTCACTCAGCCGAGCCACCGATGGAACTGAAGAGGACATCCGGAGCGGAAGAAGTTAATCCTCCAAGCGGCGCTGAAGAAATCTTCCATCCGATGAAGTCATCATCCAGGCGGCACTGAAGAAAAGTCTTCGATCCGTCCGATGTCATCTTCAAAGAGGCGCTGAAGAAGTCTTCTATCCGGGCGAAGTCATCTTCCAAGCCGGGTCTTGAATCTTCCTTCCGCCGACGCGGAACCACCTTCTTCACCGACGGACTACGACGAATGACGGCTCCTTTAAGGGACGTCATCCAAGATGGCGTCCCCTCAATTCCGATTGGCTGATAGGATTCTATCAGCCAATCGGAATTAAGGTAGGAAAATCTGATTGGCTGATGGAATCAGCCAATCAGATTCAAGTTCAATCCGATTGGCTGATCCAATCAGCCAATCAGATTGAGCTCGCATTCTATTGGCTGATCGGAACAGCCAATAGAATGCGAGCTCAATCTGATTGGCTGATTCCATCAGCCAATCAGAATTTTCCTACCTTAATTCCGATTGGCTGATAGAATCCTATCAGCCAATCGGAATTGAGGGGACGCCATCTTGGATGACGTCCCTTAAAGGAGCCGTCATTCGTCGTAGTCCGCCGGTGAAGAAGGTGGTTCCGCGTCGGCGGAAGGAAGATTCAAGACCCGGCTTGGAAGATGACTTCATCGGATGGAAGATTTCTTCAGCGCCGCTTGGAGGATTAACTTCTTCCGCTCCGGATGTCCTCTTCAGTTCCATCGGTGGCTCGGCTGAGTGAAGACGACTCAAGGTAGGATGATCTTCAGGGGATTAGTGTTAGGTTTTTGTAAGGGGGGTTTGGGTTAGATTAGGGGTATGTGGGTGGTGGGTTTTAATGTTGGGGGGGGTTGTATTTTTCTTTTACAGGCAAAAGAGCTGTTTTCTTTGGGGCATGCCCCCACAAATGGCCCTTTTAAGGGCTGATAAGGTAAAAGAGCTTTGAAATTTATTTAATTTAGAATAGGGTAGGGCATTTTTTTATTTTGGGGGGGTTTGTTATTTTATTAGGGGGCTTAGATTAGGTGTAAGTAGCTTAAAATTGTTGTAATATTTGTAACATGTTTGTAACTTATTTTTTTATTTTTTGTAACTTAGCTTTTTTTATTTTTTGTACTTTAGTTAGTTTATGTAATTGTATTTAATTGTAGTTATTTGTAGGTAGTTTATTTAATTAATTTAATGATAGTGTAGTATTAGGTTTAATTGTAACTTAAGTTAGGATTTATTTTACAGGTAATTTTGTATTTCTTTTAGCTAGGTAGTTATTAAATAGTTAATAACTATTTAATAACTATTCTAACTAGCTAAAATAAATACAAAGTTACCTGTAAAATAAATATAAATCCTAAGATAGCTATAATATAATTATTAATTATATTGTAGCTATCTTAGGGTTTATTTTACAGGTAGGTATTTATTTTTAAATAGGAATAATTTATTAAAGTATAGTGTAGTGTTAGGTGTAATTGTAACTTAGGTTAGGATTTATTTCACAGGTATATTTCTCTTTATTTTAGCTAGGTAAGCTATTAAATAGTTAATAACTATTTAATAGTTATTGTACATGGTTAAAATAAATTGAAAGGTACCTGTAAAATAAATATAAATCCTAAGATAGCTAGAATATAATTATTATTTATATTGTAGCTATATTAGGGTTTATTTTAAAGGTAAGTATTTAGTTTTAAATAGGATTCATTTACTTAATAAGAGTTAATTTATTTAGATTAATTTAATTAATATTTAAGTTAGGGGGGCGTTAGGGTTAGGGTTAGACTTAGGTTTAGGGGTTAATAATTTTATGACAGTGGCGGCGGCGGCGTAGTGGGGGGCAGGATAGGGGTTAATAAATTTATTATAGGTGGCGACGGTGTAGGGGGGGCAGATTAGGGGTTAATAAATTTATTATAGGTGACGACAGTGTAGGGGGGGCAGGATAGGGGTTAATACATTTAATATAGGTTGCGGCGGGTTCAGGGAGCGGCGGTTTAGGGGTTAATACATTTATTATAGTTGCGGTGGGCTCCGGGAGCGGCGGTTTAGGGGTTAATATGTATAGAGTAGCTTGCGGTGGGCTCCGGGAGCGGCGGTTTAGGGGGTAATAACTTTATTTAGTTGCGGCGGTGTAGGGGGGGTCAGATTAGTGGTGTTTAGACTCGGGGTACATGTTAGGGTGTTAGGTGTAGACAGCTTCCATAGAAATCAATGGGATGTCTGTCAGCAGCAAACTTGTACTTTCGCTATGGTCAGACTCCCATTGATTCCTATGGGATCCGCCGCCTCCAGGGGTGGCGGATTGAAAACCAGGTACGCTGGGCCATAAAAGTGCCGAGCGTACCTGCTAGTTTTTTGATAGCTAGAAAAAGTAGTGAGAATGTGCCGCACTTGTGTATCTGGAGTGACGTAAGAATCGATCTGTGTCGGACTGAGTCCGGCGGATCGATGCTTACGTCACAAAATTCTACTTTTGCCGGTCTCGAGCCTTTGATAACTAAGGCGAATCAGCCTCGCCACAAATACGCTGCGGAATTCCAGCGTATTTGAGGTTGACGGCTTGATAACTAGGCCCCACGATGTTCAACATTTCCTTATTTCAGACAGTCAGTTTCATATTTGGGATAATGCATTTGAATATATCATTTTTATCTTACCTTAAAATTTGACTTTTTCCCTGTGGCCTGTTAGGCTCGCGGGGGCTGAAAATGCTTCATTTTATTGCGTCATTCTTGGCGCGAAATTTTTTTTCTATTTCCGGCGTCATACGTGTCGCTGGAAGTTGCGTCATTTTTGACGTTTTTCGCGCCAAAAATGTCGGCGTTCCGGATGTGGCGTCATTTTTGGCGCTAATAGCATTTAGGCACCAAATAATGTGGGCGTCAATTTTGTCTCCACTTTATTTAAGTCTCATTATTTGTTGCTTCTGGTTGCTAGAAGCTTGTTCACTGGCATTTTTTCCCATTCCTGAAACTGTCATTTAAGGAATTTGATCAATTTTGCTTTATATGTTGTTTTTTCTATTACATATTGCAAGATGTCCCACGTTGCAACTGAGTCAGAAGATACTACTGGAAAATCGCTGCCTGGTGCTGGAACGACCAAAGCTAAGTGTATCTGCTGTAAACTTTTGGTAGTTGTTCCTCCAGCTGTTGTTTGTATTAAATGTCATGACAAACTTGTTAATGCAGAAAATATTTCCTTTAGTAAAGTACCATTACCTGTTGCAGTTCCATAACATCTAATGTTCAGAGTGTTCCTGATAACATAAGAGATTTTGTTTCTGAATCCATTAAGAAGGCTATGTCTGTTATTCCTCCTTCTGGTAAACATAAAAAGTCTTTTAAAACTTCTCTTTATACAGATGAATTTTTAAATGAACATCATCATTCTGATTCTAATGATTCTTCTGATACAGAGGATTCTGTCTCAGAGGTTGATGCTGATAAATCGTCATATTTATTTAAAATGGAATTTATCCGTTCTTTACTTAAAGAAGTCCTAATTGCATTAGAAATTGAGGATTCTGGTCCTCTTGATACTAAATCTAAACGTTTAGACAAGGTCTTTAGATCTCCTGTGGTTATTCCAGAAGTTTTTCCTGTTCCTGGTGCTATTTCTGAAGTAATTTCCAGAGAATGGAATAATTTGGGTAATTAATTTACTCCTTCTAAACGTTTTAAGCAATTATATCCTGTACCGTCCGACAGATTAGAGTTTTGGGACAAAATCCCTTAAGTTGATGGGGCTATTTCTACCCTTGCTAAACGTACTACTATTCCTACGGCAGATGGTACTTCCTTTAAGGATCCTTTAGATAGTAAAATTGAATCCTTTCTAAGAAAAGCTTATCTGTGTTCAGGTAATCTTCTTAGACCTGCTATATCATTGGATGATGTTGCTGCAGCTTCAACTTTTTGGTTGGAAACTTTAGCGCAACAAGTAACAGATCATGATTCTCATAATATTATTATTCTTCTTCAACATGCTAATAATTTTATCTGTGATGCCATTTTTGATATTATCAGAGTTGATGTCAGGTTTATGTCTCTAGCTATTTTAGCTAGAAGAGCTTTATGGCTTAAAACTTGGAATGCTGATATGTCTTCTAAATCGACTCTACTTTCCCTTTCTTTCCAGGGTAATAAATTATTTGGTTCTCAGTTGGATTCTATTATCTCAACTGTTACTGGTGGGAAAGGAACTTTTTTACCACAGGATAAAAAATCTAAAGGTAAAAACAGGGCTAATAATCGTTTTCGTTCCTTTCGTTTCAACAAAGAACAAAAGCCTGATCCTTCATCCTCAGGAGCAGTTTCAGTTTGGAAACCATCTCCAGTCTGGAATAAATCCAAGCCTTCTAGAAAAGCAAAGCCAGCTTCTAAGTCCACATGAAGGTGCGGCCCTCATTCCAGCTCAGCTGGTAGGGGGCAGATTATGTTTTTTCAAAGAAATTTGGATCAATTCTGTTCGCAATCTTTGGATTCAGAACATTGTTTCAGAAGGGTACAGAATTGGTTTCAAGATAAGACCTCCTGCAAAGAGATTTTTTCTTTCCCGTATCCCAGTAAACCCAGTGAAAGCTCAAGCATTTCTGAAATGTGTTTCAGATCTAGAGTTGGCTGGAGTAATTATGCCAGTTCCAGTTTTGGAACAGGGGCTGGGGTTTTATTCGAATCTCTTCATTGTACCCAAGAAGGAGAATTCCTTCAGACCAGTTCTGGATCTAAAAATATTGAATCATTATGTAAGGATACCAACATTCAAAATGTTAACTGTAAGGACTATCTTGCCTTTTGTTCAGCAAGGGCATTATATGTCTACAATAGATTTACAGGATGCATATCTGCATATTCCGATTCATCCAGCTCACTATCAGTTCCTGAGATTCTCTTTCCTGGACAAGCATTACCAGTTTGTGGCTCTGCCGTTTGGCCTAGCTACAGCTCCAAGAATTTTTACAAAGGTTCTCGGTGCCCTTCTGTCTGTAATCAGAGAACAGGGTATTGTGGTATTTCCTTATTTGGACGATATCTTGGTACTTGCTCAGTCTTCACATTTAGCAGAATCTCATACGAATCGACTTGTGTTGTTTCTTCAAGATCATGGTTGGAGGATCAATTCACTAAAAAGTTCATTGATTCCTCAGACAAGGGTAACCTTTTTAGGTTTCCAGATAGATTCAGTGTCCATGACTCTATCTTTGACAGACAAGAGACGTCTAAATTGATATCAGCTTGTCGAAACCTTCAGTCACAATCATTCCCTTCGGTAGCCTTATGCATGGAAATTCTAGGTCTTATGACTGCTGCATCGGACGCGATCCCCTTTGCTCATTTTCACATGCGACCTCTTCAGCTCTGTATGCTGAACCAATGGTGCAGGGATTACACAAAGATATCTCAATTAATATCTTTAAAACCGATTGTCCCACATTCTCTGATGTGGTGGACAGATCACCATCGTTTAATTCAGGGGGCTTCATTTGTTCTTCCGACCTGGACTATAATCTCAACAGATGCAAGTCTTACAGGTTGGGGAGCTGTGTGGGGGTCTCTGATGGCACAAGGGGTTTGGGAATCTCAGGAGGTGAGATTACCGATCAATATTTTGGAACTCTGTGCAATTTTCAGAGCTCTTCAGTCTTGGCCTCTTCTGAAGAGAGAGTCGTTCATTTGTTTTCAGACAGACAATGTCACAACTGTGGCATACATCAATCATCAAGGAGGGACTCACAGTCCTCTGGCTATGAAAGAAGTATCTCGAATTCTGGTTTGGGCGGAATCCAGCTCTTGTCTAATCTCTGCGGTTCATATCCCAGGTATAGACAATTGGGAAGCGGATTATCTCAGTCGCCAAACGTTGCATCCGGGCGAATGGTCTCTTCACCCAGAGGTATTTCTTCAGATTGTTCAAATGTGGGAACTCCCAGAAATAGATCTGATGGCTTCTCAGCTAAACAAGAAACTTCCCAGGTATCTGTCCAGATCCCGGGATCCTCAGGCGGAGGCAGTGGATGCATTATCACTTCCTTGGAAGTATCATCCTGCCTATATCTTTCCGCCTCTAGTTCTTCTTCCAAGAGTAATCTCCAAGATTCTGAAGGAATGCTCGTTTGTTCTGCTGGTAGCTCCAGCATGGCCTCACAGGTTTTGGTATGCGGATCTTGTCCAGATGGCCTCTTGCCAGCCGTGGACTCTTCCGTTAAGACCAGACCTTCTGTCGCAAGGTCCTTTCTTCCATCAAGATCTCAAATCCTTAAATTTAAAGGTATGGAGATTGAACGCTTGATTCTTGGTCAAAGAGGTTTCTCTGACTCTGTGATTAATACTATGTTACAGGCTCGTAAATCTGTATCTAGAGAGATATATTATAGAGTCTGGAAGACTTATATTTCTTGGTGTCTTTCTCATCATTTTTCCTGGCATTCTTTTAGAATTCCGAGAATTTTACAGTTTCTTCAGGATGGTTTAGATAAAGGTTTGTCCGCAAGTTCCTTGAAAGGACAAATCTCTGCTCTTTCTGTTCTTTTTCACAGAAAGATTGCTAATCTTCCTGATATTCATTGTTTTGTACAAGCTTTGGTTTGTATAAAACCTGTCATTAAGTCTATTTCTCCTCCTTGGAGTTTGAATTTGCTTCTGAGGGCTCTTCAAGCTCCTCCTTTTGAACCCATGCATTCATTGGACATTAAATTACTTTCTTGGAAAGTTTTGTTCCTTTTGGCCATCTCTTCTGCCAGAAGAGTCTCTGAATTATCTGCTTTTTCTTGTGAGTCTCCTTTTCTGATTTTTCATCAGGATAAGGCGGTGTTGCGAACTTCTTTTGAATTTTTACCTAAGGTTGTGAATTCCAACAACATTAGTAGAGAAATTGTGGTTCCTTCATTATGTCCTAATCCTAAGAATTCTAAGGAGAAATCGTTGCATTCTTTGGATGTTGTTAGAGCTTTGAAATATTATGTTGAGGCTACTAAGTCTTTCCGAAAGACTTCTAGTCTATTTGTTATCTTTTCCGGTTCTAGAAAAGGTCAGAAAGCTTCTGCCATTTCTTTGGCATCTTGGTTGAAATCCTTAATCACCATGCTTATGTCGATTCGGGTAAAACTCCGCCTCAAAGGATTACAGCTCATTCTACTAGGTCAGTTTCTACTTCCTGGGCATTTAGGAATGAGGCTTCGGTTGATCAGATTTGCAAAGCAGCAACTTGGTCCTCTTTGCATACTTTTACTAAATTCTACCATTTTGATGTGTTTTCTTCTTCTGAAGCAGTTTTTGGTAGAAAAGTACTTCAGGCAGCGGTTTCAGTTTGAATCTTCTGCTTATGTTTTCATTAAACTTTTTTTTTGGGTGTGGATTATTTTCAGCAGGAATTGGCTGTCTTTATTTTATCCCTCCCTCTCTAGTGACTCTTGCGTGGAAAGATCCACATCTTGGGTAGTCATTATCCCATACGTCACTAGCTCATGGACTCTTGCTAATTACATGAAAGAAAACATAATTTATGTAAGAACTTACCTGATAAATTCATTTCTTTCATATTAGCAAGAGTCCATGAGGCCCACCCTTTTTGGTGGTTATGATTTTTTTGTATAAAGCACAACTATTCCAATTCCTTATTTTATATGCTTTCACACTTTTTTTATCACCCCACTTCTTGGCTATTCGTTAAACTGATTTGTGGGTGTGGTGAGGGGTGTATTTATAGGCATTTTGAGGTTTGGGAAACTTTGCCCCTCCTGGTAGGAATGTATATCCCATACGTCACTAGCTCATGGACTCTTGCTAATATGAAAGAAATGAATTTATCAGGTAAGTTCTTACATAAATTATGTTTTTTATGTGTATATATATATATATATATATATATGAACATGTATTACTTGCATTTATCTGCTTATGTTTGCATGCATATGTATACACATATAAGCATGTATATATATATATATATATATATATATATATATGTGAGTATGTATATTTACGCTCTTACTACCTATGAACACAGTAGAGGATAAAATAATCACTATTGACTGCTTTTTGTAGTTACATATTCTTCAGCACTAACTCTAATATATCATTGGGTCATCTTCTAATGTTTTTATCAGAACCAATTAATTGTTACTCAATAATTGTGAATAATGTGTCTATACAAATATCTGTAAGTGTTTAAACGGTTTAATTGTTGGCAATTTGTTTTTAACCAATCAAATCATTGTGTGTTCAGCATAAAAGGGTGCACCCCTCTACAGGTGCTATTCTATGATTATGATCAATACGACCCAAACCGGTCAGACTCGGCTATGCTAACTGCCTAACCACATGATTTTGTATGTCTACATACTTTTTTAAGGAATAAAGTGATCTGTTTTTCTATCACTTTGCTTCATATTTGGAATTTTCTTTATTTATTATATTAAATTAATACTGTTTTATATGTGAACCGGCACCTTCTCCTCACATTGTTGTTCATTTGCTACTATTCACGCAAGAGTTTTGATTGATTTCATATCATTAATTTTATTTTATTTTTTATACTCTTTAGGTTTACTTGTATTCACTATCAATTCTACTCTTGCGGTTAATCTTCTGCAGTTGTTTGTTTGAGTAGTGATTATTTATCTATCTTATCCATTTATGATACACTTCAGCTACTTCTAGCGCTCCCTAGTATTTTTGTTTATTCTAGTGTCTTGTTTATAGGATTTTCTGAGAGATTCCTATTTTCTAGTTGGAGTTTGTTGTATTACTATTTTTTTGGCGCTGGTCTCTCTCCCTTCTGTGCCTTTCAATATGAGTCTCCTTACCTTATTTTTCATTCGCATAAGGTAGTTTTACGTAAAAAAATTAGGATTTCTTCCTAAGGTAGTTTCGGACCGGAACATTAATCAGGAGATTGTTGTTCCCTCCTTGTGTCCTAATCCTTCTTCTCAGAAGGAACGTCTTCTGCACAATCTGGACGTGGTACGTGCACTAAAATTTTACCTACAGGCAACTAAAGATTTCCGTCAGTCTTCTGCTTTGTTTGTGGTTTTCTCGGGAAAACATAAGGGACAGAAAGCTGCGGCTACTTCTCTTTCGTTTTGGCTGTAGAGTATCATACGTTTTGCTTATGAGACTGCTGGACAGCAGCCTCCAGAGAAAGTTATGGCTCATTCCACGAGGGCGGTTGCTTCCTCCTGGGCATTCAAAAATGAAGCTTCTGTGGAACAGATTTGCAAGGCTGCAACTTGGTCCTCTCTTCACACTTTTTCAAAGTTCTATAAATTTGACACTTTTGCCTCGGCTGAGGCCGTTTTTGGGAGAAAAGTTCTTCAAGCAGTGGTGCCTTCCGTTTAGGTTCCCTGTCTTGTCTCTCCTGTATCATCTGTGTACTCTAGCTTGGGTATTGATTCTCATTAGTAATTAGATGATCCGTGGACACGTGTCATTAGAAAGAAAACAAAATTTTTGCTTACCTGATAAATTTATTTATTTCTTGACACGGTGAGTCCACGGCCCGCCCTGTTATTTAGACAGGTTGTTAGGTTGTTATATACTTCAGACACCTCTGCACCTTGTTGCTTCCTTTCTCTCCTTTATTTCGGTTGAATGACTGGGGTGGGTGGGAAAGGAGGTGATATTTAACAGCTTTGCTGTGGTGCTCTTTGCCGCCTCTTGCTGGGCAGGAGTGATATTTCCAATAGTAATTAGATGATCAGTGGACTCATTGTGTCATTAAAAAGAAAAGATAATGAATGACTACCTGATAAATGTATTTCTTTTTTGACACGATGAGTCCACGGCCCGCCCTGTTCTATAGACAGGTTGTTATAAACTTCAGACACCTCTGCATCTTGTTGCTTCCTTTCTCTCCTTTACTACGGTCGAATGACTGGGGTGGGTGGGAAGGGAGGTGATATTTAACAGCTTTGCTGTGGTGCTCTTTGCCGCCTCCTGCTGGGCAGGAGTGATATTCCCAATAGTAATTAGATGATCCGTGGACTCATGTCAAAAAAGAAATAAAATTATCAGGTAAGCATACATTTTCTTTTTCTGAAAGGGCTGCTAAACCTGCTGTGATATCCATTATCCCCTCCAGATACTCTGGAATAGGGCAGGTGGGTTTATAGGAGTACCACAGACAGTGATTGTGATTCTTTTGAAGGGAGTTTTTCACTCGTTGACCTTGTCAGGGTACATCATAGATCAGATCCTGAGTTAGTTCTATCTAACTAGGTTGGGTTCTGCTACGGGGCACAAGATGTCTGCTGAGGTAAGGTCAGTAGTATAAGTGCCACATACACGCTCACAGGATTCTTAGCAGGTTCTATACGCTGGTACATCTGAGCCAAGGGACTCTTTTATATGGGGCACACACTGGCCACTTATGCCTAAGTGCAGCATATGCTCTTTATTACTGACATTTTACTCATAGCTGCTTCCTGGCTCTGCATATTTGTCATTTGGTTTTACTCAACACACTGTTATTCTCTATGGACTTGTAGGGCTTCTCTAAAATCGCTATGGACTTGCAGGGATTCTCTAATAGCGCTCTTGACTTGCAGGGCTTCTCTAATATCGCTATGGACTTGCAGGGCTTCTCTAATATCGCTATGGACTTGCAGGGATTCTCTAATAGCGCTCTTGACTTGCAGGGCTTCTCTAATATCGCTATGGACTTGCAGGGCTTCTCTAATATCGCTATGGACTTGCAGGGATTCTCTAATAGCGCTCTTGACTTGCAGGGCTTCTCTAATATCGCTATGGACTTGCAGGGATTCTCTAATAGCGCTCTTGACTTGCAGGGCTTCTCTAATATCTCTGTGGACTTGCAGGGATTCTCTAATAGCGCTCTTGACTTGCAGGACTTCTATAGTAGCTCTCTTGACTTGCAGGGCTTCCCTATTAGTAAGAAGAAGAGAAGAGGCACCAAATAGTGTGTACCGTTATGTTACAAGAGGTCAAAACCCCATATGAGTCTTACTTACAAGATTTTCAGCACTTGAGAAGTGCCACATATGCCTTCTGAACAATTAGCAGCCGTCCAGCTAGCTGTATTAGCCTATATACCTCCAGTTACGAGCTGTATAAAAAAAAGAACATTGAAGCGCCACAATAGTGTGTATCAGTGAGAACAATAACTGGTGCGCAAAGTGTGAAATGTACTCACGAGATATAAAGCACTTGAGAAGTGCCACAAAGACCTCCTGGACACTTTCCAGCTGTCCAGATCACTGTGTTCACAAGCAATCCTCTGGGCATTCAGAACCGATTGTTCAAGATATCTCCGAAATAGCCATAGGACTCGCTCACAAAAACATCAAATGGTAGTAGTGGATAAAAGCTGATAAGCCGTGCTACTGATTATATATAAAATGTTTATTAAAAACAAATCTTTTCACAACGCGTTTCCCGGTTTCTAAGACCGTTTCATCAGGTGTAAATTGTGATACAAAGTAGCACAGCTTATAAAGCCCATGTCGGCGTCTAACTCGACAAAGAGCGCATGCGTGAACAACCTCAAACCCGTATAGCCAATCAGCAACAATCGAAAAACTGGCTTAATGTTGATAGATTACTAAACAAGAGGCTTGGTTAACCCAGCCTTACTTATTATCCAATGGGCCAAAGTGCTGGTAATATTGTATACCAGATTGACTATGATTTTAGATCTAATGATAACGCCCAAAACTGAAAATCGTAAAGTATTGCTACATCAATATACCATTATCAAATTTTGATTTAAATATGATTTATTGCCCACAGGGTTATATAGCAAAAATACCAGTTGTAATGGGCCTGTCGAAGTTGCCAATGGTTAAATAACTGTTTGTTGTTCAAACATTTACATTATTGAAAACAACGAATACATAAATCAAATAATTTGATATACATAAACGAATACATAAACAAATATAATACAATATAAAATAACTTCTAAATACCATTGATGTCATAAAATATTTTATAATTAATAACATTAAATTATGTAATGTAGATAAACGTCCTGCCTATTATTATCAAATCACTTAAAACATAATCCTGCTCATATTATGTTGTGCATGTATCCTATTGATGACTAGAAGACATATATGATTCTAATGATGACCAACCTATTTTTAAGATAGACAAATTAGGGTTGCCAATAGTCGTGGCTCTGTCATAACTTAATCCCAAATCTATATATCAATTGAAGGCAGCCATGTCTATATTTTCATTAAGGCCATGTGGTATAAGGGTCTTAAGCTTCCAGATCCAAAACGTCTCTCTCTGTCTAAGGTGAACTAGCCTATTTCTACCCCATTTGGGAGCAATGTACTCAAGAGGAAAAATGCTAAAAATATCAGTTTGTCCATCATGACAATGGATACTATGTTGTGGAACACTATGATTCATAATCCCTTTCTTTATGTTTCTGTTATGCTCTCCCCATCTCTTCTTTAGGGGTCATGAGGACCTCCCTACATATTGAACCCCACATTGACATTTAAGAAGATAAACCACATAACAGGAATCGCAAGTAAATCTAGAATTTATCTCAAATTCTTCCTTTGTGGAAAAAGAATGGAATTTCAACTTGCTTCCTGAAGTGTGACTACAAAGGCCACAATTGGGTCGATTACATCTAAAGAAGCCCCTTTTACCTATAGGCCAATTATCCCTATTTACCTTCATACTTTTCCCTTGGATGTATTTATTCATTACCACCTTGCTCGGGGCTAATTTATTTTTTAAAGTCGGAGCTCTCTTGAAAGTACATATAGGAACATCGTCTAAAATATTTTTTAGAATGCAATCATTGCGTAAAATATACCAATCTTTGCGTAAAATATGTTTGATCTTGTTATGATTACTAGTAAATTTGGTTATAAATCTCAAGTTATTTGATTTAGAAGGTGCATTTTGATTATCCACATCCACATTATTCTTATTTATAAAGAACTCTGCCCTGTCTTTAATTCTGGCTTTTCTATACCCTTCTTCCCCCAAATCACTAGGATAACCTTTTTCTAGAAATCTAGACCTTAGGATATCTGCCAGGTCATCAAATGTATTTAAGGAAGTACAGTTCCTACGTACCCTAGAAAATTGGTTGTACGGTATATTTTTCACCCAAGCTTTGTAATGGTTACTTTTAAAGTTTAAATAGCTATTTGTATCCACTGACTTAAAAAAAGTTTTGGTAATCACATTTTTAATTTATCCAGCCACACTTTAACTAATGAAGAAATTTGTGTTTTAAGTAGAGGGCTTTCATTTTGTCCCTCCAATAAACACAGTATGTTCAAACTATTTGTTGACCTAAACAGGTTTGTTAGAAAGTTAAATCTACAAATATACTTTTGTGACAAAAAATTGAAGTCAACAAATCAGATTCCTATAATTACAGATGATATGCCTGAAAGACCAGTTAGGGATATTGTGTATTGTGATCCTGAAGATATTTGTGGCTCATTATTTGATGACTACATACATTCCAATCTAGCCCCAAAATCTAGTTATAATCCCCCCACCACTTGTCCTAACATTACTCTTTTTCAGAATTTAGTGTTAGAAGAGTTTGGAGCAATAAATAATCATACCACCAAACACAATTTGAATAAATTTGAATTTAAAGCTCTCTCTAATCTTGCCCAGAATAAGATTTGGTCATCAGGCAGGCGGACAAGGGGGGTGGGGTAGTTTTACAGGATATGTCAGATTACATTGCTGAAGCCAATAGGATTTTGTTAGATCCATGTTATTATAGGGAACTAACTTTTAACCCCACTTTGACGTATATGGTCAAACTTACCAAATTAATTGATAGGGGTTTTTCAGAAGGGATCTTGAACAAAATGGAGAGAGATTATTTGGTTCCCATATCACCAAATTTGGCCTATTATTACCATCTCCCGAAAATCCATAAAGATTCAAGTTGTCCACCAGGGAGACCCATTATTTCGGGTATAAGTAATCTAACATGTAATCTATCAGAATATTTGGACACTTATCTCAAAAAAACAGTAATGGGTCTGGCATCATATATTAAAGATACTCCAGACCTTATATCGAAGATCTCCAAAGTTGAAAAAGCAGGCCGTAATTTAATTTGGTGCACATGTGATGTATCCTCCCTATATTCAAATATAGCTCATGATTTAGGTTTGGACGCAGTGGATGCATTTCTAAAAAGGGATCAATATTTACCTTCTAACCAAAGGCATTTTTTATTGGAGGCTATATCTTTTTTGTTGAAACACAACTATTTTGTCTGTCAGGAAAGGTTTTTTTTACAGATCAAGGGATTGGCCATGGGCACCAGGTTTGCCCCCAGTTTTGCCAACATTTTCATGGGGATATTTGAAGAAAAAATATATTTATAATTCCCCACTGGGGGCGAACCTGGTGTTCTATGGCCGTTTCATTGATGATCTGCTAATAATTTGGAATGGTTCAGAGGAAACCACCCAAGAATTTATTTTATCTCTGAACAATAATAATATGGGTTTGAATTTTACATCCAATATTAATAGGAACAGTATAGAATTTCTGGATTTAGTTTTAAGCTGGGATAATAGTGGACATGTGATTACCAAAACTTTTTTTAAGTCAGTGGATACAAATAGCTATTTAAACTTTAAAAGTAACCATTACAAAGCTTGGGTGAAAAATATACCGTACAACCAATTTTCTAGGGTACGTAGGAACTGTACTTCCTTAAATACATTTGATGACCAGGCAGATATCCTAAGGTCTAGATTTCTAGAAAAAGGCTATCCTAGTGATTTGGTGGAAGAAGGGTATAGAAAAGCCAGAATTAAAGACAGGGCAGAGTTCTTTATAAATAAGAATAATGTGGATGTGGATAATCAAAATGCACCTTCTAAATCAAATAACTTGAGATTTATAACCAAATTTACTAGTAATCATAACAAGATCAAACATATTTTACCCAAAGATTGGTATATTTTACGCAATGCTTGCATTCTAAAAAATATTTTAGACGATGTTCCTATATGTACTTTCAAGAGAGCTCCGACTTTAAAAAATAAATTAGCCCCGAGCAAGGTGGTAATGAATAAATACATCCAAGGGAAAAGTATGAAGGTAAATAGGGATAATTGGCCTATAGGTAAAAGTGGCTTCTTTAGATGTAATCGACCCAATTGTGGCCTTTGTAGTCACACTTCAGGAAGCAAGTTGAAATTCCATTCTTTTTCCACGAAGGAAGAATTTGAGATAAATTCTAGATTTACTTGCGATTCCTGTTATGTGGTTTATCTTCTTGAATGTCAATGTGGGGTTCAATATGTAGGGAGGTCCTCACGCCCCCTAAAGAAGAGATTGGGAGAGCATAATAGAAACATAAAGAAAGGGATTATGAATCATAGTGTTCCACGACATAGTATCCATTGTCATGATGGACAAACTGATATTTTTAGCATTTTTCCTCTTGAGTACATTGCTCCCAAATGGGGTAGAAATAGGCTAGTTCACCTTAGACAGAGAGAGACGTTTTGGATCTGGAAGCTTAAGACCCTTATACCATATGTATGGCCTTAATGAAAATATAGACATGGCTGCCTTCAATTGATATCTAGATTTGGGATTAAGTTATGACAGAGCCACGACTATTGGCAACCCTAATTTGTCTATCTTAAAAATAGGTTGGTCATCATTAGAATCATATATGTCTTCTAGTCATCAATAGGATACATGCACAACATAATGTGAGCAGGATTATGTTTTAAGTGATTTGATAATAATAGGCAGGACGTTTATCTACATTACATAATTTAATGTTATTAATTATAAAATATTTTATGGCATCAATGGTATTTTTTATATAGAAGTTATTTTATATTGTATTATATTTGTTTATGTATTCGTTTATGTATATCAAATTATTTGATTTATGTATTCGTTGTTTTTAATAATGTAAATGTTTGAACAACAAACCGTTATTTAACCATTAGAACAGGAGAAGTGGACCGAGCGCTACACCCAGGGCCTTAAGCTTACTAACTATATAGCCTCCTAGTAGGCTAACAATACAAAAGTTAAAATGGGGAGAGAGTAAGCGCTAAAAAGCTTAAAAGGCTAGTAAAAGGTTCATTTGAATACATATAAAAATTTACAAATGGCAATCAGACGCATGGATCCATGTCTGACTTAACAAAAAAATATATAATAAACAAATCTAAAAATATCTAAAAATATCCAATGGAGTATAGCATGTGACGCTGACTTAGTGAGCCAGTGATGAGGAGTTAGAAGGACATGTACATTCAATAATATAAACAACCTAAGTGAGTGATTGAGTGCACACAATAGCTTTCAACAAAGAAAAATAGCATTCACAAAAAAGAAAAATAGCATTCACAAAAAATAGTGTTCACAAAAATTGGCGTACATAAAAAATGTTCAAATGTTCAACCGGTTATATGTAAGTGAATCCAGTAGTGTTTCCTCCAAAGTGACGTGTAGAAATATAACGTGAAGTCAATAATAGTAGAATGTAAACGTTGAGTGGGTCAAATTATTGTGGTTCAGCTGCTAAATTAAAAAATTGTAAATCCGTGAGGTGTATAAAAATAAAAATAAAAATAACTTGTGAAAAAAATCCACGTGGAAAACTTGAATTCAAATGATAAACAAAGGTCAAAAATCAAAAGACAAAAATCAAAAGACAAAAATATCAAAAGACAAAAATAGAAAATCAGTGATAATATTAAAAAGCACTAAAGATCTAGTGAAAACAAATCCTTAATTCAGATGTTAAAAAATCCTTGGTAAGATCCATAACAAACACATACATCGATAAAATACCTAAAAGGGAACAGCGAAACGCGTTGGCATACTGGTGAGCTTGGTTTTAATTACCTATATTATATATCATATACAGTGTTGCACTATTTGTTTCTCTTTTGTTCCCTTTTAGGTATTTTATCGATGTATTTGTTTGTTATGGATCTTACCAAGGATTTTTTAACATCTGAATTAAGGATTTGTTTTCACTAGATCTTTAGTGCTTTTTAATATTATCACTGATTTTCTATTTTTGTCTTTTGATATTTTTGTCTTTTGATTTTTGTCTTTTGATTTTTGACCTTTGTTTATCATTTGAATTCAAGTTTTCCACGTGGATTTTTTCACAAGTTATTTTTATTTTTATACACCTCACGGATTTACAATTTTTTAATTTAGCAGCTGAACCACAATAATTTGACCCACTCAACGTTTATATTCTACTATTATTGACTTCACGTTATATTTCTACACGTCACTTTGGAGGAAACACTACTGGATTCACTTACATATAACCGGTTGAACATTTGAACATTTTTTATGTACGCCAATTTTTGTGAACACTATTTTTTGTGAATGCTATTTTTCTTTTTTGTGAATGCTATTTTTCTTTGTTGAAAGCTATTGTGTGCACTCAATCACTCACTTAGGTTGTTTATATTATTGAATGTATATGTCCTTCTAACTCCTCATCACTGGCTCACTAAGTCAGCGTCACATGCTATACTCCATTGGATATTTTTAGATATTTTTAGATTTGTTTATTATATATTTTTTTGTTAAGTCAGACATGGATCCATGCGTCTGATTGCCATTTGTAAATTTTTATATGTATTAAAATGTACCTTTTACTAGCCTTTTAAGCTTTTTAGTGCTTACTCTCTCCTCGTTATTTAACCATTGGCAACTTCGACAGGCCCATTACAACTGGTATTTTTGCTATATAACCCTGTGGGCAATAAATCATATTTAAATCAAAATTTGATAATGGTATATTGATGTAGCAATACTTTACGATTTTCAGTTTTGGGCGTTATCATTAGATCTAAAATCATAGTCAATCTGGTATACATTATTACCAGCATTTTGGCCCATTGGATAATAAGTAAGGCTGGGTTAACCAAGCCTCTTGTTTAGTAATCTATCAACGTTAAGCCGGTTTTTCGATTGTTGCTGATTGGCTATACGGGTTTGAGGTTGTTCACGCATGCGCTCTTTGTCGAGTTAGACGCCGACATGGGCTTTATAAGCTGTGCTACTTTGTATCACAATTTACACCTGATGAAACGGTCTTAGAAACCTGGAAACGCGTTGTGAAAAGATTTGTTTTTAATAAACATTTTATATATAATCAGTAGCACGGCTTATCAGCTTTTATCCACTACTACCATTTGATGTTTTTGTGAGCGAGTCCTATGGCTATTTCGGAGATATCTTGAACAATCGGTTCTGAATGCCCAGAGGATTGCTTGTAAACACAGTGATCTGGACAGCTGGAAAGTGTCCAGGAGGTCTTTGTGGCACTTCTCAAGTGCTTTATATCTCGTGAGTACATTTCACACTTTGCGCACCAGTTATTGTTCTCACTGATACACACTATTGTGGCGCTTCAGTGTTTTTTATACAGCTCGTAACTGGAGGTATATAGGCTAATACAGCTAGCTGGACGGCTGCTAATTGTTCAGATGGCATATGTGGCACTTCTCAAGTGCTGAAAATCTTGTAAGTAAGACTCATATGGGGTTTTGGCCTCTTGTAACATAACGGTACACACTATTTGGCGCCTCTTCTCTTCTTCTTTTTAATAGAACTTGCGACTGCCAACATCAATCTGGAATGAGTTTGCTGCCTGGAGGATTGCGAAATATCTCATTGAGTGTGGACTTTTTTGCATTTATTTGCATAAGAGATGGTTCTATTATTTTTTTAATATCTTTCTCATTGAGACGGTTCTATTTTTAACTTGCAATTTATTAATATTGCTATGTATAACATCCAATTCTAAATTGTTTGGGTACTATCACACATTATAGGGGTTTAGTGCACATCACTATAACACCAAGTATATATTTTGTAGCATATTTTGAGGGCGCATCTGATTTTTATTTTATTATTTCCCCATTAGTGCTATTAACTTGCACGGCTTCTTTAATAGTGCTCCTGGCTTTGTAGGTTTTAATAGCGCTGCATTTGGGAAGAAGTTATCTGCCTGTTAGGTGCGGGTTATTTTTTCTTTGCACTTTGTATTGCGCTCCCGCCTTCTCCTCCCTCCTTCCCAGTTCAGCGGTGGTCATTCCTTAGTGCACACTTCAGCATTTCACTCTGGTGAGGTCTCCAGTAAGGGGGTAAAGTACCTACATTTCAGGAGGTTTTTTTGGTGTGATATGTCTCTCAGTGCCTACTGTAAGGGGGCTTATATTAGATATTTATATATATTTCCCATAGCGCTTCCATATTGTCTAGCATAGAGATTTTTTACAACTGTATAGGTAATCTTTTAGTGCTAGTTTATACCTTTTTTATATTGCCACATTATTTGTCAATTTGTCTATTATGTGTGCTACGTCCTTCTATCTCAATATGCTCTAATACGGAGCAGGCTAGAACTGTCCGCACTTTTAATGTACAATCTGTCCCTTTAGTTGAGTGGCCTGCATTTGTTCCATCTCAGGCTAAGTGCGAGGTTTGCAAACTTGTATTTGCTTTTCCACCAGTGGCACTAAGAATTAGTTGTGTGGATGGTGTAAATTCTCAGGCAGTTCTGGATGCCCTTCCCTCTCAAGGGCTGTGTCCTGCTCCAGTAAATACAGTTCAGGAAGGTAAAATAGATATTTTACAGTTGAGGAGGTGTTGGGAACTATGCTGCATTCATGAAGGTGCAAATGTCTGTTACCAGGGAGTAGGGTTTCTTGCAGGTGCTGACCATGCTGCTTGTCCTTCAAAAAAGAAAAGAGTACTTCAACTTGCTAGAGTCAGATTCTTCTGACTCTTGTTCAGATTGTGAAATTCTGTCTGCAGATCATGATTCTTCTTTAGAACAAGATTCAGAGTCTTCTCCATTTCTTTTTAAATTGGAGCATTTGGAATCTCGTTTACATGAGGTTTTAGTGACTGTGGGTGTCCAGGAATCATCCTTACCTGACAGCCAGTCGGTCAACCAATTAGATCTATTTTTTAAGCTTGTGACAAAGCTTGCTGTAGTTTTTTCCAGTTCCAGATTTTATTTCTCAAGTTATTTCCAACGAGAATGGAATTCTATTTGTTCTGTCTCCTAAATTAAAAAAAGTTGTTTCCAGTTCCTGATAGACATTCTTTACCCTGGGAATACATTCCGAAAGTAGACGGCACCATCTCTACAATGGCTAAAATAACAAATATTTATTTGGAGGACACAGGACAGTACCTGATTCAAAGATTCCATGGATAGGAAGTTGGAGGCCAATCATACAAAGCCTTGAACGTGTTATAAGGCTGCTGCAAGACATTCACAACAAGTCGACATTGTCAATTTATCCTGCGTGCAAATCGCACTAAGAGCGGATACTTCATTGTTGTTTTCTTCTGCAATATAGCGGCCACTATCTCTCCTATACAAGAACGGTCCTGACCAATTGGATTCACGGTTTGGAGACAGCGCCCACGTCCTGTGACGTCACCAGTCACAGACGCGCCTTTACGGAGGTGAAAGTTTGGAAGCCATTTGAGTCAAAGGCAGCACTCGGAAGGAAAGGTAATACATATTTAGCTATTACCAGAAATCTGGATCAAGTTCTTAGAGACTTAACTTCTGGGGGCCCCTATTTTTTCCTTATCTGGTTATAAATTACATCAGAGACTTTCCTCCTTATGGTGGCAACGATCTATTTGCATATATTTTTTAGCCCTCTATATCGGAGACGTCCGATTCCTACATAGAATCTATGATCATTGTTTTAATTTGTTTTACTGTGTAATTTTTAATAAATTTGGCATAGCCACATTTTTTATTATTTACTCTATGACATATTAATTTGTATTTGTACACCTTAAGCGCTCCTCCATATACACACTCCGTTTCTGCTATTTTGCTCTTTCCCTATTGTAAGGGACTATAGGGTTGGGGGAGTTTGGTGTTTCTCCTGCGCACACTTCTTCCCATACATTTAATCAAGTAAAATGATGCTCAGTGAATTGTAGCACAACAGCAGAATTATTGTAACAAATGGTAGTGATAGCCGGAGTATAGTCTTGTTTAAGCTGTATCTGGATTCTGAGGTTTGCCAATGTATTCCTACAATGCCGGTGAGGTTAACGCTTCCCTCCCTACTGGAGAGTACTAAGCAGCAAGAGAGGCCGACTTATAGCAATGTAAGTACCTCTAATCTTTAATAGGTTGATGACCTGGTTATCGATTGTTCATCAGATATGTCAGTCACGATCGTGTGGTGCTGTATATCCTGTTGCTAAATTATGTTACGATGTGAGCTTACGATTACATAAATTGCAGACTGCATGGATTGGCTGTATAGTACTAAGAATTTTTTGTTTCGATCTATGCTGTACAATGTAATAACGTTCATGCGATCGTGGGCATTAAGACTTTGGTTATTCGAACAATGCCCACTTTTTTCACTTGAGTGACGTTCTTCTTTCCTATTGGAGGAGAACCAAAAACTCGCAAGCCAATCATCAGGCAAATAGCGAGCACACCTCAAAAAATATATTACTCCTGGTTTGTTATTTAAAGGGTAAATGGTTTTTGCTATTAAGTGTCAGTAGGATAAAACATTGTCATTATATTGAAACATTTGGTTACATATTATTGCTTCTGGGATTTTATATATTATGATGACTGGACAAATGTATAGTTTATTCCAGGGATACAGTGTGTGTGTGTGTATTGATAATTTGTGAAGAACATAAAGTGTGGATAGTGGCTGCTATAGATTATTATAATAGTGATGATAATCTAATTACACGTGTATTTGCTTGTGAGTGTGAGGCATTGGGAAGGAAAAGTAAATAGTGATCATGTTTGCACTTCTCATGATTTATTTGCTATGTGAGGCAAATAACTAAAGTAGCAGAGTCAATGAGGAAAATGTGCTTGATAGTGTAATACTAATATTCATAAAAAAAAGGTGAGATAAATACAAATTTGAATTAAAATCTAATACTAAGGTTTCTTATATTAATGATGGACGGTCTTAAGTAATTTAAATGAATGAACTATTATAGGTTTGTGTTATGATTGGTATTAAGGTTAATGTTTCTCTGTTGTATCCTGTGCAACAACTAGCATATTGAATCTGCTGGGGGAATATTTCTATAAAAATATGTAGAGAAAATAATGTAAATTGTTACTATTTATTGATGTGTAGATATGACCATAGTAATGATATAATGCTAGTTGAAAATAGTTAAGCGCTGAAAGCACGGGTTAATATACTTTATCTAACTAATAAAGGTTATATCTAGCTTATAACGAGTATCATTAGTATTAATATATAAAACTATTATAGGAAAATGTTCAAAACATTAGTGTAGAGAAAGGATATAGTGTAACAGTAGATATGTGTAATAAGAGCATATATACGTCAAAAAATATGTAACCAATTTAAGAGGTGAATAGTAAAAAATGTATCAAAGTGAAAACCATCCAAATAAGTAAAAATGGCAATTTAATAAAACAAACAAATGACATCCACTATAGCATATAATGTAAAATAAAGTAAAAGGGACGTCTCCCTTATAGCAACATAGCTAATATTAGCCGAGTTAAAAACAGCAGATAATTTGTACTTGCGCTTTGAAAGCAAAGCCTTGGCCTTAGGCTATGAGATTATCTTGACATAAGGAAGAAAAATGCGATGTTCGCACTTTATTGAAGATAAACGGTGAGCGCTGTTTGGCAATAGCAAAGAGACCAAACACAGCGTGTTGTGTGGCGGGTAAGCTCACTCCTCCTGTATGGTGTGGTGGGTAAGCTCACTCCTCCTGTATGGTGTGGTGGGTAAGCTCACTCCTCCTGTATGGTGAGGTGGGTAAGCTCACTCCTCCTGTATGGTGTGGTGGGTAAGCTCACTCCTCCTGTATGGTGTGGTGGGTAAGCTCACTTCTCTTGTATGGAGTGGTGGGTAAGCTCACTCCTCCTGTATGGTGAGGCGGGTAAGCTCACTCCTCCTGTATGGTGAGGCGGGTAGGCTCACTCCTCCTGTATGGTGAGGCGGGTAGGCTCACTCCTCCTGTATGGTGAGGCGGGTAGGCTCACTCCTCCTGTATGGTGAGGCGGGTAGGCTCACTCCTCCTGTATGGTGAGGAGGGTAGGCTCACTCCTCCTGTATGGTGAGGCGGGTAAGCTCACTCCTCCTGTATGGTGAGGCGGGTAGGCTCACTCCTCCTGTATGGTGAGGCGGGTAGGCTCACTCCTCCTGTATGGTGAGGCGGGTAGGCTCACTCCTCCTGTATGGTGAGGAGGGTAGGCTCACTCCTCCTGTATGGTGAGGAGGGTAGGCTCACTCCTCCTGTATGGTGAGGCGGGTAGGCTCACTCCTCCTGTATGGTGAGGCGGGTAGGCTCACTCCTACTGTATGGTGAGGCGTTACCGACTGGCAGTAGGTGGCGGTTAATCTTCAAACAGCCGGAGTAACTTCTATAGGTTCATTTGAAATATAGCAGACCAATTAGATCTATTTCTTTGGTATTAACCCCTATTCATTACCAGGCAAGGAGGTCCTGGGGGAAAATACAGATTGTCTTAGCGGTCACAGATTGTGACTATGTTCTCTTTCTATTGATTGTTGAAAAGTGATGGTCGATAGTGGAAATGCGGAACTTGAGCTGAAAGAGTATGTAGACAAACTTGGCGGTCGCAAGTAGCGACTGAAGACTCTTATTATTTTTGATGTAGGCAAATGAAAAAAGCCTAAAACAATCCCATGAAAGAATAAGTTCTTTTTGCAGACCCCTATTCCTTAGTTGTCAAAGGAAGTCCTGGGGGAAATTTACTGTAGATGGTCTTTGCGGTCACAAATTGTGACTATATTCCTTTTTTCTCCTTTGTAGAAGATGGTTAAAGTAGAGAAAAGAACTTCACAATGACTTGTGAAGTTTGTAGATGGTCTTTGTGGTCGCTATTTCTCTTGTAACGTGTATCCAGTCCACGGATCATCCATTACTTGTGGGATATTCTCCTTCCCAACAGGAAGTTGCAAGAGGACACCCACAGCAGAGCTGCTATATAGCTCCTCCCCTAACTGCCATATCCAGTCATTCTCTTACAACTCTCAACAAAGATGGAGGTAGTAAGAGGAAAGTGATGATAGATAGTTAGTTTTTTCTTCAATCAAAAGTTTATTATTTTTAAATGGTACCAGAGTTGTACTATTTTATCTCAGGCAGCGTTTAGAAGAAGAATCTGCCTGCGTTTTCTATGATCTTAGCAGAAGTAACTAAGATCCACTGCTGTTCTCACATATGTCTGAGGAGTGAGGTAACTTCAGAGGGAGAATGGCGTGCAGGGTATCCTGCAATAAGGTATGTGCAGTTTAAGTTTTTCTAGGGATGGAATTTGCTAGAAAATGCTGCTGATACCGGATTAATGTAAGTTAAGCCTAAATACAGTGATTTAATAGCGACTTGTATCAGGCTTACTATTAGAGATATATACTCTTATAAATGTGCAATATAAAACATTTGCTGGCATGTTTAATCGTTTTTATATATGCTTTGGTGATAAAACTTATTGGGGCCTAGTTTTTTCCACATGGCTGGCTTGATTTTTGCCTAGAAACAGTTTCCTGAGGCTTTCCACTGTTGTACTATGAGTGGGAGGGGCCTATTTTAGCGCTTTTTTGCGCAGTTAAAATTACAGACAGAGACATTCAGCTTCCCTCAGCAGTCTCCTGCATGCTATAGGACATCTCTGAAGGGCTCTAAATACTTCAAAAGTCGTTTATTGAGGAAGGTAGGGCCACAGCTGAGCTGTGGCAGTTGTTGTGACTGTTTAAAAAACGTTTATTTCGTTTTTTTTTATCCATTTTTTGCATTAAGGGGTTAATCATCCATTTGCAAGTGGGTGCAATGCTCTGCTAGCCTATTACATACACTGTAAAAATTTTGTTTGAATTACTGCCTTTTTTCACTGTTTTTCAAATTTTGACAAAATTTGTTTCTCTTAAAGGCACAGTACCGTTTTTTATATTTGCTTGTTAACTTGATTTAAAGTGTTTTCCAAGCTTGCTAGTCTCATTGCTAGTCTGTATAAATATGTCTGACATAGAGGAAACTCGTGTTCATTATGTTTAAAAGCCATGGTGGAACCCCCTCTTAGAATGTGTACCAAATGTACTGATTTCACTTTAAGCAATAAAGATCAGCTTTTATCTTTAAAAAATTTATCACCAGAGGATTCTGACGAGGGGGAAGTTATGCCGACTAACTCTCCCCACGTGTCAGACCCTTTGACTCCCGCTCAAGGGACTCACGCTCAAATGGCGCCAAGTACATCAAGGACGCCCATAGCGATTACTTTACAAGACATGGCGGCAGTCATGGATAATACACTGTCAGCGGTATTAGCCAGGCTGCCTGAATTCAGAGGAAAGCGAGATAGCTCTGGGGTTAGGCGTAATACAGAGCATACAGATGCTTTAAGGCCCATGTCTGATACTGCGTCACAATATGCAGAAGCTGAGGAAGGAGAGCTTCAGTCTGTGGGGGATATCTCTGATTCAGGGAAACCTGATTCTGATATTTCTAATTTTAAATTTAAGCTTGAGAACCTCCGTGTTTAAACTCAGGGAGGTTTTAGCAGCTCTGAATGACTGTGACACAATTGCAGTGCCAGAGAAATTGTGTAGACTGGATAAATACTATGCAGTGCCGGTGTGTACTGAGGTTTTTCCAATACCTAAAAGGTTTACAGAAATTATTAATAAAGAGTGGGATAGACCAGGTGTGCCATTTCCCCCCCCCCTCCTATTTTTAGAAAAATGTTTCCCATAGACGCCACCACACGGGACTTATGGCAAATGGTCCCTAAGGTGGAGGGAGCAGTTTCTACTTTAGCAAAGCGTACTACTATCCCTGTCGAGGACAGTTGTGCTTTTTAAGATCCTATGGATAAAAAATTAGAGGGTTACCTTAAGAAAATGTTTATTCAACAAGGTTTTATCCTGCAGCCCCTTGCATGCATTGCTCCTGTCACTGCTGCTGCGGCGTTCTGGTTTGAGTCTCTGGAAGAGGCTTTACAGACGACTCCTTTGGAGGACATACTTAACAAGCTTAGATCACTTAAGCTAGCTAATTCTTTTGTTTCTGATGCCATTGTTCATTTGACTAAACTAACGGCTAAGAATTCTGGATTTGCCATTGAGGCGCGTAGGGCGCTATGGCTCAAATCTTGGTCAGCTGATGTGACTTCAAAGTCTAAGATACTTAACATTCCCTTCAAGGGGCAGATCCTATTCGGGCCTGGTTTGAAGGAAATTATTGCTGACATTACTGGAGGTAAAGGTCATGCCCTTCCTCAGGACAGGTCCAAATTAAGGGCCAAACAGTCTAATTTCCGTGCCTTTCGAAACTTCAAGGCAAGTGCAGCATCAACTTCCTCTGCTACAAAACAAGAGGGAACTTTTGCTCAGTCCAAGTCGGCCTGGAAACCTAACCAGTCCTGGAACAAAGGCAAGCAGGCCAAAAAGCCTGCTGCTTCCTCTAAGACAGCATGAAGGAATGGCCCCCTATCCGGTAACAGATCTAGTAGGGGGAAGACTTTCTCTCTTCACCCAGGCGTGGGCAAGAGATGTTCAGGATCCCTGGGCGTTTGGAGATTATATCCCAGGGGTATCTTCTGGACTTCAAGGCTTCTCTTCCACAAGGGAGATTTCACCTTTCACGATTATCTGTCAACCAGATAAAGAAAGAGGCATTCTTACACTGTGTGCAAGACCTCCTAGTTATGGGAGTAATTCATCCAGTTCCAAAGGAGGAACAGGGACAGGGTTTTTACTCAAATCTGTTTGTGGTTCCCAAAAAAGAGGGAACCTTCAGACCAATCTTGGATCTAAAGATCTTAAACAAATTCCTCAGAGTTCCAGCATTCAAAATGGAAACTATTCGGACCATCCTTCCTATGATCCAGGAGGGTCAATATATGACTACGTGGATCTAAAGGATGCTTACCTTCACATTCCGATACACAAAGATCATCATCGGTTTCTAAGGTTTGCCTTTCTGGACAGGCATTACCAGTTTGTGGCTCTTCCCTTCGGGTTAGCTACAGCCCCAAGAATTTTTACAAAGGTTCTGGGGTCGCTTCTGGCGGTCCTAAGGCCGCGGGGCATAGCAGTGGCCCCTTATCTAGACGACATCCTGATACAGGCGTCAAATTTCCAAATTGCCAAGTCCCATACGGACATAGTTCTGGCATTTCTGAGGTCGCACGGGTGGAAAGTGAACGAGGAAAAGAGTTCTCTGTCCCCACTCACAAGAGTCTCCTTCCTACGGACTCTGATAGATTCTGTAGAAATGAAAATTTACCTGACGGAGTCCAGGTTATCAAAACTTCTAAATTCTTGCCGTGTTCTCCATTCTATTCCGCGCCCTTCGGTGGCTCAGTGCATGGAGGTAATCGGCTTAATGGTAGCGGCAATGGACATAGTTCCGTTTGTGCACCTACATCTCGGACCGCTGCAACTATGCATGCTCAGTCAGTGGAATGGGGATTACATTGTACCTTATTTGCCACAGAGAGAAAACAATTCCTTGCAAGTTAACAGTTTCCTAGAAAACTCTGTAGCCATTTGTAGTTCCTTCAAACTTTGTGATGTCAGCTTACGTCACAATCCTCTGTTGTTCTGTTGTTTCCAATAGCGATTTAAATTATTTGTTTCCAACTTCCAACGCGTAGAAGCTGTGAGCCTAAGGTTTCTATCTACTGTGGAAGCTTTGAACTAATAGCACCTTTCAAACCGTGTATACGCCTAAAGGATCCATGTCTGTGTCTTCAACAGGTGATAAGGTATCTGCGTACATTTGTACTAAGTGCAGTTCCTTCACAAAAGATCAGACAGCGGTGAGGGTGTAAGGTTTAATTTTAAAATCACTTGCGCAAGTGTATATTAAGCTATTGTTTTTATTGATATGTTTATGAACTGGTCCCTAATATTAGGATGAATTATGTCTTTATAGATTGTATATTTTTTAATCATTGTTAATAAATACCACCTGTTTTTATATAAGCGTGTAAATACCGTATCAATTCTGGATATAATTTTATAACATATATATACAATATATCAAATAATATTTGGAGAACATTTATGGATTTAAGGATATACTTGAAGAATGTTTTTGAATTTATAGTTTAGGATTTGCTTAATATTAGTACAGCTATAATATTAGTACAGCTATAAGATTAGTACAGCTATAATATTAGTACAGCTATAAGATTAGTACAGCTATAAGATTAGTACAGCTATAAGATTAGTACAGCTATAATATTAGTACAGCTATAAGATTAGTACAGCTATAAGATTAGTACAGCTATAAGATTAGTACAGCTATAAGATTAGTACGGCTATAAGATTAGTACAGCTATAAGATTAGTACAGCTATAAGATTAGTACAGCTATAAGATTAGTACAGCTATAAGATTAGTACGGCTATAAGATTAGTACGGCTATAAGATTAGTACAGCTATAAGATTAGTACAGCTATAAGATTAGTACGGCTATAAGATTAGTACGGCTATAAGATTAGTACAGCTATAAGATTAGTACGGCTATAAGATTAGTACAGCTATAAGATTAGTACGGCTATAAGATTAGTACGGCTATAAGATTAGTACAGCTATAAGATTAGTACGGCTATAAGATTAGTACAGCTATAAGATTAGTACGGCTATAAGATTAGTACGTGTTACGGTACCAACTGTGTACCAAGGGTTAACCCCAGATGAACAATGTCCTGCATAGACAATCAGCAATTCACAACCCAGCCAGTTTCAGGTTTAAAACAGAATGACATCTTTATTTGAAGGCAGCACACAGATTTATACAGGTTTTTGACCCCCCCTCAGATGGGGGTTGAAAGAATGTTGTACATTAGATAAAAGGGAGAAGCGCCCTTGACATGATACAATAGGATTATATTACTTAAACACTTCAACCACAGGACACTCTTGACTCTCCTTATCACTTAGGCGTTTCTCTCTGGGGGTGATCAAACAATAGAATGCTAAGCATTAATTAGATTGTAGCTGGAGCCAGCCACTTGTGGTTAGAAAATAAAGTTAACACTTTCAGTCCTGACTGAAGGGTCTGTCACATAGCTCCCCCCTTGTGGAACACTCCGGCAGACCCGGCTTGACCCTTTTGCGGGTCAACCTGGGGATGACCGGACTAAGGGGTGGTAGGCATGTCAGTTTGCTGGGACAATCCATCTGTATTCCCGTTATGAGAGAGAATCCCTGTCTGTATAAATAAGGGTTCAACCTCTTCAGTGCCCCGACTAGGGCTAAACAGTCCTTCAAAATATCATCGGCTTCTTTACGTGGTTTTTGTACCTGCTCTTTATAGGTATCCACAATCCCTTCATACTGACATAGGGTGCCCTTGAGTTGCTGCACCTCCCTATGAGCCAGCGTCAGCTTCTCCTCCAGTGTCACTAAGTTTGTCCTTAATGTTTCATGTTCCACTCTCAAGCTGGTGTTTTCTGCAGTCTGTCGGTGCAGCTTGTCTAGCAGAGATTCCTGTTCTAAACGTGCTTTTTCCTCTGCACTCCTCTTCTCTCCCGCTAGCACTGTTACATGATTATTTAACGTGACCATTTTATCCTCTACGTGACTCTTCTCCTTCATCAGCGCATTGTAACGTGACTCCCACATATCAATAGCGGATAGAGATTTACTGAGCTCAGCGTCCTGGGGCTTAGCAGCAGGGGGGTCAGTCTCTGCTGCACGGATCTGAGCACGGGTAGTCACAGGGTTAACATCAGCGGGACCCATGGGAGCATAGGCAGAAACAAGGGGGACCAAGGTATTTCCAAGGAGAACATCAGCTGGTAAATCCTTCATGACCCCCACATTCACAGGTCTAGCGCCCCCTCCCCAATCCAAATGCACCCTGGCAACAGGCAGGCGGAACACAGTGCCCCCTGCTACCCTCACAGCCACAGTGTCTCCTGTGTGCTGTTTCTCAGACACCAAGTTCTTTCGAAGCAAGGTCATGGTAGCACCAGTATCCCGTAGACCACTGACCTCCTTCCCATTCACTTTAACCAGTTGCCGGTTATTCCGGTGGGCAGCTTGCACAAGGTCTGCCTCATGTAGGATGCCCCAGCATTCTTGCGCCTCTATGTAGCGGGCCGCAGGCTGAGGATTACGTGGGATTCCGCTAGCGGGTCTTCTCCAGGACTGTGCTTGGTTCGCTGCGTTTAGGGGACACTCTGGTCTTTTGTGCCCTAGTTGCTTACATCCAAAGCACCGAATAGGTTGTGAGTAGCCCCGCGAATTGAACCAGGCTCTCTGAGGGTAGTTCGTGGCCCGAGACCGTGTGGTATAGCGGTGCGCTGGGGGTTGGTAACTGGCAGGTGCTGGGGTGACTGGGGGTCTGTACTCCACTCTGGCAGGGGGCTTAGTGGTAGCAGTGTCCAGTTTGCGGGCATCCGTATACTCATCTGCCAAGCGAGCCGCTTCATGCAGGGTGGAGGGTTTACGGTCCCGAACCCACTCTCGAACTCCTGCGGGTAACTTGTCGAAGCAATGTTCCAACAGGAATAGCTGCAGCACCTCTTCCCCAGATACGGCTTGGCACCCCGCTATCCAGTGAGCTGCTGTGCGGTGCACCTTACATGCCCACTCAAGGTAGGAATCTCCAGCTACTTTAACAGTGTCTCTGAACCGCCTCCGGTATGCCTCCGGTGTAACCGCATACCTGGAGAGCAGAGCCTCTTTTACAGTATTATAATCCCCGACTTCCTCATCTGGAATGGCCCGAAAAGCCTCACTGGCCCGGCCGGATAATTTTCCGGATAATATCGTGACCCAGTCCTCTGCGGGTACCTTGTGTAGTGCACATTGTCTCTCAAAATCCGCAAGGTACCCATCAATCTCTCCTTCTGTTTCCAGGAAGTTTTTAAAAGCTGCAAAATTTACTTTTCTCTTTTCCACTGGGTTTGCTGCAGCGCCGCTTTGGCGAAGTAGGTTGGCTTCCACAGCTGCTATGACCCGGTCGATAATTTCCGCAGATGGGTTGGGGCCATAATGTGCCAGTCTTATTTTGACAGCCCGGTCAAAACTTGCTTCTTCGGGGGTTCTGTCTGATATGCTGAGCCCATTGGTTCCTTCTGTCCCTGGTACTCTTTCCATCTTAGTCAGTATTGTAATAATCCCCCTCTTCCTGAGGTTACTGGCTTGTGTAGTTGCTCTTCTGGGCGATAAGGTTCATTCCGTCGCTTGCCACCAATGTTACGGTACCAACTGTGTACCAAGGGTTAACCCCAGATGAACAATGTCCTGCATAGACAATCAGCAATTCACAACCCAGCCAGTTTCAGGTTTAAAACAGAATGACATCTTTATTTGAAGGCAGCACACAGATTTATACAGGTTTTTGACCCCCCCTCAGATGGGGGTTGAAAGAATGTTGTACATTAGATAAAAGGGAGAAGCGCCCTTGACATGATACAATAGGATTATATTACTTAAACACTTCAACCACAGGACACTCTTGACTCTCCTTATCACTTAGGCGTTTCTCTCTGGGGGTGATCAAACAATAGAATGCTAAGCATTAATTAGATTGTAGCTGGAGCCAGCCACTTGTGGTTAGAAAATAAAGTTAACACTTTCAGTCCTGACTGAAGGGTCTGTCACAGTACGGCTATAAGATTAGTACAGCTATAAGATTAGTACGGCTATAAGATTAGTACGGCTATAAGATTAGTACGGCTATAAGATTAGTACAGCTATAAGATTAGTACAGCTATAAGATTAGTACGGCTATAAGATTAGTACAGCTATAATATTAGTACAGCTATAAGATTAGTACAGCTATAAGATTAGTACAGCTATAAGATTAGTACGGCTATAAGATTAGTACGGCTATAAGATTAGTACGGCTATAAGATTAGTACAGCTATAAGATTAGTACAGCTATAAGATTAGTACGGCTATAAGATTAGTACAGCTATAAGATTAGTACGGCTATAAGATTAGTACGGCTATAAGATTAGTACAGCTATAAGATTAGTACAGCTATAAGATTAGTACAGCTATAAGATTAGTACAGCTATAAGATTAGTACAGCTATAAGATTAGTACAGCTATAAGATTAGTACGGCTATAATATTAGTACAGCTATAAGATTAGTACTGCTATAAGATTAGTACAGCTATAAGATTAGTACAGCTATAAGATTAGTACAGCTATAAGATTAGTACAGCTATAAGATTAGTACGGCTATAAGATTAGTACGGCTATAAGATTAGTACGGCTATAAGATTAGTACGGCTATAAGATTAGTACGGCTATAAGATTAGTACGGCTATAAGATTAGTACGGCTATAATATTAGTACGGCTATAAGATTAGTACGGCTATAAGATTAGTACGGCTATAAGATTAGTACGGCTATTAGATTAGTACGGCTATAAGATTAGTACAGCTATAAGATTAGTACAGTTATAAGATTAGTACAGCTATAAGATTAGTACGGCTATAATATTAGTACGGCTATAATATTAGTACGGCTATAAGATTAGTACGGCTATAAGATTAGTACAGCTATAAGATTAGTACGGCTATAATATTAGTACAGCTATAAGATTAGTACATAGAATCTTGAATAGAAGATCATTTGTCTCTACATATTTAAGTTTTTCTCACACAAGGTTATTTAGTTAAACTTAGTAACGAATAGTTTTTTGGACTGCTTTGATATTTTTTGACATCAATACTGATTTACCTCCTATTGCTATTTGTAGCGCCCTCTTAATTTTTTCCTTTAAATAATCGTGAATACTTGCTTATCATGGAAGGAGATAAGTACTAAGAGAGGCATCTACAGGGCAACTTATAGTGATAGCGCTATCGTATACCAACTTTCGAATAATTTGTTTTTGACAGCACATTTTTCCTGTACCACCATTGGAGTAATTTACGTTCTACCATGTCCGTGTAACCTGTTTTATGTCGGGATGATGACAAGACAAGTAAGGACATACATTTTGGCACACAGCAGGAATATCCGCAATGCCAGAAAGGACATGGAAAAGGATAAAACTACAACCAGCGTTGTGAGACATTTGCACAATAGACACAACAGCAATGATACAATGCTGACATTTGCAGTACTCCAACAGGCCACTCTTGGCATAAGAGGAGGTAATGTCGAACAGATATTACTAAAAATTCAATGTAAATGGATTCATTTATTGAACAGCACACGACCCTTTGGCATGAATGAAAGTAATAACTATAATGTATACTTGCAATGATCCCCTTAATAAGCGTAATCATGCAAGATCGAAACAAGATCATCTGACTATATCATTACTATGGTCATATCTACACATCAATAAATAGTAACAATTTAGATTATTTTCTCTACATATTTTTATAGAAATATTCCCCCAGCAGATTCAATACGCTAGTTGTTGCACAGGATACAACAGAGAAACATTAACCTTAATACCAATCATAACACAAACCTATAATAGTTCATTCATTTAAATTACTTAAGACCGTCCATCATTAATATAAGAAACTCTGGCTCATCAGTTATATTCATCGTTCCATTAACAAATGTGCAATACAACCGTACTACAGTATGCTTAACTAGGCGATAAGCCTGCCAGAGGGACATCTATGTTTAAAAACTACAACCCCTCCAAGCTAAAGTTACAAAAAATAAAAAAAGTAAAATTACAGAAAAAATAAACAAAGGTATCCAAAATAAAACATTTAAACCTAAACTAATAGCCCTATAAAAATAAAAAATCCCCCCCAAAATAAAAACACACCCTAATCTAATACTAAACTACCAACAGCCCTTAAAGGGGCCTTTTGTAGGGCATTGCCCTAAGTTAAACAGCTCTTTTACCTCTAAAAAATATTAAATCCCCCCTAAAAGTAAAAACCCCCCCCCAAAATAAAAAAAACTAAACTACCCATGCCCCTAAAGCGTCATTTGTATTGGCATTCCCCTTAAAAGGGCAATCAGCTCTTTTTCAAGCCCAAAAAAACCCTAATTTAAAAAAAAAAACACCCCAAAAATTAAACTAAAAAAGCCTAAACCTAAGCCCCAAATAGGTACTCACTGTTCCTGAAGTATGGCGGAGAAAGTCTTCTTCCATACGGATCCTTCATCTTCTATCTTCATCCGGAGTGAAGGCGGCTCAGGGAGGAGGTGCGGTGTTCCAGATGCCTGAATCCTCAGCGGCGGTTCTCAGCAGCGTGGAGGCTCCTCTTCATCCGATCGTCCGTCGCACACTAAAGATTGAATGCAAGGTACCCCATATTTATTGGGGTACCTTGCATTCCTATAGACTGCAGATTGAATGCAAGGTACCACAATCAATTTGGTGTACTTTGCACTCCTATTGGCTGAAATTTTGAAATCAGCCAATAGGATGAGAACTACTGAAATCTTATTGGCTGATTTGAATAGCCAGTATGATTTCAGTAGCTCTAATCCTATTGGCTGATTTCAAATTTTCAGCCAATAGGAATGTAAGGTACCACAAATTGATTGCAATACCTTGCGTTCAATATTGAGTCTATGACGGACACCGGATGAAGTGGAGCCTCCATGCCCTGAGGAACGCCTCCACCGCTGACCACCGTTGAGAACTGCTGCTGAGGATCCAGGCATCAGGAACACAGCTCCGCACCTCTGCTCCGTGACGCCTTTTCTCCGGATGAAGATAGAAGATGATGGATCTGTCTGGAAGAAGACCTTCTCCGCCGGACTTCAGGAACAGTGAGTACCTTTTCAGGACTTAGGTTTAGGCTTTTTTATTTAAACTTTTGGGGTGTTTTTTTTTTAGATTAGGGTTTTTTTGGGCTTGAAAAAGAGCTGATTGACCTTTTAAGGGCAATGCCCATACAAAAGCTCCTTTAGGGACAATGGGTAGTTTAGGTTTTTTTTTAGTGTTATTTTTTTTTTATTTTGGGGGGTTTGGTGGGTGTTTTTTTTTTTACTGTTTGGGGGACTTAGTATTTTTTAGAGGTAAAGGAGCTGAGCTGTTTAACTTAAGGCAATTCCCTACAAAAGACCCTTTTGAGGGCTATTGTTAGTTTAGATTAAGGGGTGTTTTTATTTGGGGGGCTTTTTTATTTTCATGGGGATTAGGTATAAAAAAATATTTTTGATAATTTGGTTTATTTTTTTCTGTAATGTTAGACTTTTTTATTTTATGTAATTTAATGTTAGTTTTTTTATTTTAATTGTAATTTAGTAGTAATTGGAGTTAATTTAAGGGGTGTTAGGTTAGGGGGCTTAGTAATTAAATTGGTTATTTGCTTTGTGGGGGGTTGACGGTATAGGGTTTAATATATTAATTAGGGTTATTGCGATGTGGGGGTTTGATGGTTTAGGGGTTAATAGGTTAATTAGGTTCATTGCGATGTGGGAGTTTGGCGGTTTAGAGGTTAATTAGGTTTATTGCGATGTGGGTGGTTGGCGGTTAAGGGATTAATATTTTAATTAGAACAGGAGAAGTGGACCGAGCGCTACACCCAGGGCCTTAAGCTTACTAACTATATAGCCTCCTAGTAGGCTAACAATACAAAAGTTAAAATGGGGAGAGAGTAAGCGCTAAAAAGCTTAAAAGGCTAGTAAAAGGTACATTTTAATACATATAAAAATTTACAAATGGCAATCAGACGCATGGATCCATGTCTGACTTAACAAAAAATATATATATATATATAATAAACAAATCTAAAAATATCTAAAAATATCCAATGGAGTATAGCATGTGACGCTGACTTAGTGAGCCAGTGATGAGGAATTAGGACATGTACATTGAATAATATAAACAACCTAAGTGAGTTATTGAGTGCACACAATAGCTTTCAACAAAGAAAAATAGCATTCACAAAAAATAGTGTTCACAAAAATTGGCGTACATAAAAAATGTTCAAATGTTCAACTGGTTATATGTAAGTGAATCCAGTAGTGTTTCCTCCAAAGTGACGTGTAGAAATATAACGTGAAGTCAATAATAGTAGAATGTAAACGTTGAGTGGGTCAAATTATTGTGGTTCAGCTGCTAAATTAAAAAATTGTAAATCCGTGAGGTGTATAAAAATAAAAATAAAAATAACTTGTGAAAAAATCCACGTGGAAAACTTGAATTCAAATGATAAACAAAGGTCAAAAATCAAAAGACAAAAATCAAAAGACAAAAATATCAAAAGACAAAAATAGAAAATCAGTGATAATATTAAAAAGCACTAAAGATCTAGTGAAAACAAATCCTTAATTCAGATGTTAAAAATCCTTGGTAAGATCCATAACAAACAAATACATCGATAAAATACCTAAAAAGGAACAAAAGAGAAACAAATAGTGCAACACTGTATATGATATATAATATAGGTAATTAAAACCAAGCTCACCAGTATGCCAACGCGTTTCGGCCTAGACTAGGCCTTTCTCAAGACTATACTGTATCAGAAAATCTGGGAGCTTTAAGTAGGGTCAGTGTTGAAATGATTGGTGCTGTTTTGGCGCCATTTTTAGAGGCACCTCCCTTTCCTGTTTCACCCATTGCATCTCTGGGATATTTCCTATGTTATGTTTCCTGTTTCACCCATTGCATCTCTGGGATATTTCCTATGTTATGTTTCCTGTTTCACCCATTGCATCTCTGGGATATTTCCTATGTCATGTTTCCTGTTTCACCCATTGCATCTCTGGGATATTTCCTATGTTATGTTTCCTGTTTCACCCATTGCATCTCTGGGATATTTCCTATGTTATGTTTATGTTTTCCCATCTTAAAGGTTAATTTGTTCCTATTATTGCCACAAATTCTAGTATAAATCTAGATTTTCCTATTTATTTGTTTTTTATTTTCCTTATTAGGTAATAGTAGCGTTTTGTCAATGTTGTTATTATTATATTCTGTGTTAACTCAGCTAGTTTTCTGGGCGGGTTTCCCCTTTCTTTGGGCTCAAATTGCTTATTTATTTACATGGACTGGTTCTCATTTATGAATTGCCCCTGTTGATGTCAAAAACTTAATTTCAAATGCGATCTTATTTTGAAAATTGCTATGACCGGAAGTGGCCTGGTATCGCGGCATCAACTTCCGTTTTAGCTTTTGGGAGACATTGTTTATTCGATTCACCGGTCTCTATCATGTGACCAGAAGTTCTTTGGTCCACCGGTCTGCATCATATGACCGGAAGGTGCAGCATCATATTCCCCATTGACTTATGGGATATGTAGTTCCCTCACTTATTAGGACTACAGATCTTTCTCAGATATTCGGTATTACCCGATCTTACTATGGCTCATTGTCTCTGTGTCTATAACATATAATGTCAGAGTCAATGTGCCAATATGTAATAGAATCGGTTACTGGGAATAGTCAATTCTTTGAATAATGTATGTAATTTCTTACAATGCTAATCTGTCACTGCTTATAGCATATTAATTCTAAGCACATTCTTGGATCCTAATAAAACTCAATTTCTTCATTCTAGGCACATTCTTGGATCCTAATATTGAATAGCTTTACAATTTACTTTTATTTGTTCATACTTTCGTAATGGATAGCCGTTTCACTGCTTCCTTCTAGTTCTTTTGAAAATAAAGCCTATGGGTATTCTCAAGGAGCCATTGAGTCATATATGACCTTGATAAAGTATAGACCTGCAATGTTTATCTAACTTAACATTGTGAGACGTTTATTGCATCCTAATGCTGTATCTCACCGCTGATGGTGGGATGACAAACTGTAATGTCTCAAGAGGGATCAAGGATCTTCCTATCTGTTCACAGTGAAGGTGTAAGCTCAAATCTAATTGGGAGGGTTTCATTACATTTGTATGTGTATATAAAGGACTTTAGGTGACCATTAACCAGAAATCAGCTGGTGTAAGATCAGACGTAAATACACTCAAAGTGATGGCTTCTGTTTGACTTTGGGGCAGACGTGGGGTAGAGGATACAAGATACAAAATCTTCAAATTATGATATTTCATTTCACACATTAAGTAGTCCTACATTGGATTGTTATGTATAGACCAGTGTATGAATACAGGTTTTTTTTTTTGTTTTTTTTTTCTTTTCTATGATACTTTTTTAGTTCAATATGACAATTTTAAAGTTGTCATACTGAATGTGTTCAGTTTGACAAAGCTGGGTGTATTCAATACGACATTGTCGCAATTCTTTAGGTCTATTATTCCCGTGTATGGATCTGTTGCCAGGTGTTAATTACTTGACAAATGTACTTATGCTTGTATATTTACTCATTGGTGCTGATGTATCTTTGTGACCAAATTGTCCTATGCCTGATGTTATGTTTCTCTCTCTGATATGATTTTGTTCTTTAATGAGCGACTAACATTTTGTAATACAGAACAAGTATTATGCCCACTCTGAATTTTTACATTTCCCTTGGTTTTTATAGGAAACAGAGAGGGTTAGTATTTTCGATTTTCACTTCCACTCTAGTTTATAGCTTTCATGTATTCGATCTCCCTTTATAGGTACATAGAAAATAGTGATGAATGCAGAGGTAAATATTTAGTTGGGATACTGTGTGGGGTAACCAACTTAGCGGTCGCATGTTGGGATCCTATCTCTCTAACTTAGGTCATATCATATTTGAACTCTCAGAGATGGATGGTAGTTGTTATTTAATAGATGTCATTTAAACCTCTAGGGTATAGACAGTCCATCATAAATATCCATCTTGACTCATTGAATATAGGACCAGGCACGGACCTGGTCCTATATTCAAGATATATAGATGACATCTTTTTGATTTGGAGTGGAACATTGGAAGATCTGCTACATACTATCAATGTAATGAACCACAACGAAAAGAATCTTAAGTTTACATACCAATACAGCCAAGAGAAACTGGACTTTCTGGATCTGAGAATTGAAGTGAAAGATGGGAAGCTCGAGACGTCAACCTTCTTCAAGGAGGTTGACTGTAACAACTATATCCATAACACAAGCTGCCATCATCCCACCTGGAAGTCAAATATACCCAAGGGCCAATTCTTGAGGGTCAAGAAAAATTGTTCTACTATAGAACAATGGACTGCACAGGCTGACATACTGAAACAACGTTTCTTGGAAAGAGGGTATGACAATAAGTCATTGGATGATAAAATCGAAGAAGTCAGTAAGATCAAGAGAGAGAACCTCCTGAGTTATAAAAACAAACCAAGAAAAACCTGGGATGATGAAACAATCAACGTGCCTATGATATCAGAGTACTGTGAGAACAGATCCATCCTGGAAAAGATTATTAAGAAACATTGGGCGATACTCAAAGATGATGACGTGATTGGGGAAAGGCTGAATCCACATCCGAGATTCATTTATAGGAGAACTAGGAACCTGAAAACGATGATAGCTCCTAGTATACCTAGGAAAGGAAATAATAACGACACGACCAATCACCAAGGAAAAAGCATTAAAGGCTTCTACCCATGTCCAAGCTGTAAAGCTTGTAAGAACGGACGAAAAACGGATACTTTCTCATCACACCAGAGAAACGAGAAACATAGACAGTTGATCAGATGTAGCGACAAAAATGTGATCTATCTAGTTTCCTGCTCCTGCGGATTACAATATATAGGGCAGACATCAAGGGCCCTCAAAGATAGGATCAGGGAACACATCCTATGCATAGAGAAAGGCAGAATAGATACCCCACTCTACAAGCATTTTGCAACTACCCACAAGGGGAATCTGAAAGATTTTAGTTATTTTGGGATACAGAAGGTCAAAAAAGACTGGAGAGGAGGAAACCATGAGCAAAAACTACTATTCAATGAGTCAAGATGGATATTTATGATGGACTGTCTATACCCTAGAGGTTTAAATCAGAAAGAAGACCTTGCACACCTGATCTCCATTAAATGACATCTATTAAATAACAACCACCATCCATCTCTGAGAGTTCAAATATGATATGACCTAAGTTAGAGAGATAGGATCCCAACATGCGACCGCTAAGTTGGTTACCCCACACAGTATCCCAACTAAATATTTACCTCTGCATTCATCACTATTTTCTATGTACCTATAAAGGGAGATCGAATACATGAAAGCTATAAACTAGAGTGGAAGTGAAAATCGAAAATACTAACCCTCTCTGTTTCCTATAAAAACCAAGGGAAATGTAAAAATTCAGAGTGGGCATAATACTTGTTCTGTATTACAAAATGTTAGTCGCTCATTAAAGAACAAAATCATATCAGAGAGAGAAACATAACATCAGGCATAGGACAATTTGGTCACAAAGATACATCAGCACCAATGAGTAAATATACAAGCATAAGTACATTTGTCAAGTAATTAACACCTGGCAACAGATCCATACACGGGAATAATAGACCTAAAGAATTGCGACAATGTCGTATTGAATACACCCAGCTTTGTCAAACTGAACACATTCAGTATGACAACTTTAAAATTGTCATATTGAACTAAAAAAGTATCATAGAAAAGAAAAAAAAAACCTGTATTCATACACTGGTCTATACATAACAATCCAATGTAGGACTACTTAATGTGTGAAATGAAATATCATAATTTGAAGATTTTGTATCTTGTATCCTCTACCCCACGTCTGCCCCAAAGTCAAACAGAAGCCATCACTTTGAGTGTATTTACGTCTGATCTTACACCAGCTGATTTCTGGTTAATGGTCACCTAAAGTCCTTTATATACACATACAAATGTAATGAAACCCTCCCAATTAGATTTGAGCTTACACCTTCACTGTGAACAGATAGGAAGATCCTTGATCCCTCTTGAGACATTACAGTTTGTCATCCCACCATCAGCGGTGAGATACAGCATTAGGATGCAATAAACGTCTCACAATGTTAAGTTAGATAAACATTGCAGGTCTATACTTTATCAAGGTCATATATGACTCAATGGCTCCTTGAGAATACCCATAGGCTTTATTTTCAAAAGAACTAGAAGGAAGCAGTGAAACGGCTATCCATTACGAAAGTATGAACAAATAAAAGTAAATTGTAAAGCTATTCAATATTAGGATCCAAGAATGTGCCTAGAATTAAGAAAGTGAGTTTTATTAGGATCCAAGAATGTGCTTAGAATTAATATACTATAAGCAGTGACAGATTAGCATTGTAAGAAATTACATACATTATTCAAAGAATTGACTATTCCCAGTAACCGATTCTATTACATATTGGCACATTGACTCTGACATTATATGTTATAGACACAGAGACAATGAGCCATAGTAAGATCGGGTAATACCGAATATCTGAGAAAGATCTGTAGTCCTAATAAGTGAGGGAACTACATATCCCATAAGTCAATGGGGAATATGATGCTGCACCTTCCGGTCATATGATGCAGACCGGTGGACCAAAGAACTTCTGGTCACATGATAGAGGCCGGTGAATCGAATAAACAATGTCTCCCAAAAGCTAAAACGGAAGTTGATGCCGCGATACCAGGCCACTTCCGGTCATAGCAATTTTCAAAATAAGATCGCATTTGAAATTAAGTTTTTGACATCAACAGGGGCAATTCATAAATGAGAACCAGTCCATGTAAATAAATAAGCAATTTGAGCCCAAAGAAAGGGGAAACCCGCCCAGAAAACTAGCTGAGTTAACACAGAATATAATAATAACAACATTGACAAAACACTACTATTACCTAATAAGGAAAATAAAAAACAAATAAATAGGAAAATCTAGATTTATACTAGAATTTGTGGCAATAATAGGAACCAATTAACCTTTAAGATGGGAAAACATAAACATAACATAGGAAATATCCCAGAGATGCAATGGGTGAAACAGGAAACATAACATAGGAAATATCCCAGAGATGCAATGGGTGAAACAGGAAACATAACATAGGAAATACCCCAGAGATGCAATGGGTGAAACAGGAAACATAACATAGGAAATATCCCAGAGATGCAATGGGTGAAACAGGAAACATAACATAGGAAATATCCCAGAGATGCAATGGGTGAAACAGGAAAGGGAGGTGCCTCTAAAAATGGCGCCAAAACAGCACCAATCATTTCAACACTGACCCTACTTAAAGCTCCCAGATTTTCTGATACAGTATAGTCTTGAGAAAGGCCTAGTCTAGGCCGAAACGCGTTGGCATACTGGTGAGCTTGGTTTTAATTACCTATATTATATATCATATACAGTGTTGCACTATTTGTTTCTCTTTTGTTCCCTTTTAGGTATTTTATCAATGTATTTGTTTGTTATGGATCTTACCAAGGATTTTTAACATCTGAATTAAGGATTTGTTTTCACTAGATCTTTAGTGCTTTTTAATATTATCACTGATTTTCTATTTTTGTCTTTTGATATTTTTGTCTTTTGATTTTTGTCTTTTGATTTTTGACCTTTGTTTATCATTTGAATTCAAGTTTTCCACGTGGATTTTTTCACAAGTTATTTTTATTTTTATTTTTATACACCTCACGGATTTACAATTTTTTAATTTAGCAGCTGAACCACAATAATTTGACCCACTCAACGTTTACATTCTACTATTATTGACTTCACGTTATATTTCTACACGTCACTTTGGAGGAAACACTACTGGATTCACTTACATATAACCAGTTGAACATTTGAACATTTTTTATGTACGCCAATTTTTGTGAACACTATTTTTTGTGAATGCTATTTTTCTTTGTTGAAAGCTATTGTGTGCACTCAATAACTCACTTAGGTTGTTTATATTATTGAATGTACATGTCCTAATTCCTCATCACTGGCTCACTAAGTCAGCGTCACATGCTATACTCCATTGGATATTTTTAGATATTTTTAGATTTGTTTATTATATATATATATATATATATATATATTTTTTGTTAAGTCAGACATGGATCCATGCGTCTGATTGCCATTTGTAAATTTTTATATGTATTAAAATGTACCTTTTACTAGCCTTTTAAGCTTTTTAGCGCTTACTCTCTCCCCATTTTAATATTTTAATTATGTTTGCAGATTAGGGGCTAATTACTTTATTGTTTTGCGATGTGGGGGTTGACGGTATAGGTGTTTGTTATACTTTGTGCGGGCGGTTATGTGTTTTTTAGTTATTTCTTGAGGGCGGTTCCGTGTTTTTTAGTTATTTTGTGTGGGCTGCGTGTTTTTTTTTTAAGGCTTCTGGTCTGCCTATGCTGCATCCAGGTGGATTCCGAAAATTGCAGGGTGGTGAAAAAATCCCCTGCCATTATCGAAATCTGCATCCCGGTGGATTTGTTTGGCTGCGCGTGCAGCCAACATTCCTTTGAGGATGCGTGCGCAACTGGCAACACCGACGGGCACATTACAAACGCGATTATAGTATAGATTTAAATTATTATAAACGGGGCTTAACTGGCATCACCCATTACGCACCATCCTAGCATACAAATATCACTGTCACAGGACTGATTGGTTTGTTATTTTACAATCTACACTAGATATCTTTAGTTAGATAACTTTAGCTTGAAATAACCTTAGTATTATATTTTAATTCAAATTTGTATTTATCTCACCTTTTTTTTATGAATATTAGTATTACACTATCAAGCACATTTTCCTCATTGACTCTGCTACTTTAGTTATTTGCCTCACATAGCAAATAAATCATGAGAAGTGCAAACATGATCACTATTTACTTTTCCTTCCCAGTGCCTCACACTCACAAGCAAATACTCAGGCTTCCAGATGATCAGTTTGAACACTTTGTATCACTAGTATACTTTTAACCTCTGTGATTATCTTGTATCTAAGCCTCTGCAAACTGCCCCTTTATTTCAGTTCTTTTGACCGACTTGCAGTTTAGCCAATCAGTGCCTGCTCCCAGATAACTTCACGTGCACGAGCACAGTGTTATCTATATGAAATACGTGAACTAACACCCTCTAGTGGTGAAAAACTGTTAAAATGCATTCTGAAAAGAGGTGGCCTTCAAGGTCTAGGAAATTAGCATCTGAACCTCCTAGGTTAAGCTTTCAACTAAGAATACCAAGAGAACAAAGCAAAATTCGTGATAAAAGTAAATTGGAAAATTGTTTAAAATGACATGCTCTATCTGAATCATGAAAGTTTATTTTGGCCTAGACTGTCCCTTTAATGCCCACGATCGCATGAACGTTCTTACATTGTACAGCATAGATCGAAACAAAAAAATTGTAGTACTATACAGCCAATCCATGCAGTCTGCAATTTATGTAATCGTAAGCTCACGTCGTAACATAATTTAGCAACAGGATATACAGCACCACACGATCGTGACTGACATATCTGATGAACAATCGATAACCAGGTCATCAACCTATTAAAGATTAGAGGTACTTACATTGCTATAAGTCGGCCTCTCTTGTTGCACTGCGTACCCCTCTGAGGAAGCGTATGTGAATCATGACCGCATCAGGGGATTTCTCTGTTTTTTAAAAGCTCACCTGTTGTTTTTGATACATATAAGATAAAACAACGAGTTGTAACAGTGACAGTGCTCAATTATGCTAAGTACTCTCCACTAGGGAGTGTTGCAGAATCTTTACCAATATCGTAGTAATACCTTGGCAAACTTCAGAATCCTGATGTAGCCTAAGTAATCCTAGAGTAAGGCTATTATTGCCATATTTTTAAAATGTTAAAGAATTCTGGTTGTGCTATAATCTTACATATGCTATACTAAAAATACACGGATTTATTTTGTTATAATAGTGCTTAATTATTGCTTAGTACTCTCCAGTAGGGAGGGAAGCGTTAACCTCACCGGCATCATAGGAATACCTTGGCAAACCTCAGAATCCTGATACAGCTTAAACAAGACTATACTCCGGCTATCACTACCATTTGTTACAATAATTCTGCTGTTGTGCTACAATTCACTGAGCATCATTTTACTTGGTATACAAAAAACTACAAATCTCTCCTGTCACTATATAACTTACGCAATATACAATATTAGGATAACACTATACAGGTGATGTGTGTTTAACGTGTGTGTGTGAGCAGCAAGACACTGCTACTATTTGCTGCCTTTTTACTAAGATAAAAAAAGCTATATTTTAAATTACAATTTCTGATAATTACAATTAGTGCAAAAAGCATTCTTTTTTGGATTTACTTGCCATTGTGTGGGATTTGTCCTTATTTGAATAATTACGTAAATGCTTAAGCGCTACTACTTATGCTGACCCACTTATTAATTTACCAAGGTCAATAAGTAGACACAATAATCAATCGTCTTCCTTCCTTTTTCTGTAAAATATTTACACACGTATCTGTATGTAACTCTATGTTTAAGCCCTTTGTCTGCTTTTTTTCTAAGAGCTGATATCTTTGAGCCCTTATAACATTTTTGTCCAATTTTTAATTCATTTTTATTAGATGGTGTTATTATGAGTATACCTGTACTCTGTAATGTATTTTTGTTGTGTTTTGTGACACTTATTTGTTTCATGAGTTAACCAGAGCTCTGAGGACGTACTAATCATTCTAGCGTAAATTGCGATTTCGCTAACACGTTTGCATTTCTTTCAAGTAATACAAGCGGTGAACCAGACATCTGCAAACAGCTGCAATAAACTCCTTTTTGCTTGTACGTAACTGTTATCTCGTAATCTGAAGCTAAATGTTTTACCTCATTCAGATCACTCGAATGCTGCCTTTTCTTCTATAAAGTTTTATTGTTCCTTCTGTTTGTTCCTTGTGACGGACCCCTGGCTACCTCGGCTGGGTAGCTCCGCCAAACGGGTCCTTCTGCTGTCTGGAACAAATTGCTATGTAGCCCAGGAAAGTGATTCTAGCAGGAGCCCACCTAAATGACTAGACAGACTAGCATTCAGGTGAAAAAAGAACTGCTTTATTACACAGAAAACACAGCTTTTATACATTTCCAACAAATGGGGGTAGTTACTACACAAATAGAAACAAATATTATACAATGAGACAAACATCAGACAATGGTTAGTTAAACAAGATTCTAATCACATCCTGACTTACAAAAGGACAATGGATGACTCACACAATAACAGAAAGACACTTCACACCTAGACTAGATAACAACAGGGGTGAGGTTATAGGGGGTAGGGGTTTAACCCTTGCAGCCTGCTATCCGTGACATCTCTCCCCCTCCAGTTCAGCAGGCCCGGCTAGATCCACATACGGGCCGGCCTGGGGATGTCCGAGGAATTTATGCAACTTCAGTCCGCCGGGAAAGTCTGTCAGCATTCCCATTGCTTTTTCCCGGTCGGTACTGAATGTCAAAGTTAAATGGCTGAATGGCTAGGCTCCACCTCAACAGTCTCCCGTTGTCCCCAGAAACTTGGTTGAGCCATACAAGGGGATTATGGTCAGTGAGGATGGTGAAGGGTCTTCCATATAGGTAGGGCTGCAACTTCTTCAAAGCTCATACCAGCGCCAGACACACTTTCTCGACCTCTGCGTAGCCTACTTCCCAGGTGTCAGGCACAACTAAGAAAGAAAAAATGTGTGCAGCTTAGTTATTTGGACCACAACTGCTGGGAATGAAAAAGACAATAAAAATTGTATGATTGTTTGCAACAGAGTGATAAGGTAAAACAAATATTAGGAATTAGGCAGCTATGTAAAACCTTATTCCTTATTGCAAAGTTTTAATATACAGGCAGTAATTGAGCATATTCCCTATGGCTGCCACATGTGTCTGGGTAGTCACTGTGAGAAAGTAAATGCAGCAGGGATATGCTCAGATAAACCTGAGATTTTACCATTAGTGAAGGAAAAAATAAATAAGCAAGGAAAAAATGGTACTATGATCATAGAAAAAAATAAGCAATTGCTATTGTGTACAGAGTTATGGTAAAACAGCAGGATATGAGGAATGAAAATAAAAGTCACAGAAAAATAACAGCAGCAACTGAGATACTAATCTTAGAGTATAGCAGCAAAGTAAAATACAGAGACTAGCTTACCCCTAACAGGACTGTTATAATGATAGTTGCAAACACCGGGTTGTAATGGCGACTTGCCAGAGGGAGCAGGGAAGCTCAGTAGCAGCTGGCTGATGACGTCACAGCATGAGGAAGTGGAGCTCAGTGAAAAGTGAATCCCAAGGCCGGTGAGCTGCAGGGGAAACTGAGTTAGAGTAAAGGTATAAATGAGGCTTTTTGAAATAGCTGAATCTTCTTGAGGGAGAAGCAGGCAGGAAGGAGTGGAATCCAACAAACAGAAGTAGTAAGATAAATCTTACAGAGAGCAGGCTCAGGTTAAGGTTTAAGACAAACTTCAATACTAAGCAATGTGAAAATGCTGGGAGGGGCCTTAAATAGGTTGATGTTAATGAGAGCAGGATGCTTTAAAGGGACAGTGCAGATAAATAAGTATGCCATTATCCTGACAGAATCCCCCCTCCAAGGAGCCACTCCAGAGGCTCAAGGCCCAGGACGATCCGGATGTCTTTGGTGGAAATGAGATATCAAACGAGGAGCAGATATGTTGGTAGCTGGTTCCCAGGAATCATCATCTGTAGAGAAACCCTTCCAACGAACAAGATATTCAATACGTCCCCTACGGAAACGGGAATCCAGGATTGAGTGAACTTCATACTCCATTTCAGGGTCGAGAGAAATAGGTGGAAGAGACGTTTGTAAAGAGAAATCCCTGAGATCCTTATAGGGTTTGAGAAGGGAAACATGGAATGTGGGATGAACTCTTAAATTATCGGGTAATTTAAGCCGGACAGCATTGGCATTAATGACAAGTTCAACAGGGTATGGACCAATGAACAACGGAGAAAGTTTTTTCGAAGGGGTTTTCAAACTTAGGTGTTTGGTGGATAGCCAGACTAGATCACCTTTTGTGTAGACAGGAGGCGGAGTTCTGCGGCGATCATAATACTGTTTCTGGAGTTGTTTTGCTGCTATGATGTTGGACTCGATGGTTTTAAAGTTGGAAGAGATGGAATCAGACAAATCTGATATACTAGATACTGGAACGGTAGAAGATGGTAGGATGTGAAACTTGGGGTGAAAACCGTAGTTTGCGAAGAAGGGAGTTTGACCAGTAGTGGAATGAATAGTGTTGTTGTAACAAAATTCAGCGTAATGCAGGAAGTCACTCCAAAGATGTTGTTGAGAGGAACAGAAGAGTCTTAAAAATTGTTCCAACCACTGGTTACAACGTTCAGTTTGACCATTACATTGCGGGTGGTAAGCAGTAGTCAACTTTCTCTCAACAGATAAAGTTTTACAGAAATGGTACCATAGTCTGCTAGAAAATTGACTGCCACGATCACTGAGGATTGAAGTGGGAAGTCCATGATACTTAACAATATGTTTGAGAAGCAAATGTACTGTCTCCAAAGCGGTAGGAAGTTTGGAGAAGGGGATGAAATGGCACATCTTCGTGAAGAGATCTACAACGACAAGGATGGTGGTATTCTTTGAAGAGACTGGCAAATCTACAATAAAGTCTAAAGCAATCTCAGACCATGGATTCTTTGGAGTAGGCAAAGGCAAAAGCAACCCATAGGGAGAGTGTTTATCCCTTTTTGAAATGGTACAATTAAGACAAGAGTTTATATAGTCCTTAACTTGAGTTGCCATATGAGGCCACCAGTAATCTCTTTTTACTAGATCCAGAGTTTTATGGATACCTGGATGACCAGCTAGAGGTGAATCATGTACAGATTGAAGGAGAATGAGTCTGAGGGAAGGTGGAACATATATCTTTGAATCATGAGAATAAAGTCCTTGAGTATTAAGTTGAAGAAGGTGTAATGGCTTTGTAGAGTCGGCCAACTGTTCCTTTTTAAGGTTAGATGAGACTTCAAGAGTAAAAGAAATGAAGTTTTCTTTTGGTATGATGGATTGGTCAGACGTTTGATGTGGAAGATTTGTGGGTAACCGGGATAGTGCGTCGGCTTTTTGGTTCTTTCCAGCAGGATGGTATGTGATGAGGAAATTAAAACGAGAGAAAAAGAGATTCCAGCGAACCTGTCTTGCTGACAAGGTTCTAGTGGCCTTCAAGTACTGCAGGTTCCTATGATCTGTATAGATGAGTGTAGGAATGGAAGTACCTTCAAGAAGGTGTCGCCAGTGTTCCAGGGAGAGTTTTATAGCTAAGAGTTCTTTGTCACCAATAGGATAGTTTTGTTCCGCACTATTCAAAGTCTTGGAGTAAAAAGCCACAGGATGTAAAGGTTTTGACAAGTTTTCTCTTTGGGAGAGAACAGCGCCAATAGCAGAATTTGAGGCGTCCACCTCAAGAACAAATTGTAGATTAGGGTCAGGAAAACGGAGTATTGGTGCTGAAGTGAACTTTTGTTTGAACAAATCAAAAGCGGATTGTGCTTCTTTAGTCCACGTGAAATGTGAATTATTTTTTGTTAGAACAGTTAAAGGAAGAGCAAGTTTGGAGAAATTTTTAATAAATTTGCGGTAGAAATTCGCAAAACCCATGAAGGACTGAACTTGACGTTTAGTTGTTGGTATGGGCCAATTTAAAACTGCATCAACCTTTTTTTGTTCCATATGGATACCTGAAGGAGAAATTTCATATCCCAGAAAGGATATGGTCTGTGAATTGAACAGGCATTTCTCAGCCTTAGCATACAAGTGGTTACCTCTGAGCCTTGATAAAACTTGTCTAACATGGGAAATGTGTTCCTGATAGGTCTTGGAATAAATTAAAATATCATCCAGATATATGACAATAAAGACATCTAATATGTCCCTAAAAATGTCATTAATTAAGTGCTGGAAAGTTGCGGGCGCGTTGCAGAGCCCAAAAGGCATCACGACGTATTCGAACAATCCGTATCTTGTTCGAAACGCCGTGAGCCACTCATCTCCAGATCTAATTCGGATGAGATTATAGGCTCCTCTTAAGTCCAATTTTGTGAAAAATTTTGCTCCCTCCAACCTTTCAATTAACTCCGGGATGAGGGGTAAAGGATATCTGTTTTTTACTGTAATTTTATTTAGTTGTCTGTAGTCTACGATTGGCCTTAATGAGCCATCCTTATTTTTAACAAAAAAAATCCCAGCACTAGCTGGAGAGGTGGAGGGACGGATGAAACCTTTCTTTAGATTTTCATCTAAGTAAGATTTAAGGTGTATTAACTCTGGGTTTGAGAGTGGGTAAATATGACCCGTGGGGATCTCAGAGCCAGGTATGATCTCAATAGGACAATCATACTTCCTGTGAGGAGGAAGATTGTCGCACTGGGTTTTGCTGAATACATCTGCATAATCCTTATAAACCTCAGGAATTTGAATTATCTCATTGGATTCAGTGGTTTGCAAAATAGTAGCTGGGAAACAAGTAGTAGAGCAGAATGTAGAATTAAATGTGACTGTTGAGGTAGACCAATTTACTTCAGGATTATGAATTCGGAGCCAGTTTATACCGAGAACTATGGGTGAAATAGGGGATGATATTACATCAAATGACAAATACTCCCTATGGTGGTCTTGGGTAACAACAAGTAAGGGTATTGTTTGATATTTAACTGGACCTGATGTGATTGGATTACCATCTATTCCACGTAATAACACAGGAGACCTTTTTTGCACAAGTGGAATTTTATTGAATTTAGTGAATACAGTATCTATGTAAGATGCTGTAGCTCCTGAGTCAATAATCGCGGGAGCGTTGATTCGATGTGACTCCCACTGTAAAAGAAGAGATAAATTTAGGTAAGGGAGAGCATGATCCTGAGTGGTACAACAAAAAGGTTCTTTATACATCTTACCCTTGTTTTGTTTCAGGAGGGAAGGACAGTCCCTGACAGTGTGTTTGTCTGAAGCACAGTATAAGCAGAGGTTATTAACCCTTCGTCGGATCTTCTCCTCAGGGGTTAATGGTCCCTTTATAAAACCTATATCCATAGGTTCAGCAGTTGATTTGCTGGGGCTGGGTGTATTTTGTTTCTTTGCAGGATATTCATGAAATGATCTCTCCTGCTGTCTCTCTCTCAGTCTTCTGTCTATAGTTATGCTAAGTGACATTAAAGCCTCAAGAGTATGTGGTAGTTCAGATCTAGACAACTCATCCTTAATTCCTTCTGAAAGGCCTAATCTAAACTGATTTCTCAGTGAAAGATCATTCCATTGAGTGTCTTTCGCCCATTTTTTAAATTCGGCAATGTAATCTTCAACTACTCTTTTCTTTTGTTTCAAGCCTCGCATTGCAGTTTCAGCAGTAAGCTGTTTATATGGATCCTCATATAGCTGACCCATAGCAGAAAAAAAACTTTCCAACGAATTAAGTATATCATCGTTATTCTCGAAGTAAGTGTTGGCCCATGTGCGGGGCTCACCTCTCAAATAGGATATGACTGTGAGTACCCTTGCTCTATCAGTGGGATAGGTATGAGGTTTAAGGGAGAACATAAGCAAACAAGCATTCTTGAAATCTCTATACTCAGATCTCTCACCACTAAATTTTTCTGGTGTACTAACCTGTGGTTCTAATATAGGTACTCTCTTATCAACCACATCCCTGATATAAGCTTTTAAAGTATCATTTTCTGTTTTCAGAGAATTAACAGCTTCAGTTAATAAATCAACCCTCTGTGTGATATTTTGCACATGTGCGTTCATTCCAGCTGGGTCCATAGTTTTAGGCTTAGTATTATGTCAGGCACAACTAAGAAAGAAAAAATGTGTGCAGCTTAGTTATTTGGACCACAACTGCTGGGAATGAAAAAGACAATAAAAATTGTATGATTGTTTGCAACAGAGTGATAAGGTAAAACAAATATTAGGAATTAGGCAGCTATGTAAAACCTTATTCCTTATTGCAAAGTTTTAATATACAGGCAGTAATTGAGCATATTCCCTATGGCTGCCACATGTGTCTGGGTAGTCACTGTGAGAAAGTAAATGCAGCAGGGATATGCTCAGATAAACCTGAGATTTTACCATTAGTGAAGGAAAAAATAAATAAGCAAGGAAAAAATGGTACTATGATCATAGAAAAAAATAAGCAATTGCTATTGTGTACAGAGTTATGGTAAAACAGCAGGATATGAGGAATGAAAATAAAAGTCACAGAAAAATAACAGCAGCAACTGAGATACTAATCTTAGAGTATAGCAGCAAAGTAAAATACAGAGACTAGCTTACCCCTAACAGGACTGTTATAATGATAGTTGCAAACACCGGGTTGTAATGGCGACTTGCCAGAGGGAGCAGGGAAGCTCAGTAGCAGCTGGCTGATGACGTCACAGCATGAGGAAGTGGAGCTCAGTGAAAAGTGAATCCCAAGGCCGGTGAGCTGCAGGGGAAACTGAGTTAGAGTAAAGGTATAAATGAGGCTTTTTGAAATAGCTGAATCTTCTTGAGGGAGAAGCAGGCAGGAAGGAGTGGAATCCAACAAACAGAAGTAGTAAGATAAATCTTACAGAGAGCAGGCTCAGGTTAAGGTTTAAGACAAACTTCAATACTAAGCAATGTGAAAATGCTGGGAGGGGCCTTAAATAGGTTGATGTTAATGAGAGCAGGATGCTTTAAAGGGACAGTGCAGATAAATAAGTATGCCATTATCCTGACACCAGGGTAGCAGTTTTCGACTGAGGTAGGCAACGGGGTGGTCCTTTCCTTCCTCGTCTGCCTGACTTAGTATGGCCCCCAACCCGAACATGGAGGCATCTGTGTGGACAGAAAAGCGTTTGGCTGGGTTAGGAGCGGCCAGTACTGGGGCAGAGATTAAGGCAGACTTAAGACTCTGGAAGGCTTGTTCACACTTGGGGGACCACAGGACCTTTCGGGGAAGTCGTTTACGGGTCAGATCAGTCAGGGGTTTGGCGAGGGTTCTGTAATTGGGGACAAACCTCCGGTAGTAGCCTGCAGTACCCAGAAAGGCAAGGACTGGGATTTTGGTCCTGGGGGTGGGCCAGTTAGCCACTGCCTCGACTTTGGCCGGTTCGGGTCGCTGCTTACCGCAGCCGACTTGGTGGCCCAAGTATTGAACCTCCGAGCGCCCAATGGTACACTTATCTGGCTTCAAGGTTAGTCCGGCAGCTCGAAGACTATCTAAGATGACGCCTAGGTGGACCAGATGGTCCTCCCAGGTCTCGCTATAGAGAGCGATGTCATCCAGGTATGCACAGGCATAGTCCTGGAGGCTATCTAACAGGCGGTCTACCATTCTTTGGAAAGTGGCTGGGGCGTTCTTCATTCCAAACGGCATGACCTTAAACTGGTATAAGCCGAAGGGAGTGATGAAGGCAGACTTGGGGATGGACTCAGGGTCGAGGGGAATTTGCCAATAACCCTTGCATAGGTCGAGGGTGGTCAGGAAGTGGCCCCGGGCAATTCGATCTAACAGGTCATCTACTCGGGGCATGGGATAGGCGTCAGTGATGGTTCTGCCGTTGAGTCTATGGTAGTCAACGCAGAACCGGGTAGTTCTGTCCTTCTTGGGTACTAACACTACCGGTGAGGCCCAGGGACTTTTGGACGGTTCAGTGACATCGATGTCCAACATTCCCCAGAGCTTCCGGTGCATACTTTCCCTGATGGTCTCTGGGACCCTGTAGGCAGCCTGTCACAGGGGGGTCTGTCCTGGGGTCTCCACCTGGTGGATGGCTGTGGTGGTAAACCCAGGAACAGTAGAGAACATGTCACTTCTCTGTTCTAGGAGTCGCCGGACCTGCCTTTTCTGTCCGGACTCTAACCTGTCATCTAGGGATATGTCATCCACCCCCTGGGGGGCGTCAGTAGGTCCCGGCAGCTCCGGCATTGGAAGACTTTCAGAGTCCTCTACTGCCGGATCACAGATAGAAGCCACATCTCTGGGTCTTTCGATGTATGCCTTCAACATGTTCACATGAAAGGTCCGATGGATCCTTTCATCTGGACACTTCGCTACCAGGTATGTGGTGTTGTTCAGTAGTTCCACAACTCGGTAGGGTCCTTGCCAAGAAGCCTGTAGCTTGTTTGTTTTGACAGACTTCAGGGTGAGGACCTTCTGTCCCACTATCAGGGTTTGGGTATGGGCATTGCGATCATACCATCGCTTCTGTTTGTGCTGAGAGGCCTGAAGGTTCTCACGGACCTGGGCTGCCAGGTCCTACAGCCGGTCACTGAGCTGGAGTACGTACCCCGCGACAGAGTGCTCTTCTCCCCCTGTGGCTCCCTCCCAGTGGGCTCGTACCAAATCTAGCGGGCCCCTAACCTTTCGACCATACAGTAGTTCAAAGGGGGAAAAACCTGTGGATTCTGAGGCACCTCTTGATATGCAAAGTGGAGATGCAGCAGGAATTTTTCCCAGTCCCTGTGAGTGGCCGAGAACGTCTGAAGCAGTTGCTTTAGGTCCCCTTAAACCTCTCACACAGCCCATTTGTCTGGGGATGGTAAGGGGCGCTGTGCAGGGGTTTAATCCCACACAACTTCCAGAGTTGTGGAGTGATTACCGCAGTGAACTGTGTTCCCTGATCAGAAACCACTTCCAGAGGGAAGCCTACCCTGGTGAATATCCGGAGAATCGCATCTGCTATGGTCTCCGCCTGGATATTGGCCAAGGGGATTGCCTCTGGGTATCGGGTGGCATAGTCTACCACCGTAAGGATGTATTTCTTCCTGAGGGGCTGGGCCGAGCTAATGGCCCCACAATGTCTACTGCTACTCGGCTAAAGGGTTCATCAATAATGGGCAGGGGATGGAGGGGGGCTTTTGTATGATCTCCTTTCTTTCCTACCTTCTGGCAAACCTCACAGGATTTTCATCATTCCTTAATATCAGCTGTAATGCCTGGCCAGAAGAAGGTTTGAGTCAGGCGGTGGTGGGTCCTTTGTTTTCTTAAGTGGCCAGCTAAGGGAATTTAATGCCCTATTTTCAGCAGGTTGGACCGAAACTTCTTCGGTACGACCAGCTGCCATTTGGGCACCGGTCCTTTTCTCCTCTTGGAGATACGGTACAGGAGCTCGCCCTCCCACTGGAACCGTTCGTCTCTGGGCAGCAGCTCCTATTCGGTCTCGGTAAGGGGCTAGTGTCGGGTCGCTCAAGGTCTCTTTGGCAAAGTCGCAAGGGGTTGCCCAGAAGGGGGTGTCGGCAAGTTCGGGTTTAGTGGGGACGGTTAGTCAGGGTAAGGTAGGAGTCGGGGCAGTAGGTCTTACCTTTGTCCCCAGAGTTGGTGAGGTGGCTTGGCATCTGGCCTGCTGGCGGGTAGTCACAGGGCAGGTGTCCAGAGAGGTATTCCCCAAAAAGGCAGAGACAAGGTGGCCGAGGTTGTTTCCCAACAGGACCTTGGCAGGGATGCTTTGCATAACCCCCACTTCTACATTGTGGGCGTCGGTTTTCCAGTCCAAATGGATCCAGGCAGTAGGAACCCTCAGAACAGCATCTCCCGCTACCCCTACAGCGAGGGTCCGTCCAATGCAGCCAGAGGGGGGAACCAGGTGAGACTGAATCAAAGAGATGGTGGCCCCCGTATCTCTCATTCCTTGAGCCGCCTGCCCATTGACCCAGACAGCTTGCCGATGTTGGTGTCAGTTGTCTTGGCCCACTGAGCTGATGTGGTGCTAGACACCCACTTCTTCTCCTGTCCACTCAGCATAGGGGTTGGAGCTCGCTGTATGGGCAGTGGCCTGGTACGTGCAGGCTTGAGGAGTCCCCCACAGAGTTGGTGCAGGGTTCCTTGTCGGCTGGGCTGGGTGGTTTCTTTGTCTTTTTGGGCAGTTCCATAGCACATGGCCGGGGTGTCCATACCCATAACACCCCCGGGAATTGCTGCCGCCAGCCGGGTACACAGTGGGCGGTCGGGGGTGGGGCTGCCTAAAAACTGTTGGTGGTCATGCTGGGGCTGGAGCGGAGCGGGTTGCTGGCCGGAGGTCTGTGGCTGCCTGGCGCCGGGCATCCACATACTGATCGGCCAGGGCGGCGGCTTGGTCAGCTGTTCTGGGTCCCTTGTCCTTTACCCAGTCCCTTATCTCTGCTGGGGTGTTGTTGTAGAACTGCTCCAAGAGAGGAGTTGAACAGCTCCATCTAGGGTGGTGATGTGGCACCCAGTAACCCAGGAGTTCAAGGCCTGAGCTAAGCGGTGGGCAAACTTGGTATATGGCTGCTCCTCTTGTCTTTGTAGCCCCCGGTGTGAGTCCATACCGGGCAAGGATACTCTCCTTCACCCAGTCATAGTTGTCTTGGTCCTCAGAAGAGACAGTGTGGAAAGCCTCCACAGCCCTACCAGACAGTTTCCCAATGAGAATAGTAACCCTGTCCGCATCAGCGACCTCATGCATCCAGCACTGGGTCTCGAACAGCTGTAGATAGCGGTCGATATCCTTGCTCTCATCATCCTGGAATGTTCGGAAAGCCCCGTTAGGTAGTTTCTTGGGCTGTGAAGGGGAGTCCAGGGGATCTGGCATGACCCCCCCATAGACTTCTGAAGCTCCAACATATGTACCTTGGTGGCGTCAGTCACTATCCGAGTAATGATCTCCTCGGGGGGGTTAGGTCCATAGAGAGCCAGTTGCCACTGTACCTGCACTGCATGTCGGACACTGTAGTCCCTTGAGTGGAGGCTGTACTTGGCCGTCCTCTCACCAGCCTGTTCGCTAGCCCGATCGTCCTCCATCAGTTCGGCTACGAGTACTGCCTTTGTCTTGTTGCCAGTGACTTTCCTTCTAGCCTGCAGCAACATTCTTAATTCTTCCTTCCGGAGCCCATGGTACTGCTGCATCCGGCAAGATCTTCCGTTGGTGGTTTGGACTAGCATTCAGGTGAAAAAAAGAACTGCTTTATTGCACAGAAAACACAGCTTTTATACATTTCCAACAAATGGGGGTAGTTACTACACAAATAGAAACAAATATTGTACAATGAGACAAACATCAGACAATGGTTAGTTAAACAAGATTCTAATCACATCCTGACTTGCAAAAGGACAATGGATGACTCACACAATAACAGAAAGACATTTCACACTTAGACTAGATAACAACAGGGGTAAGGTTATAGGGGGTAGGGGTTTAACCCTTGCAGCCTGGTATCCTTGACATTCCTTACAGGGGACTTCTACAGATATGCTCCTGGAGTTCAGGACTGTATCTGAAATTTTGGTAGCTATGATGCCTTTGAGTAAGCATAAAAGGTCAGTTCATAATTGTCAGGGTTTTTCCCCGTTTTGTTTGCCATGTGCTGCTGGCAGCCATTTTACTCACTTCTCTTGCTGAGAGATAGTGTGTGATGCTACTCATTTCCTGCATGCCCTTTTATGGCCAGACTGGTGTACATCATCCATGTGAGACAGGTTGCAGTCTCAGAATTGTGATGTCATCACTTATTATTTAAAGGGCCTCTGTTCAGTATGCTTTGCCCTTGCATTGTCTCAGACCTGTTTGTGAGAGTTCCAGTTCCTGTGTATTACCTGGCTGCCTGACGTTCCTCCTGGTTCCTGATCCTTGGCTTATTCCTGACTCTGCTGTTCTCCTTGTTCCTGATTCTGGCTCGTCTGACTATTCGCTTTGGCTCCTGACTTGGCTCGTCTGACTACCAGCTCTGGTTTTGACTCCTGGCTTGTTATTTGACTTGTGGACTTTTTATTATTTTTTGCTATTAATAAGGTGTGATTATTTTTGCACTTCTCGTCTCAGTCTGATTCCTGGCACCCTGACAATAATTTGCCTTCTACTAGCTGTAAGCCTTCTGAAGTTAATGTTTATGTTAATGTTTCTGCTGAGTCCTCAGAAAGAGAGTTGTTTTATGATGAATCACGGGTCTTCCTCTGATCAAATATCAGAATCGTCCTTTTTTTTTACGTTGAACATATTCATTCACTGTTAAATTAAATGTTGCTTACTTTAGGGGTTAAATATTCTAAGGTAGCTTAGGATAAGTCTTTGAATCGTTTAGATTTAATCTATAAAGTTATGGTTAAATCCCATGAGGTTTTTCCAGTCCCTGATGCTGTCTCTGAGATAATCTCTAGGGAATGGTCTAAACCACGTAATCCTTTAAATTCTTCTGCAAGGTATAAGAAAATGTATTCCCTACTCCCCTATAATATTAAACTTTGAGTTACTGTCTCTAAGGTGTATGGGGCTATTTCTACTCTAGCTAAGCGTACTACTATTCCTTTGGAAGATAGTTCTTCCTTTAAAAACCCTTTAGATAGGAAGTTAGAATCCTTCCATAAGATGTTTTTTTCTGTAAGCAGAATATTTAATATGACCAACAGTTTTGATTGCAGGTGTGGCTGCTGCTTCTTCCATCTGGTTAATATTTTGGAATTGCTTAAATGTTTTAATACTTTCATTTGTGATGCTGATTTTGACATTATTAAGATTAATGCCAAAAGTATGTATTAGGCAGTTCTTTCCAGAAGAGCTTTGTGTTTAGTCTTGGTCTTCTGATATGGTTTCTACATCCAGACTCTTATCTTTTTTCTTTTCAGGGAAAGAAGTTGGTTCTGATTTAGATTCTATTATCTTTAGTGTGACTGGAGGTAAAGGAGCTTTTCTTCCTCAGGACAAGAAGTCAAGGAGTAAATCTAAAGCTTCTAATCATTTTTGTTTCTTTTGTCAGGATAGGAAACAGAAGTCTGATTCCTCCTCTAAAAAAACAAGGTTCTTCTAGTTCCACTTAGAAGCCACATTTTAACTTGAAAAGGTCTAAACAGTCCAAAAAATCTACCACTACTTACAAGTCAGCATGAAGATACGGCCCCCCCAGAGGCTCTGGTTGTAAGTAGGTTGCGCTTTTTTTCAGGAAGCTTGGTTTCAGTCTGTTCAGGACCCCGCGGTTCTAAATATAGTTTCTCAGGTTTATCGTATAAGTTTCAGAACAAGGCCTCCCAGAGGAAGGTTTCTTCTGTCCAATCAGGTAAAGCCTCAGGCATTTTTTCAGTCAGTTTCAGATCTAGAAGCTATGGGGGTAATTATTTCTGTTCCTTTGCAGGAACAGGGGATGGGATTGTGTTCAAATCTCTTCATTGTTCCAAAGTAGGAGGGAACTTTCAGACCAGTTTTTGATCTTTAAATCTTTGAAAAAGTTTCAGGGTTCCTACTTTCAAAATGGAGACTATTCGGTCTATTCTACCTTTTGTCCAGCAAGGTCAGTTTATGTCCACAATAGATTTAAAGGATGCTTACCTTCATGTTAAAATTCACAGGGAACTTCAGATTTTAAGGTTTGCTTTCTCTTGTAAGGTGTATCCAGTCCACGGGTTCATCCATTACTTGTGGGATATTCTCCTTCCCAACAGGAAGTTGCAAGAGGACACCCACAGCAGAGCTGTCTATATAGCTCCTCCCCTAACTGCCACTCCCAGTCATTCTCTTGCAACTCTCGACAAGATAGGAAGTGTAAGAGAGATGTGGTGACTTAGTGTAGTTTTTACCTTCAATCAAGAGTTTATTTTTAAACGGTACCGGCGTTGTGTACTGTTTTACTCTCAGGCAGAAATTAGAAGAAGAATCTGCCTGGAGGTTGATGATCTTAGCGGTTTGTAACTAAGGTCCATTGCTGTTCTCACACATAACTGAAGAGTATGGAAAGAAAACTTCAGTTGGGGGAACGGTCTGCAGATTACCTGCTTTGAGGTATGTTAAGTATTTTTATTTCTAGAGAGATGAATAAGTTCTAGAAGATGCTGACAGAGCCTTGTGTATTTGAGGTAAGCCTGATGCAGTGATTTAACAGCGACTGGGATCATGCTTACAAAACAGGGCAATACTCATGTTAATATTCATATTACTGTATTTTTACACTGTTTTGCAGTTTAAGTGCTAGTTTTTTTTTCTCTTAAAGGCACAGTAATGTTTTTGTTTAATTGCTGTTTCACCTTATTAAAGTGTTTTCCAAGCTTGCTTGTCTCATTACTAGTCTGTTAAACATGTCTGACATAGAGAAAACTCCTTGTTCAATATGTTTTGAAGCCATGGTGGAACCCCCTCTTAGAATGTGTACCAAATGTACTGATATTTCTATAAACTATAAAGACCATATTATGGCGCTTAAAGATTTATCTCCAGGGGATTCTCTGACTGAAAAGAGGGAGATTATGCCATCTAGCTCTCCCCATGTGTCAGAACCTATAACTCCCGCTCAAGTGACGCCAAGTACATCTAGCGCGTCTAATTCTTTTACCTTACAGGACATGGCGGCAGTTATGAATGCTACCCTCTCAGAGGTATTGTCCAAACTGCCAGGGCTACAAGGAAAGCGAGACAGCTCTGGGGCTAGAACTAATACAGAGCTTTCTGACGCTTTTATGCCTGTGTCCGATATACCCTCACAATACTCAGAAGCCGAGGCAGGTGAGCTTCTATCTGTGGGTGACATTTCAGACTCAGGGAAGGCGTTACTTCAGTCTGATTCTGAAATGACAGCGTTTAAATTTAAGCTTGAACACCTCCGCTTATTGCTTAGGGAGGTTTTAGCGACTCTGGATGACTGTTACCCCATTGTGGTTCCAGACAAATTGTGTAAAATGGACAAATACTTTGCAGTGCCTGTTTACACTGATGTTTTTCCAGTCCCTAAGAGGTTTTCGGAAATTATTACTAAGGAATGGGATAGACCAGGTGTGCCGTTCTCTCCCCCTCCTGCTTTCAAAAAGATGTTTCCCATAGATGCCGCCATACGGGACTCGTGGCAGACGGTTCCTAAGGTGGAGGGAGCAGTCTCTACCCTAGCTAAGCGTACAACTATCCCCGTCGAGGACAGTTGTGCTTTCCTAGATCCTATGGATAAAAAATTGGAGGGTCTCCTTAAGAAAAATTTTATACATCAAGGTTTTATTCTCCAGCCTCTTGCATGCATTGCCCCAGTTACTGCTGCAGCGGCTTTTTGGTTTGAGTCTCTTGAGGAGGCTCTACAGGTAGAGACCCCGCTAGACGATATTCTAGACAGGATTAAAGCTCTTAAGTTAGCTAACTCCTTTATTTCTGACGCCATTTTTCATTTAGCCAAGCTAACGGCTAAGAATTCAGGTTTTGCCATTTTGGCGCGTAGGGCGCTATGGCTTAAGTCCTGGTCAGCAGATGTTACTTCAAAGTCTAAGCTTCTTAACATCCCCTTCAAGGGACAGACCCTATTCGGGCCTGGTCTGAAGGAGATCATTTCTGATATTACTGGAGGAAAAGGTCACGCCCTTCCTCAGGATAGGTCCAATAAGTTAAGGACCAAACAGAATAATTTTCGTTCCTTTCGAAACTTCAAGAGTGGCGCAGCTTCAGTTTCCTCTAAAGCAAAACAAGAGGGAAATTTCGCCCAGTCCAAACCAGTCTGGAGACCTAACCAGGCTTGGAACAAGGGGAAGCAGGCCAAGAAACCTGCGGCTGCCTCTAAGACAGCATGAAGGAGTAGCCCCCGATCCGGGACCGGCTCTAGTAGGGGCAGACTTTCTCTCTTCGCACAGGCTTGGGCAAGAGACGTCCAGGATCCCTGGGCATTAGAGATTGTTTCCCAGGGATATCTTCTGGACTTCAAAGATTCCTCTCCAAAGGGGAGATTTCATCTCTCACAATTATCTGTAAACCAGATAAAGAGAGAGGCATTCTTACGTTGTGTTCAAGACCTACTGGTTATGGGAGTGATCCACCCAGTTCCGAGGGAGGAACAGGGGCAGGGCTTCTATTCAAATCTGTTTATAGTTCCCAAGAAAGAGGGAACTTTCAGACCAATCTTGGATCTCATGATCCTAAACAAATTTCTCAGGGTCCCATCCTTCAAGATGGAGACTATCCGAACCATCCTCCCTATGATCCAGGAGGGTCAATATATGACTACCGTGGACTTAAAGGATGCTTAGCTCCACATTCCGATTCACAGAGATCATCAGTTCCTCAGGTTCGCCTCCTTAGACAGGCATTACCAGTTTGTGGCTCTTCCCTTTGAGTTAGCCACGGCACCAAGAATCTTTACGAAGGTTCTAGGGTCCCTACTGGCGGTTCTAAGGCCATGGGGCATAGCAGTGGCTCCTTACCTAGACAACATTCTGATACAGGCATCGACTTTTAAAATCGCCAAGTCCCATACGGACATTGTTCTGGCCTTTCTGAGGTCTCACGGGTGGAAGGTGAATGAAGAAAAGAGTTCTCTCTCCCCTCTCACAAGAGTTTCCTTCCTAGGAACACTGATAAATTTTTCTGACAGAGGTCAGGTTATCAAAGCTTCTAACTTCCTGCCGTGCTCTTCATTCCACTTCTCGGCCGTCAGTGGCTCAGTGTATGGAAGTAATCGGCCTAATGGTAGCAGCAATGGACATAGTTCCATTTGCCCGTCCTACATCTCAGACCACTGCAACTTTGCATGCTCAATCAGTGGAATAGGGATTACACAGATTTGTCCCCTCTGCTAAATCTGGATCAAGAGACCAGGGATTCTCTTCTCTGGTGGTTATCTCAGGTCCATCTTTCCAGGGGAATGAGTTTCCGCAGGCCAGAGTGGACTATAGTGACGACAGATGCCAGCCTTCTGGGCTGGGGCACGGTCTGGAACTCCCTGAAGGCTCAGGGTTCGTGGACTCAGGAGGAAGCCCTCCTTCCGATAAACATTCTGGAACTGAGAGCGATATTCAATGCTCTTCAGGCTTGGCCTCAACTAGCTGCGGTCAGGTTCATCAGATTTCAGTCGGACAATTTCACGACTGTAGCCTATATCAACCATCAGGGGAGAACAAGAAGCCCCCTGGCAATGTTGGAGGTTTCAAAGATAATTCTATGGGCAGAGGTTCACTCTTGCCATCTCTCAGCTATCCATATCCCAGGAGTAGAGAACTGGGAGGCTGATTTTCTAAGTCGGCAGACTTTTCATCCGGGGGAGTGGGAGCTCCATCCGGAGGTTTTTGCCCAGCTGATTCAACTATGGGGCAAACCAGAACTGGATCTGATGGCGTCTCGTCAGAACGCCAAGCTTCCTTGTTACGGGTCCAGGTCAAGGGATCCCCAGGCAGCGCTGATAGATGCTCTAGCAGTGCCTTGGTCCTTCAGCCTGGCTTATGTGTTCCCACCATTTCCTCTCCTCCCTCGTCTGATTGCCAAGATCAAGCAGGAGAGAGCTTCGGTGATTTTGATAGCACCTGCGTGGCCACGCAGGACTTGGTATGCAGATCTGGTGGACATGTCATCCCTTCCACCATGGACTCTGCCGCTTAGACAGGACCTTCTACTCTAAGGTCCTTTCATACATCCAAATCTAATTTCTCTGCGACTGACTGCTTGGAGATTGAACGCTTGATTTTATAAAAACGTGGTTTCTCTGAGTCGGTCATTGATACCTTAATTCAGGCTCGAAAGCCTGTCACCAGGAAAATCTTTCATAAGATATGGTGTAAATATCTTCATTGGTGTGAATCCAAGGGTTACTCATGGAGTAAAGTCAGGATTCCTAGGAAATTATCCTTTCTCCAAGAAGGATTGGAGAAGGGTTTGTCAGCTAGTTCCTTAAAGGGACAGATTTCTGCTCTGTCTATTCTTCTGCACAAGCGTCTGGCAGATGTTCCAGACGTTCAGGCGTTTTGTCAGGCTTTAGTTAGAATCAAGCCTGTGTTTAAACCTGTTGCTCCACCATGGAGTTTAAATTTAGTTCTTAAAGTTCTTCAAGGGGTTCCGTTTGAACCTCTGCATTCCATAGATATCAAGCTTTTATCTTGGAAAGTTCTGTTTTTGGTAGCTATCTCTTCGGCTCGAAGAGTTTCTGAGTTATCTGCCTTACAGTGTGATTCCCCTTATCTGATCTTCCATGCAGATAAGGTAGTTTTGCGTACCAAACCTGGGTTTCTTCCTAAGGTGGTATCTAATAAGAATATCAATCAGGAGATTGTTGTTCCGTCACTGTGTCCTAATCCTTCTTCAAAGAAGGAACGTCTATTACACAATCTTGACGTGGTTCGTGCTTTAAAGTTTTATTTACAAGCTACTAAGGATTTTCGTCAAACATCTGCATTGTTTGTTGTCTACTCTGGACAGAGGAGAGGCCAAAAGGCTTCGGCATATTCTCTTTCTTTTTGGCTGAGAAGCATAATCCGTTTAGCTTATGAGACTGCTGGCCAGCAGCCTCCTCAAAGAATTACAGCTCATTCCACTAGAGCGGTAGCTTCCACATGGGCTTTTAAAAATGAGGCCTCTGTTGAACAGATTTGTAAGGCGGCTACTTGGTCTTCGCTTCATACTTTTTCTAAATTCTATAAATTTGATACTTTTGCTTCCTCGGAGGCTATTTTTGGGAGAAAAGTCTTGCAGGCAGTGGTGCCTTCCGTTTAAGTTCCTGCCTTGTCCCTCCCTTCATCCGTGTCCTAAAGCTTTGGTATTGGTATCCCACAAGTAATGGATGAACCCGTGGACTGGATACACCTTACAAGAGAAAACAAAATTTATGCTTACCTGATAAATTTCTTTCTCTTGTGGTGTATCTAGTCCACGGCCCGCCCTGTCACTTTAAGGCAGGTGTTTTTTATTTTTAAACTACAGTCACCACTGCACCCTATAGTTTCTCCTTTTTCTTGCTTGTCTTTGGTCGAATGACTGGGAGTGGCAGATAGGGGAGGAGCTATATAGACAGCTCTGCTGTGGGTGTCCTCTTGCAACTTCCTGTTGGGAAGGAGAATATCCCACAAGTAATGGATGAACCCGTGGACTGGATACACCACAAGAGAAAGAAATTTATCAGGTAAGCATAAATTTTGTTTTTCTATATAAGCATTTTCAGTTTGTTGCTCTATCATTTGGTCTGGCTACAACTCCAAGAATTTTTACAAAGTTTTTGGAAACCCTTTTGTATGTGATCAGATCTCAGGGTATTGTGGTGTTTTCTTACCTGGTTGATATCTTGGTTCAAGCTCTGTCTTTACATTTAGAAGGAACTCACACCAACAGATTGTTGTTGTTTCTTCAACAGCATGGTTGGAAGATCAATTTTCCAAAGAGTTCTTTGGCTCCTGAGACAAAAGTATTTTTTTCTGGGGGTTCAAATAGATTCAGTTTTCAGGAGTCTTTCTTTTCCAGATCAGAGAAGGCTGAAGCTGATATCAGCCTGTCTAAAACTTTATTCTCTTTCTTTTCCCTCAGTAACTCTTTGTATGAATGTGTTAGGTCACAGGATTGCTGCACCGGATTCTATTCTGTTTGCTTGTTTTCACATAAGACCTCGTCAGCTTTGTATACTTTGCCAGTGGTGCATGGATCATACTCAAGTGATTTATCTGGAACATGTCAGTCCCTGTCTTGGTGGCTGAATCATCAGCTTATAATGCAGGAGGCCTATTTTGCTAGACCTATTTGGACTTTGATCACTTTAGATACAAGTGTTTCAAGGTGGGAGGCAAGGTTGCCAATAAATGTTCCGTGCAATTTTCAGGGCCTTTCAGAAATGGCCTCTGTTAAAAAGAGAGTCTTATCACCTTTTTCAGACAGACATCAGGATAAGGCAGTTTTAAGGACTAAATTTAAATTTTTAACTTAGGTTTTGTCTTCGGATATTAAAAGTCAGGAAATTGTCCCTTATTTATGTGTTATCCTAATAGTTCTTCAGAGAGGCTTCTTCATAACTTGGATGTTGTTAGAGCCTTGAAGTACTATGTAGATGCTAAGGATTTCAGACAAACTTTTTTGCTCTTGTTTCTTTTCCTACCTTTCTTGTTTGACTATACGTCAGACCAGTTACCAGTAAGGTGGGAGGGTTTTATAGCGCTCTTGGGGTTTGGGAATCTTTGCCTCATCCTAGTGGCCAGGAAGACTAATTCCCAAGAGTAATGGATAGTGAACTCTCACCACCATGAAATAAATTTATTTTATCAGGTAATCATAACTTATGTTTTTTGTCCCATAACTTGAGTATTGGATCCCAAATATCAAGACTCGTGGACTCTCACCACCTTATGAAAGAAAACAGAATTTATGTTTACCTGATTCATTTCTTTCTTTCATAGTGGTGAGAGTCCATGAAACCCTCCCTGATTTTTGTTTTGGTCCGATGGTTCTGCCATGTAGCTCATTTAGCCTGCTTTGTTCTTCCTACTCTTGTTTTTCTTGGCTATACGTCAGACTGAGGGGAATCAGGGGGTGGGAGGGAATGGGATTAAAGCTCTTGGTATGTTGGGTAATTTTTGCCTACCTCCTGGTGGTGGAGTTTAATCCCAAATGTCAAGGCTAGTGGCCTCTCACCACCATGAAAGAGAGAACTGAATGAGTTGATGGAAGAATAATAGGAGATAAGCAGATTGCAGACCGTCTCAATGATTACTTCTGCTCTGTTTTCACAAAATTGTGAAGATTGAATGTCTACATTAAGGGATGCTACCAAAAATAGAAACAAGCTTAACAGTAATCTTTTTACAGAGGATGAGGTTTTGTTAGCATTATCAAAAATAAATGTTAAAAAGGCAGTGGGTCCTGATAATATTCATCCAATGGTTTTAAAAGAACTTCGATCAGTGCTAACTGTCCCATTAACTGATCTGTTTAATCAGTCACTATTAACAGGAGCTGTCCCAGATGACTGGAGAATAGCAAATGTAATACCTCTTCATAAAAAGGGCAGTAGAGAAGAATCTGGCAACTACAGGCCAGTTAGTTTAACTTCAGTAGTAGGGAAACTAAATGGAAAGCCTCTTAAAAGGAAGAATTATGACTTACATAAAGACAAACAATTTAGAGGACCACAATCAGCATGGTTTTACTTCAGGGAGATCATGTCAGACTAATCTAATTGACTTCTTTGATTATGTAACAAAAGTATTAGACAAGGGTGGAGCATTTGATGTAGCATATCTAGATTTCAGCAAAGCATTTGATACCGTCCCACACAATAAACTAATTCACAAACTGTATCTCCTTGGTCTAGATTAAAAAATTGTGAACTGGGTGGAATGCTGGCTTAAGGACAGAAAACAAAGTTTCTTTCATGTAATTAGCAAGAGTCCATGAGCTAGTGACGTATGGGATATACATTCCTACCAGGAGGGGCAAAGTTTCCCAAACCTCAAAATGCCTATAAATACACCCCTCACCACACCCACAATTCAGTTTTACAAACTTTGCCTCCGATGGAGGTGGTGAAGTAAGTTTGTGCTAGATTCTACGTTGATATGCGCTCCGCAGCAAGTTGGAGCCCGGTTTTCCTCTCAGCGTGCAGTGAATGTCAGAGGGATGTGAGGAGAGTATTGCCTATTTGAATGCAGTGATCTCCTTCTACGGGGTCTATTTCATAGGTTCTCTGTTATCGGTCGTAGAGATTCATCTCTTACCTCCCTTTTCAGATCGACGATATACTCTTATATATACCATTACCTCTACTGATTCTCGTTTCAGTACTGGTTTGGCTATCTGCTATATGTAGATGAGTGTCCTGGGGTAAGTAAGTCTTATTTTCTGTGACACTCCAAGCTATGGTTGGGCACTTTGTTTATAAAGTTCTAAATATATGTATTCAAACATTTATTTGCCTTGACTCAGAATGTTCAACTTTCCTTATTTTCAGACAGTCAGTTTCATATTTGGGATAATGCATTTGATTTAATAAATTTTTCTCCAACATAGGTGTGTCCGGTCCACGGCGTCATCCTTACTTGTGGGATATTCTCCTCCCCAACAGGAAATGGCAAAGAGCCCAGCAAAGCTGGTCACATGATCCCTCCTAGGCTCCGCCTACCCCAGTCATTCTCTTTGCCGTTGTACAGGCAACATCTCCACGGAGATGGCTTAGAGTTTTTTAGTGTTTAACTGTAGTTTTTATTATTCAATCAAGAGTTTGTTATTTTGAAATAGTGCTGGTATGTACTATTTACTCAGAAACAGAAAAGAGATGAAGATTTCTGTTTGTATGAGGAAAATGATTTTAGCACCGTAACTAAAATCCATGGCTGTTCCACACAGGACTGTTGAGAGCAATTAACTTCAGTTGGGGGAACAGTGTGCAGTCTCTTACTGCTTGAGGTATGACACATTCTAACAAGACGATGTAATGCTGGAAGCTGTCATTTCCCCTATGGGATCCGGTAAGCCATGTTTATTAAGATAGTAAATAAGGGCTTCACAAGGGCTTATTAAGACTGTAGACTTTTTCTGGGCTAAATCGATTCATTATTAACACATATTTAGCCTTGAGGAATCATTTATTCTGGGTATTTTGATATGATTATATCGGCAGGCACTGTTTTTGACACCTTATTCTTTAGGGGCTTTCCCTAATCATAGTCAGAGCCTCATTTTCGCGCCGGTATGGCGCACTTGTTTTTGAGGACAGCATGGCATGCAGCTGCATGTGTGTGGAGCTCTGATACATAGAAAAGTCTTTCTGAAGGCATCATTTGGTATCGTATTCCCCTTTGGGCTTGGTTGGGTCTCAGCAAAGCAGATTCCAGGGACTGTAAAGGGGTTAAATATAAAAACGGCTCCGGTTCCGTTATTTTAAGGGTTAAAGCTTCCAAATTTGGTGTGCAATACTTTTAAGGCTTTAAGACACTGTGGTGAAATTTTGGTGAATTTTGAACAATTCCTTCATACTTTTTCGCAATTGCAGTAATAAAGTGTGTTTAGTTTAAAATTTAAAGTGACAGTAACGGTTTTATTTTAAAACGTTTTTTGTGCTTTGTTATCAAGTTTATGCCTGTTTACAATGTCTGAACTACCAGATAGATTGTGTTCTGACTGTGGGGAAACCAAGGTTCCTTCTCATTTAACTATAGAGGAGATTATGGACAGAATTCGTGCTTTTAAATTGGCTAATTCTTTCACCCTAGACGCCACCTTGCAATTGGCTAGGTTAGCGGCGAAAAAAATTCTGGTTTTGCTATTGTGGCGCAGAGCGCTTTGGTTAAAATCTTGGGCAGCGGATGCGTCTTCCAAGAACAAATTGCTTGACATTCCTTTCAAGGGGAAAACACTCTTTGGCCCTGACTTGAAAGAGATTATCTCTGATATCACTGGGGGCAAGGGCCACGCCCTTCCTCAGGATAGGTCTTTTCAAGACCAAAAATAAACCTAAGTTTCGTCCCTTTCGCATAAACGGATCAGCCCCAAGGGCTACGTCCTCTAAGCAGGAAGGTAATACTTCTCAAGCCAATCCAGCCTGGAGACCTATGCAAGGCTGGAACAAAGGAAAGCAGGCCAGGAAACCTGCCACTGCTACCAAGACAGCATGAAATGCGGGCCCCGATCCGGGACCGGATCTGGTGGGGGGCAGACTCTCTCTCTTCGCTCAGGCTGGGGCAAGAGATGTTCTGGATCCTTGGGCGCTAGAAATAGTCTCCCAAGGTTATTCTCTGGAGTTCAAGGGGCTTCCTCCAAGGGGGAGGTTCCACAGGTCTCAGTTGTCTTCAGATCACAAAGGATGCGTATCTACATATTCCTATCCACAAGGAACATCATCGGTTCCTAAGGTTTGAATTCCTGGACAAGCATTTCCAGTTCGTGGCGTTTTCTTTCGGATTAGCCACTGCTCCTAGGATTTTCTCATAGGTACTAGGGTCCCTTCTGGCGGTGCTAAGACCAAGGGGCATTGCTGTAGTACCTTACTTGGACGACATTCTGATTTGAGCGTCGTCCCTTCCTCAAGTAAAGGCTCACACGGACCTTGTCCTGGCCTTTCTCAGATCTCACGGATGGAAAGTGAACGTGGAAAAGAGTTCTCTATCTCCGTCAACGAGGGTTCCCTTCTTGGGAACTATAATAGACTCCTTAGGAATGAGGATTTTTCTGACAGAAGCCAGAAAAACAAAACTTCTAGACTCTTGTCGGATACTTCATTCCGTTCCTCTTCCTTCCATAGCGCAGTGCATGGAAGTAATAGGTTTGATGGTAGCGGCAATGGACATAGTTCCTTTTGTGCGCATTCATCTAAGACCATTACAACTGTTCATGCTCAGTCAGTGGAATGGGGACTATTCAGACTTGTCTCCGAAGATACAAGTAAATCAGAGGACCAGAGACTCATTCCGTTGGTGGCTGTCCCTGGACAACCTGTCACAAGGGATGACCTTCCGCAGACCAGAGTGGGTCATTGTCACGACCGACGCCAGTCTGATGGGCTGGGGCGCGGTCTGGGGATCCCTGAAAGCTCAGGGTCTTTGGTCTCGGGTAGAATCTCTTCTACCGATAAATATTCTGGAACTGAGAGCGATATTCAATGCTCTCAAAGCTTGGCCTCAGCTAGCGAGGGCCAAGTTCATACATCAACCATCAGGGGGGAACAAGGAGTTCCCTAGCGATGGAAGAAGTGACCAAAATCATTCTATGGGCGGAGTCTCACTCCTGCCACCTGTCTGCTATCCACATCCCAGGAGTGGAAAATTGGGAAGCGGATTTTCTGAGTCATCAGACATTGCATCCGGGGGAGTGGGAACTCCATCCGGAAATCTTTGCCCAAGTCACTCAACTGTGGGGCATTCCAGACATGGATCTGATGGCCTCTCGTCAGAACTTCAGAGTTCCTTACTACGGGTACAGATCCAGGGATCCCAAGGCGGCTCTAGTGGATGCACTAGTAGCACCTTGGACCTTCAAACTAGCTTATGTGTTCCCGCCGTTTCCTCTCATCCCCAGGCTGGTAGCCAGGATCAATCAGGAGAGGGCGTCGGTGATTTTGATAGCTCCTGCGTGGCCACGCAGGACTTGGTATGCAGATTTGGTGAATATGTCATTGGCTCCACCATGGAAGCTACCTTTGAGACGAGACCTTCTTGTTCTAGGTCCGTTCGACCCACTCCAGCTGACTGCTTGGAGATTGAACGCTTGATCTTATCAAAGCGAGGGTTCTCAGATTCTGTTATTAATACTCTTGTTCAGGCCTGAAAGCCTGTAACCAGAAAAATTACCACATAATTTGGTATATCTGTTGGTGTGAATCTGCAGGATTCCCTTGGGACAAGGTTAAGATTCCTAAGAGTCTATCCTTCCTTCGAGAAGGATTGGAAAAAGGATTATCTGCAAGTTCCTTGATGGGACAGATTTCTGCCTTGTCTGTGTTACTTCACAAAAAGCTGGCAGCTGTGCCAGATGTTCTAGCCTTTGTTCAGGCTCTGGTTAGAATCAAGCCTGTTTACAAAATTTTGACTCCTCCTTGGAGTCTCAACCTAGTTCTTTCAGTTCTTTAGGGGGTTCCGTTTGAACCCTTACATTCCGTTGATATTAAGTTATTATCTTGGAAAGTTTTGTTTTTGGTTGCAATTTCTTCTGCTAGAAGAGTTTCAGAATTTTCTGCTCTGCAGTGTTCTTCTCCTTATCTGGTGTTCCATGCAGATAAGGTGGTTTTGCGTACTAAACCTGGTTTTCTTCCAAAAGTTGTTTCTAACAAAAACATTAACCAGGAGATAGTTGTGCCTTCTTTGTGTCCTAATCCAGTTTCAAAGAAGGAACGTTTGTTGCACAACTTGGATGTAGTTCGTGCTCTCAAATTTTACTTAGCAGCTACTAAGGATTCAGACAAACTTTGTCTTTGTTTGTTGTTTATTCTGGTAAACGGAGAGGTCAAAAAAGCAACTTCTACCTCTCTCTCCTTCTGGATTAAAAGCATTATCCGATTGGCTTATGAGACTGCCGGACGGCAGCCTCCTGAAAGGATCACAGCTCACTCCACTAGGGCTGTGGCTTCCACATGGGCCTTCAAGAACGAGGCTTCTGTTGATCAGATATGTAAGGCAGTGACTTGGTCTTCACTGCACATTTTTTCTAAATTTTACAAATTTGATACTTTTGCTTCTTCTGAGGCTATTTTTGGGAGAAAGGTTTTGCAAGCCGTGGTGCCTTCCATTTAGGTGACCTGATTTGCTCCCTCCCTTCATCCGTGTCCTAAAGCTTTGGTATTGGTTCCCACAAGTAAGGATGACGCCGTGGACCGGACACACCTATGTTGGAGAAAACAGAATTTATGTTTACCTGATAAATTACTTTCTCCAACGGTGTGTCCGGTCCACGGCCCGCCCTGGTCTTTTTCATCAGGTCTGATAATTTATTTTCTTTAACTACAGTCACCACGGTAACATATGGTTTCTCCTATGCAAATATTCCTCCTTAACGTCGGTCGAATGACTGGGGTAGGCGGAGCCTAGGAGGGATCATGTGACCAGCTTTGCTGGGCTCTTTGCCATTTCCTGTTGGGGAGGAGAATATCCCACAAGTAAGGATGACGCCGTGGACCGGACACACCGTTGGAGAAAGTAATTTATCAGGTAAACATAAATTCTGTTTTTCTTACCTTCAAAAAATTTGACTCTTCCCTGTGGGCTGTTAGGCTCGCGGGGGCTGAAAATGCTTCATTTTATTGCGTCATTCTTGGCGCGGATTTTTTTGGCGCAAAAATTCTATTTCCGTTTCCGGCGTCATACGTGTCGCCGGAAGTTGCGTCATTTTTTTGACGTTATTTTGCGCCAAAAATGTCGGCGTTCCGGATGTGGCGTCATTTTTGGCGCCAAAAGCATTTAGGCGCCAAATAATGTGGGCGTCTTATTTGGCGCGAAAAAATATGGGCGTCACTTTTGTCTCCACATTATTTTAGTCTCATTTTTTATTGCTTCTGGTTGCTAGAAGCTTGTTCTTTGGCATTTTTTCCCATTCCTGAAACTGTCTTTTAAGGAATTTGATCAATTTTGCTTTATATATGTTGTTTTTTCTCTTACATATTGCAAGATGTCCCACGTTGCATCTGAGTCAGAAGATACTACAGGAAAATCGCTGTCAAGTGCTGAATCTACCAAAGCTAAGTGCATCTGCTGTAAACTTTTGGTAGCTATTCCTCCAGCTGTTGTTTGTATTGATTGTCATGACAAACTTGTTAAAGCAGATAATATTTCCTTTAGTAAAGTACCATTGCCTGTTGCAGTTCCTTCAACATCTAAGGTGCAGAATGTTCCTGATAAGAGATTTTGTTTCAGAATCCATTAAGAAGGCTATGTCTGTTATTTCTCCTTCTAGTAAACGTAAAAAATCTTTTAAAACTTCTCTCCCTACAGATGAATTTTTAAATGAAGATCATCATTCTGATTCTGATGATTCCTCTGGTTCAGAGGATTCTGTCTCAGAGGTTGATGCTGATAAATCTTCATATTTATTTAAAATGGAATTTATTCGTTCTTTACTTAAAGAAGTACTAATTGCTTTAGAAATAGAGGATTCTGGTCCTCTTGATGTTAATTCTAAACGTTTGGATAAGGTTTTTAAAGCTCCTGTGGTTTTTCCAGAAGTTTTTCCTGTTCCTAATGCTATTTCTGCAGTAATTTCCAAGGAATGGGATAAATTGGGTAATTCATTTACTCCTTCTAAACGTTTTAAGCATTTATATCCTGTGCCGTCTGACAGATTAGAATTTTGGGACAAGATCCCTAAAGTTGATGGGGCTATTTCTACCCTTGCTAAACGTACTACTATTCCTACGTCAGATGGTACTTCGTTTAAAGATCCTCTAGATAGGAAAATTGAATCCTTTCTAAGAAAAGCTTATCTGTGTTCAGGTAATCTTCTTAGACCTGCTATATCTTTGGCTGATGTTGCTGCAGCTTCAACTTTTTGGTTGGAAACTTTAGCGCAACAAGTAACACATCGTGATTCTCATGATATTATTATTCTTCTTCAGCATGCTAATAATTTTATATGTGATGCTATTTTTGATATTATCAGAGTTGATGTCAGGTTTATGTCTCTAGCTATCTTAGCTAGAAGAGCTTTATGGCTTAAAACTTGGAATGCTGATATGGCTTCTAAATCAACTTTGCTTTCCATTTCTTTCCAGGGTAACAAATTATTTGGTTCTCAGTTGGATTCCATTATTTCAACTGTTACTGGTGGGAAAGGAACTTTTTTACCACAGGATAAAAAATCTAAAGGTAAAAACAGGGCTAATAATCGTTTTCGTTCCTTTCGTTTCAACAAAGAACAAAAACCTGATCCTTCATCCTCAGGAGCAGTTTCGGTTTGGAAACCATCTCCAGTCTGGAATAAATCCAAGCCAGCTAGAAAGGCAAAGCCTGCTTCTAAGTCCACATGAAGGTGCGGCCCTCGTTCCAGCTCAGCTGGTAGGGGGCAGGTTACGTTTTTTCAAGGAAATTTGGATCAATTCTGTTCACAATCTTTGGATTCAGAGCATTGTTTTAGAAGGGTACAGAATTGGTTTCAAGATGAGACCTCCTGCAAAGAGATTTTTTCTTTCCCGTGTCCCAGTAAATCCAGTAAAAGCTCAAGCATTTCTGAAATGTGTTTCAGATCTAGAGTTGTCTGGAGTAATTATGCCAGTTCCAGTTCCGGAACAGGGGATGGGGTTTTATTCAAATCTCTTCATTGTACCAAAGAAGGAGAATTCCTTCAGACCAGTTCTGGATCTAAAAATATTGAATCGTTATGTAAGGATACCAACGTTCAAGATGGTAACTGTAAGGACTATATTGCCTTTTGTTCAGCAAGGGAATTATATGTCCACAATAGATTTACAGGATGCATATCTGCATATTCCGATTCATCCAGATCATTATCAGTTCCTGAGATTCTCTTTTCTGGACAAGCATTACCAGTTTGTGGCTCTGCCGTTTGGCCTAGCTACAGCTCCAAGAATTTTTACAAAGGTTCTCGGTGCCCTTCTGTCTGTAATCAGAGAACAGGGTATTGTGGTATTTCCTTATTTGGACGATATCTTGGTACTTGCTCAGTCTTTACATTTAGCAGAATCTCATACGAATCGACTTGTGTTGTTTCTTCAAGATCATGGTTGGAGGATCAATTTACCAAAAAGTTCTTTGATTCCTCAGACAAGAGTAACCTTTCTGGGTTTCCAGATGGATTCAGTGTCCATGACTCTGTCTTTAACAGACAAGAGACGTCTAAAATTGATTGCAGCTTGTCGAAACCTTCAGTCACAATCATTCCCTTCGGTAGCCTTATGCATGGAAATTCTAGGTCTTATGACTGCTGCATCGGACGCGATCCCCTTTGCTCGTTTTCACATGCGACCTCTTCAGCTCTGTATGCTGAAGCAATGGTGCAAGGATTACACGAAGATTTCTCAAATAATATCTTTAAAACCGATTGTTCGACACTCTCTAACATGGTGGACAGACCACCATCGTTTAATTCAGGGGGCTTCTTTTGTGCTTCCGACCTGGACTGTAATTTCAACAGATGCAAGTCTTTCAGGTTGGGGAGCTGTGTGGGGATCTCTGACAGCACAAGGAGTTTGGGAATCTCAGGAGGTGAGATTACCGATCAATATTTTGGAACTCCGTGCAATTTTCAGAGCTCTTCAGTTTTGGCCTCTTCTGAAGAGAGAATCGTTCATTTGTTTTCAGACGGACAATGTCACAACTGTGGCATACATCAATCATCAAGGAGGGACTCACAGTCCTCTGGCTATGAGAGAAGTATCTCGAATTTTGGTTTGGGCGGAATCCAGCTCCTGTCTAATCTCTGCGGTTCATATCCCAGGTATAGACAATTGGGAAGCGGATTATCTCAGTCGCCAAACGTTACATCCGGGCGAATGGTCTCTTCACCCAGAGGTATTTCTTCAGATTGTTCAAATGTGGGAACTTCCAGAAATAGATCTGATGGCGTCCCATCTAAACAAGAAACTTCCCAGGTATCTGTCCAGATCCCGGGATCCTCAGGCGGAGGCAGTGGATGCATTATCACTTCCTTGGAAGTATCATCCTGCCTATATCTTTCCGCCTCTAGTTCTTCTTCCAAGAGTAATCTCCAAGATTCTGAAGGAATGCTCGTTTGTTCTGCTGGTAGCTCCGGCATGGCCTCACAGATTTTGGTATGCGGATCTTGTCCGGATGGCCTCTTGCCAACCGTGGACTCTTCCGTTAAGACCAGACCTTCTGTCACAAGGTCCTTTTTTCCATCAGGATCTGAAATCCTTAAATTTAAAGGTATGGAGATTGAACGCTTGATTCTTGGTCAAAGAGGTTTCTCTGACTCTGTCATTAATACTATGTTACAGGCTCGTAAGTCTGTATCTCGAGAGATATATTATAGAGTCTGGAAGACATATTTCTTGGTGTCTTTCTCATCATTTTTCTTGGCATTCTTTTAGAATACCGAGAATTTTACAGTTTCTTCAGGATGGTTTAGATAAGGGTTTGTCCGCAAGTTCTTTGAAAGGACAAATCTCTGCTCTTTCTGTTCTTTTTCACAGAAAGATTGCTATTCTTCCTGATATTCATTGTTTTGTACAAGCTTTGGTTCGTATAAAACCTGTCATTAAGTCAATCTCTCCTCCTTGGAGTTTGAATCTGGTTCTGGGAGCTCTTCAAGCTCCTCCGTTTGAACCTATGCATTCATTGGACATTAAATTGCTTTCTTGGAAAGTTTTGTTCCTTTTGGCCATCTCTTCTGCTAGAAGAGTTTCTGAATTATCTGCTCTTTCTTGTGAGTCTCCTTTTCTGATTTTTCACCAGGATAAGGCGGTGTTGCGAACTTCTTTTGAATTTTTACCTAAAGTTGTGAATTCCAACAACATTAGTAGAGAAATTGTGGTTCCTTCATTATGTCCTAATCCTAAGAATTCTAAGGAGAAATCGTTGCATTCTTTGGATGTTGTTAGAGCTTTGAAATATTATGTTGAAGCTACGAAATCTTTCCGTAAGACTTCTAGTCTATTTGTTATCTTTTCCGGTTCTAGAAAAGGCCAGAAAGCTTCTGCCATTTCTTTGGCATCTTGGTTGAAATCTTTAATTCATCTTGCTTATGTTGAGTCGGGTAAAACTCCGCCTCAGAGAATTACAGCTCATTCTACTAGGTCAGTTTCTACTTCCTGGGCGTTTAGGAATGAAGCTTCGGTTGACCAGATTTGCAAAGCAGCAACTTGGTCCTCTTTGCATACTTTTACTAAATTCTACCATTTTGATGTATTTTCTTCTTCTGAAGCAGTTTTTGGTAGAAAAGTACTTCAGGCAGCGGTTTCAGTTTGAATCTTCTGCTTATGTTTTTCGTTAAACTTTTATTTTGGGTGTGGATTATTTTCAGCAGGAATTGGCTGTCTTTATTTTATCCCTCCCTCTCTAGTGACTCTTGCGTGGAAAGATCCACATCTTGGGTAGTCATTATCCCATACGTCACTAGCTCATGGACTCTTGCTAATTACATGAAAGAAAACATAATTTATGTAAGAACTTACCTGATAAATTCATTTCTTTCATATTAGCAAGAGTCCATGAGGCCCACCCTTTTTTGTGGTGGTTATGATTTTGTATAAAGCACAATTTATTCCAATTCCTTATTTTATATGCTTTCGCACTTTTTTATCACCCCACTTCTTGGCTATTCGTTAAACTGAATTGTGGGTGTGGTGAGGGGTGTATTTATAGGCATTTTGAGGTTTGGGAAACTTTGCCCCTCCTGGTAGGAATGTATATCCCATACGTCACTAGCTCATGGACTCTTGCTAATATGAAAGAAATGAATTTATCAGGTAAGTTCTTACATAAATTATGTTGTCTTAGTAAATGGAGTTCATTCAACAGAAGGGACTGTTACTAGTGGTGTTTCTCAGGGGTCAGTTCTGGGGCCTGTTTTGTTTAACATATTTATCTGCGATATCAGCTTCTCTTTGCAGATGATACAAACATTTGTAACAGAGTGGATGTTCCAGGGGGGTAGACAAAATGAGAAGTGATATACAACAATTGGAGGATTGGCCAAACGACTGGGATCTAAAGTTTAACACAGCAAAGTGTAAAATAATGCATTTAGGGAAGAAAAATCCAAATGTTAATTACAGACTCAATGACACTTTACTGACTGTTACAGACGAGGAACAGGACTTGGGAATTATTATTTCAGATGATTTAAAACTTAGTAAACAATGTAGTAATGCAGCGAGTAAGACTAGCAGAATGCTTGGATGTATTGGTAGAGGTATTTGCAGCAGAAATAGTAAGGTTCTTATGCCACTTTATAGATCATTAGTTAGGCCTCATCTTGAGTATTGTGTGCAGTTCTGGAGGCCATATCTTCAGAAGGATATTAACAAACTTGAATCTGTACAAAGGAGGGCTACCAAAATGGTACATGGTCTAAAAAATAAAACTTACCAGGATAGGCTCAATGACCTAAATATGTATAGCTTAGAGGAGAGAAGGGAAAGAGGTGATATGATAGCAACTTTCAAGTACGTTAAAGGGTTTAGTAAAACTGAGGCTGTGGGTATTTTACATAAAATGGAAAATTCAAGAACAAGGGGTCATGATCTCAAGCTGAAGGGTAGTAGATTCACGAGTAATTTGAGGAAGCTTCTTTACAGAAAGAGTGATTGATTTAGGGAATAAACTTCCTCAAGAGGTAGTAGCGACAAACACTGTAGGGGACTTTAAAAATGCATGGGACAAGCATAAGGCTATCCTACCAACAAGATAAGTTTATACTGTTAAGCAATATCGGGCAGACTTGCTGGGCCTATGGCTCTTATCTGTCGTCAATATCTATGTTTCTATGTAAGCATAAATTCTGCTGTTTCTTTAGCTCTCAGTCTCATTAGCCCTATTATATTTTGCCACAGACCAGTCTCTTGATCTTTGGATAAGTTTCCAGGAGAAGTGGATTTTTCTGACCCGCGTTATCCATGAGATGAGGTTTCAACTTCCCAGTGTGCAAAAGGTGAGATCCATAGACTCTGATCACTGACAAAATCAAACTGCCATGTGCTGCAACCGTCATGTCCGTGTGTTTGTCTTATTACTTCACTATGGGCCAGTGTACAAGTGGCGCACTATCAGGATTGTTCCACTTGCACCCTAACTGTGCTCAAAGAAGAATGTTAAAGCGAGTGGGTTAGAGCACGTATCACGTAAGTTGAAAGTAAAAAATGAGTGCAAGCGAAACCCTATGTGCACTGACTTAAGGATGTATATTGCAACCACTCTAACTTCTTAGCTCTATAGACTTCAATGGAGCACACTTTAAAAATAACTAACACTTATTACTCACACGCTAACCTGACACTGTGTTAGACCTACGGCGCTAAACCCGATGGTAGTTATGAATACATTCCAATGTTCTTCACACAGATTTTTTTATTTTAATATATATATATAAACAAACAGCAAGGCCAGCACTCGTTACAGGTTCATCTACCTAGGGTGCTTCCATGATATCGATAAGAGCAGGAAATAAGGATGCACTCGCCAGGATTTTCAGTGTTACCTTTTAATGTAACATTTCGGGGTGTTACCCCCTTTGTCAGACAAGACAAAATAACAATGTTTACCTTTTAAACTAACCTCAGTGATACAGTTACAGGTCATCACCTGTGATGCCACTCCCACTAGCAGCTATTCACAGGTGAAGACCCCCAAACTGTACTCCCAATGTGTGAAGCTATAAAACCTAAACACCCAAACGACAATTGTAACTAGCAATGCAGTAGAAAAACATAAAGTCTGTATAGACAAAATCTTAATAACATTGTGTCCAATACATCAAATAAAATAAAATACAATATAATACACTACACTTAGCCTTAAACACACGCTTCATACTCAGAGTAAACCTTGACCGCAAACATATTATTGCAAGTCATAAGGGTGTGGTATTCTAACCCAATCAGGAAGCTTGAAGCCTAGGATTATAGAATCATACAACGAACCCAGACATCGTATTTTGGCAATAGCCATAAAATTAATTGGGTTACAACCAGATTGTAATGCCGTACCACACAGTCCAGGACATAAGTAAATTCCGCAAGATAACGGAACACGACGTCATGCTCTTACAGGGGTTCTGCATTATTACCCAAACGCAAAACAGACAGGGCAAAAATTGTAAACAAGCTCCATAATATGAAGACCAAAAGTGGCCCTATTGGGAGTAAATAAATAAATGGTATATCAGCACAATATTCTAACCCATATATTAAAGTGGCAATAGAGTAGCGTGGTGTGAAACTATTGACAGAGGGGGCAAAATGTAAAAAAATCCCTAGCAAGATAGAAACTCACAAACCAACGTAGCGAACAGTAGAAACGGTATGTGTTTGCATAATCACAGCATTATACTATATGAGCAACAAAGATGGTATGTCGTAATCACAGTAAAATAAACTACTCCAGCAAATCAGACCCAACTCATAGATAGAGGCAGAAAAAAGACAGACAGGGAGGGCAAGAGAAGAGGGAGAGACAAAGAGGAATGTGGCAAAAAAGATATATATATATATATATAGGGATCAAATTTCTCACCATTGGCGAGTGGAAATTTAACAGTGACAAATAAAAGTTAGTGAGTGAATGTCTACAAATATTATCTTAATGGATATTATATATCCATGAAAGATTAATGATATGTTATTCCTCTAGAAACCCCATTAGTGCTTAGACTGTTACGTCTGAGGGGGTAAACGGCGCAGAGAGGGATTGAAGAGGAAAAGTAAAAATGGAGAGAAAAATAGTGTTAAGAAAGAGTGAAGACAGAGGGGCATATTTATCAAAGTGCGAGCAGACATGATACAATGTAGCATATCATGTCCACTGAACATAGATAAATGCAGACTGCATGCACTGTAGGCATTTATCATTGCACAAGCAGTTCACCAGAACTGCTTGTGCAATACCGCCCTCTGCAGATTTGCGGCCACTAGCAGGGGGTGTCAATCAACCCAATCGTATTCGATCGGGTTGATTTCTGTCCGCCGCCTTAGAGCAGGCTTCATAACTTCTGTTTTTCCGGCGGCCATTCGGAGCTTGATAATTCGGCCCCAGAGAGTGTAAAGAGGAGATATGGGAGGGGGTAAAAAAGGAAATTGAAGAGAGGAAGTAGTGGAGAAAGATAGATGAGAGATGATAATTATAAAACAATTTTTCCAGATCTGCTATGACCTCACAATAATGTCAGCCCTCTTTGCTTTCTCTCAGTTCAACAACTTCTTTTTCTTTTACAAAGATATGACGAGTCCACGGATTTCATCCTTACTTGTGGGATATTAACCTCCTGCTAGCAGGAAGTGGCAAAGAGCACCACAGCAGAGCTGTATATATAGCTCCTCCCTTCCCTCCACCCCCAGTCATTCTCTTTGCCTGTGTTAGTACTAGGAAGAGGTAAAGTGAGGTGTTAGTTTTAGTTTCTTCAATCAAGAAGTTTTTTATTTTAAATGGTACCGGTGAGTACTATTTTTCTCAGGGAGATTCGGAGATGAAGATTTCTGCCCTGAGGTTGATGATCTTAGCAGATGTAACTAAGATCCACGTTGTTTTCCACAGAGTTCTGAAGGTAGTATAAGAGAAATCTTCAGAGTGGAGAACAGTTCCATGCTACAAGCAGCATTGAGGTATGTTCAGTCCTTTATTTCTGAGGAGACTTGTTATATCAGAACTGGCTGCAAGGGAAGGGGTAAGCAGTAGACCTGTACATAAAGGGTGTTACTGAAAATCCTGTGTTTATGGTGTATTTGACATAGTACTGGGCTGGTAACAATGATCAATAGGACACTGGGAGAGGCAGCTTGAAGTTTTTTATTTGATCACATAACAAATAATCAGTATGGCTGCAGTGTTACAGTAAGGTTTTTAGGGGACCACATGGCTTATTTTGCAAACCGCTTCCCATGCGGTTATATAGTCTGATATGATCGACGTCCATGATGGGCGGGGCCTATTTTCGCGCGCTCAGACGTGCAGTGTACTCTGACTGAGAAGGCAGCAGGCATTAGCTCCGGTGGGGCCTACACTGGAGTTCTGTGCACCGGATCATTGTCGAGTCATTTTGCAGTACCCTGGGGGCAAGTAGGCGCCACAGCTCGAGGTGCAGGGGTCATTTTTTTCAATAAAATATTTTTTATGCTATAAAATGTCTTTTAGAGGTTAAATTCACCCTTTGCTCTTAGGGTGCAATAACTTTTGGCCCAATTGAATAGGTATATTTAATTGCATAGCGTTATTTAAACGTTTAGGCACTTTTTTATTTTTTTAAGGTGCAGTACACATTTTTTGAAAAATTGTTCAAATCAGTAAATAAAGTGTTTAACGACTATTGTCGTCATTACTAGTCTGTTCAACATGTCTGACATTGAGGAAACTAATTGCTCTATGTGTTTAGAAGCCATTGTGGAACCCCCTCTTACTTTGTGTACCTCTTGTACTGAAAAGGCCTTACAATGTAAAAAACATATTTTAGGTTAAGTAAGTGTGCCTAGGGATGATTCTCAGTCTGAAGAGAATCAGGATATGCCATCCAATTCTCCCCAAGTGTCACAACCTTTAACGCCCACACAAGCAACGCCAAGTATCTCAAGTGCGTCTAATTCTATTACCCTGCAGGAGATGGCTGCAGTTATGCCAACTACCCTTACAGAGGTATTATCTAAATTACCAGTGTTACAGGGTAAATGCAGTAGGTCAGGTATTAATGTGAATACTGAATCCTCTGATGCTTTATTGGCTATTTCCGATGTACCCTCACAGGGCTCTGAGTTGGGGGTCAGGGAATTGCTGTCTGAGGGAGAACTTTCAGAACCAGGAAATGTGTTACCTCAGACAGATTCGGACATCATGTCCTTTAAATTTAAGCTTGAACACCTCCGCCTGTTACTTTAGCGACTCTGGATGATTGTGACCCTATTGTGATACCACCAGAGAAATTGTGTAAAATGGACAAATATCTAGAGGTGCCTACTTACACTGATGTTTTTCCAGTTCCTAAAAGAATTTCGGAAATTATTAAAAAGGAATGGGACAGACCAGGTATACTGTTTTCTCCTCCTCCTACTTTCAAGAAAATGTTTCCCATATCAGACACCATTCGGGACTCCTGGCAGTCGGTCCCTAAGGTGGAGGGAGCTATATCTACCCTGGCTAAGCGTACAACTATACCCATTGAGGACAGTTGTGCTTTCAAAGACCCCATGGATAAGAAGTTAGAGGGTCTTCTAAAGAAATTATTTATTCATCAGGGTTTTCTTTTACAACCCACAGCTTGCATTGTTCCAGTAACTACTGCAGCAGCTTTTTGGTTTGATGCTCTAGAAGAGTCTCTGAAGGTTGAGACCCCTTTAGAGGACATTTTGGATAGAATTAAGGCTCTCAAGCTAGCTAATTCTTTTATTACAGATGTCGCCTTTCAAATTGCTAAATTGGCGGCAAAAAATGCAGGATTTGCCATTTTAGCGTGTAGAGCGTTATGGCTAAAATCGTGGTCTGCTGATGTGTCATCAAAATCTAAGCTTTTAGCTATTCCTTTCAAGGGTAAGACCCTATTCGGGCCTGAGTTGAAGGAAATCATTTCTGACATTACTGGAGGTAAAGGTCATGCCTTACCTCAGGATAAGTCTGCTAAGATGAGAGGTAGACAAAATAATTTTCGTTCCTTTCAAAGTTTTAAAGGAGAACCCTCTGCTTCCTCTTCCTCCACAAAGCAGGAAGGGAATTTTGCTTAATCCAAATCCTTCTGGAGACCCAACCAGGCTTGGAACAAAGGTAAACAACCCAAGAAGCCTGCTGCTGCTACAAAGACAGCATGAAGGGGCGGCCCCCGGTCCGGGACTGGATCTAGTAGGGGCAGACTTTCTTTCTTTGCCCAGGCTTGGGCAAGAGATGTCCAGGCCCCCTGGGCATTGGAAATCGTGACTCACGGGTATCAACTGGAATTCAAGGATTTTCTCCCAAGAGGGAGATTTCATCTTTCACGATTGTCTGTAGACCAGATAAAAAGAGAGGTGTTCTTACGCTGTGTAAAAGACCTCTCTACCATGGGAGTAATTTGTCCCGTTCCAAAACTGGAACAGGGACAGGGGTTTTACTCAAATCTTTTTGTGGTTCCCAAAAAAAGAGGGAACTTTCAGACCCATTTTAGATCTCAAATGTCTAAACAAGTTTCTCAGAGTTCCATTATTCAAGATGGAGACTATCGTGGACTTGAAGGATGCATACCTTCATATCCCTATTCACAAGGATCATCATCAGTTCCTAAGGTTTGCCTTCCTGGACAAACATTTTCAGTTCGTGGCTCTTCCCTTCAGGTTGTCCACAGCACCCAGGATCTTCACAAAGGTTTTAGGGTCCCTTCTGGCGGTTCTCAGACCACGGAGCATAGCAGTGGCGCTTTATCTGGATGATATTTTAATTCAGACGTCGACTTATCATCTGACGAAATCTCATACAGACACAGTATTGTCCTTTCTGAGAACTCACGGTTGGAAGGTGAACCTAGAAAAGAGTTCACTAGTTCCACGGACAAGGGTTCCCTTCTTGGGAACTCTTGATAGACTCTGTAGACATGAAGATATTTCTGACGGAGATCAGAAAATCAAATATTCTAAATACTTTCCGAGCCCTTCAGTCCATTCCTCGGCCATCAGTGGCTCAGTGTATGGAAGTAATTGGGTTAATGGTAGCGGCAATGGACATCATTCCGTTTGCTCGTTTTCATCTCAGGCCACTGCAACTGTGCATGCTCAGACAGTGGAATGGGGACTATGCAAATTTATCTCCTCAGATAAATCTGGATCAAGAGACCAGAGGCTCTCTTCTTTGGTGGTTGTCATCGGATCATCTGTCCCAGGGGACGTGTTTCCGCAGACCCTCGTGGGTGATAGTGACAATGGACGCCAGCCTTCTGGGCTGGGGTGCAGTCTGGAATTCCCTGAAGGGTCAGGGTGTATGGACTCAGGTGGAGTCTCTACTTCCAATCAATATTCTGGAATTGAGAGCGATATTCAATGCGCTCCAGGCGTGGCCTCAGTTGGCTTCGGACAAATTCATCATATTCCAGTCGGACAATATCACGACTGTAGCTTCTATCAATCATCAAGGGGGAACAAGGAGTTCCTTAGCAATGATAGAAGTATCCAAGATAATTCGATGGTCGGAGTCCCACTCTTGTTATCTGTCGGCAATCTACATCCCAGGAGTAGAGAACTGGGAGGCGGTTTTTTTAAGTCGACAGACTTTTCATCCGGGGAAGTGGGAACTTGGTATGCGGATCTAGTGGATATGTCCTCTCTGCCACCATGGAAACTTCCTCTGAGACAGGACCTTCTCATTCAAGGACCTTTCCAACATCCAAATTATTATTATTATTATCGGTTATTTGTAGATTCTAAATTCTCTGCAGCTGACTGCTTGGAGATTGAACGCTTGATCTTATCTAAGCGGGGATTCTCAGATTCGGTCATTCATACTTTGATACAGGCACGTAAGCCTGTCACTAGAAAGATCTATCATAAGATATGGCGTAAATATATTTTTTGGTTTGAATCCAAGGGCTACTCATGGAGTAAAGTTAGGATTCCTAAGATTCTGTCCTTTCTCCAAGAAGGTTTGGAGAAAGGGTTATCAGCGAGTTCCTTAAAGGGACAGATTTCTGCTTTGTCAATTTTGCTACACAAACGTTTGGCAGATGTTCCAGATGTTCAGTCTTTTTGTCAGGCTCTAACCAGAATTAAGCCTGTATTTAGACCAATTACTCCTCCCTGGAGTTTGAATTTAGTTCTTAGAGTTCTTCAAGGGGTTCCGTTTGAACCCATGAATTCCATAGATATTAAATTATTATCTTGGAAAGTTTTGTTTTTGGTTGCTATTTCTTCAGCTCGTAGGGTTTCTGAGCTTTCAGCGTTACAATGTGATTCGTCTTATCTTATATTTCATTCTGATAAGGTAGTTTTGCGTACCAAACCTGGATTCCTTCCTAAGGTTGTTTCAAATAAGAATATTAATCAGGAAATTGTTGTTCCTTCCTTGTGTCCTAATCCTTCTTCTAAGAAGGAGCGTCTGTTACATAATCTGGACGTGGTCCGTGCCTTGAAGTTTTACTTGTAGGTAACTAAGGATTTCCGTCAATCATCTTCATTATTTATTGTTTATTCTGGAAAGCGTAGGGGTCAGAAAGCTACGGCTACCTCTCTTTCTTTTTGGCTGAGGAGTATCATCCGCCTGGCATATGAGACTGCTGGACAGCAGCCTCCTGAAAGAATTACAACTCATTCTACTAGGGCTGTGGCTTCCACATGGGCTTTTAAAAATGATGCTTCTGTTGAGCAGATTTGCAAGGCTGCGACTTGGTCGTCTCTTCATACTTTTTCCAAATTTTACAAATTTGATACTTTTGCTTCTTCTGAGGCTGTTTTTGGGAGAAAAGTTCTTCAAGCAGTGCTGCCTTCCGTTTAGGTCTCTGTCTTGTCCCTCCCATTTAATTCGTGTCCTATAGCTTTGGTATTGGTATCCCACAAGTAAGGATGAAATCCGTGGACTCGTCATATCTTTGTAAAAGAAAAGTAAATTTATGCTTACCTGATAAATTAATTTCTTTCATGTAATTAGCAAGAGTCCATGAGCTAGTGACGTATGGGATATACATTCCTACCAGGAGGGGCAAAGTTTCCCAAACCTTAAAATGCCTATAAATACACCCCTCACCACACCCACAATTCAGTTTTTCAAACTTTGCCTCCCATGGAGGTGGTGAAGTAAGTTTGTGCTAGATTCTACGTTGATATGCGCTTCGCAACAGGCTGGAGCCCGGTTTTCCTCTCAGAGTGCAGTGAATGTCAGAGGGATGTGAAGAGAGTATTGCCTATTTGAATTCAATGGTCTTCCTCTAGGGGATCTATTTCATAGGTTCTCTGTTATCGGTCGTAGAGATTCATCTCTTACCTCCCTTTTCAGATCAACGATATACTCTTATATACCATTACCTCTACTGATTCTCGTTTCATTACTGGTTTGGCTATCTACTATATGTAGATGAGTGTCCTGGGGTAAGTAAGTCTTATTTTTTGTGACGCTCTAAGCTATGGTTGGGCACTTTATATGTAAAGTTCTAAATATATGTCTTTAAACTTATATTTGCCATGTTTCAGGATAATCAGTATTCCTTCATTCAGACTGTCAGTTTCATTATTTGGGATAATGCATATGAATAAATATTTTTTTCTTACCTTAAAAATTTTCAATTGACTTTTTTCCCTGCGGGCTGTTAGGCTCGCGGGGGCAGAAAATGCTTTAATTTATTGCGTCATTCTTGGCGCAAACTTTTTTGGCGCAAAATTTTGTCATTTCCGGCGCCGTAGTTGTCGCCGGAAGTTTGTTCGTTGTTACGTCATTTTTTGACGTATGTGTGTTCAGACGTTTTTTTGCGCCAAAAAATGTGGGCATCGTTTTCGGCGTCAGAGGATGTGGCGTCATACTTGGCGCCAAAAAATATGGGCGTTGTACTTGGCGCCAATAATGTGGGTGTCATACTTGGCGCCAAAAATGTGGGCGTCATACTTGTTCCACTTTTTCTCACATTATTTAAGTCTCACTTTTTTGTTGCTTCTGGTTGCTAGAGGCTTTTTTGTTTTGCATTTTTTTCCCATTCCTGAAACTGTCATTTAAGGAATTTGATAATTTTGCTTTATATGTCGTTTTTTTCTATTACATATTGCAAGATTTTCCATACACTGTTCCTGGATCAGAACATACTGAGGGATTCCTGTTGACTGAGATAAGTCCTACCAAAGCTAAGTTCATTTATTTTAAATGTTATGAATGTTTATCTTTAGCTATGGTTTGTAATAAGTTATCATGATAAACTTTTACATGCAGAATCCATTAGTATTTATGCTTTATATATTGCTATTCTTTTTACATCTTATGTGCAAGATATACTTAGAAATTTATAAGAATTTTTTTCTGATTCTATTTTAAAGGCTTTGTCTGATATCTAATAAATTTTTAGGTTTTTTTCAAACTTCTTTTTTAGTTGATGAAGTTTCAAATGACCAACAACATAATGAATTATCCTTCTCTGATGGTGTTTTTTCTCATTCGGAATTTATTCTTCATCAGAAATTGACACTAGCAAATCTACTTTTTTATTTTTATAATAACTTTATTTTTGAAAAAGTTTTTTTTACAGGTAAGCTTAAACACTACCACACAGCATTATACAATATCTTGTCATCATAAGGCAATAATAATATGAGGTATAACATGATCTTTTCAAGGGATCTGAGTCTGAATTATGTCCATCAGAATATCCTGGACCATGTGGAGCGGTCAAGTTCCCTGCTTAATTAGAACTTTTAAAAGAACAAAAACCATACAAAACAATACAAGACAAAACCATAAATAAATCTTGGCTAACTGCATCAATGAGTTTAGAGAATGTTACAGGGTGTTATCATACTAAGTATGGGAAGAAACATGCTCTGGGGTATTAACTGCACTATTTTGGTATTTACTTTCACATTCTGTTGGGGTTATTTTGCATTTATAGTAGTAGTGCAAAGTCTGGCCTTCCATAACAGGTATTGATGTCTGTAGATTCTGATTATGTCAATGGTCCGATGCAGTCATGCCAACTAATAACATTAAACATACAACATAAACTTCAAGACAACTTAAGTACCTTTGAGCTGTAAATAAAAGAGTGATCAAGGTGCTGCGGAGCTGCGTCGGCGGATGGATGTGCCCAAGTTCCAAGGTCCCCACATGTGGTCACAAAGATTTCCGATGAGGTGGTGACTGTGACAGGCCCTTTTAGCAGTGTGTTAATTAAGAGTCAGTGTCTGAGTTCGGTTCAGGTATACACCAGCGACCTCGTAGGTTCTCATTTAGCATGAACATGGAATTTTGGAAGGGGCGCAGGAGTTTCCCCCTCAGTCCCATAGGTAGGTGCAATAAGTACGGGTCCCACTTAGTCATGAATGATTTAACTCTAGCATCACGGTCACTCTGTGTATCTGCGTGTTCTGCCAGAAACTGTTGATGTATGGCATGGGTCAGTTTTTTAAAAGGAGGCTCTCTATTCTTTGCCCAGTATTGTAGGATTAGTTTCCTAGCTACCAGCACCACCATAGTAGCGAATTTTCGATGTTTTAGTGGTAATGGAATGTCTTGAAAGAAGAATATGACAGCTGCATTTAAAGTTATATGAGTTGTAAGTACCTTAGACAGCCAAAATCTAACCTTGCCCCAAAACCTTTGCAGTTTAGGGCAGTCCCAAACTAGGTGTGTCCAGTCCGGGGCAGATAGTGAACATTTGGGGCAATTGCTCGCCGCATCTTTTACCCATTTAGCTCTGATTGTCGGTGTTATGTATGCGTGGTGTAAGAATTTTATTTGTGTTTCTCTCAAGCTTGCGGACAAAGTCGTTTTCCTGACTGTGGCTATGCTACTCGAGATGTGTTCTGATGTAACCTCAGGTACCCTTTGCCCCTGCCACTTAGTGATGATGCCCTGCAATGCTTGGGTTTCATGGTGTGTGGCTATTGCCTTATAAATGGGAGAGATTGAGTGGTTACCCTGGGAAGCTTGATTACACAGAGCAACAATTTTACCAGAGGTTAGTGAGGTCAGTCCCTCAGTCAGAAGAGTTTGTGTGTAATGTCTACTCTGGAGATAGGCGAATCTGTGTGAGGCTGGGAGGGTGTATCGTGTTTGAAGGTCAGAAAAGGGGAGAGTCTGTTGTGTCGTGGGATTGATTAGTTGTGCTACCATAGTCAGTCCTTGGCGTTCCCAATGTTTAAAGGCAGATGTGGTGTATCCCGGGAGAAAGTCAGGATTCCCTTGAAGTGGTAAGTATTTGCTAAATTTGAACTCCATCCCCCATGTTTTGCAAAGTTTGGCCCAGGCTCTCAAGGTGTCTCTAAATAGTATGTTGTGTTTTACGTGTGGGGGGAGCGAGGCTAGAGAGGTGTGTGGCAGAAAGGCTAGATGTGTGGGTGCTAGGAGTTCCCTCTCTACGGGGGGTGAAAAATAATCAGAATGCGTTAGCCATCCTACAACTATTTTTGTTAGGGATGCCCAGTTGTACCACCCAAGATTAGGAAGGCTGAGTCCCCCAGAATCAGTTGACATTGCGAGGTGGAGCCTGTTAATTCTTGGTTTCTTATTCTGCCAGACGAAGTTACCAAACATAGTCGTCAAGGCATTTAAATCACGCTTAGTCAGTAGCAGAGGGAGCATTTGGAGGGGGTAGAGTAGTTTTGGTAAGATAATCATTTTCAATAAATGAATTCTCCCCGTGAGGGATAAAGGCAAGTTTCTCCAACCTGCCAGTTGATGTTTAATAAGGGTTAGGGTTCTACCGATGTTTAGATGGTACAACCTGTTCATGTCAGTGTGTAACTGTATCCCCAAGTATGTGAAAGTGCCAGAGGTCACCTTTAGACCTGTCTCCTGCAGTTGTGTTTTCCTAGTGTTCCGTAACCATGTGAGTTCAGATTTATCTAGGTTGATTTTGTAACCAGAGATCGCACTGAATTTATCTAAGATACTCAGGAGTTTGGGTATATTAATATGTGGGTTAGAGACATACAGAAGTAAGTCGTCCGCATATAAAGATAGGTGTATTGTCTGCTTATGAATTTTTAGGCCTTCACTATGTTGGCGGATGTAACACGCAAGTGGTTCCATTGCCAAGTTGAAGAGCAGCGGAGAAAGAGGGCATCCCTGCCTGGTTCCCCTTTCCAATAGGAATGAGGGAGACACCTGACCGTTGATAATGATGGAGGCTGAGGGTGAAGCATAGAGTTGTTGGAGTGCATTGAGAAAATTCCCTGAGATGCCAAATCTGTCTAATGAGGTATATAGGTGGTCCCACTCTATTCGATCGAACGCTTTTTCAGCGTCGATAGCGAATAGGCATGCGTCTACATTGGGTTTCTGGTGTTCTAAATAGTGCGTGTTATTGTAGTGAGATATGACTGCTAGTGTTTTTCTGATATTGATCACTGAAGTTCGTTTTTTGATAAAGCCTGTCTGATCCGGGTGAACCAGATCAGGCAGTATCTCAGCTAGCCTGTCCGCCAGTATCTTAGTATATAACTTGTAGTCGCTGTTAAGCAGCGAGATTGGTCTGTATGAGGAGGGCATTGTATGGTCCTTATTCGGCTTTTGGAGAACGCATATGTTGGCGTCAGTAAATCTCATATCTGGAGTAGAAGACCCCAGAAGGTAGCCGGTGTATGCAGAAGCTAGCGTTGGGGCTATGTCAGTGCTAAGAATCTTGTAGTACTCAATGGGGAGGAAGTCTGGGCCTGCGGCTTTCCCTATTTTTGAGCTGCTAATGGCTCTCAGCACTTCCTGCACTTGTATGGGGGAGTTTAAGCTCTCTCTCTGGGATTCAGACAATCGAGGTAGCAATATATTGCTCCAAAACGTGTGTTTGTCCGTTTCTGCAATGTTCTGACTGGTGTATAGTGCTTTATAATAAGTTATGAACTCCCTCATTATATCCCTTGTATCGGTCCTAAGGTGTGTCCCAGATTTGATTGCAGATATGAAAGATTTAGGTGTATGAATTTTGGCTAGATTTGCTAGGAGTCTGCCAGCCTTGTTACCGTGTCGGTAGAATTTGCCTTGTCTATGTATGTTAAAGATATGGTCTAAAATTTGTAGGTGTGAGTCCCGCTCTTGTTTGGCATCATAATATTTCTGGCGACTCTGTGCTGTGGGGTTACTTAAATAGGTGTTATAGGTAGAAGTCAGGTTGGAAAGAAGTTGTGTGGCAGTTTTCTTCTGTGACTTAGAGTGATGTGCCGTGTAGGCTGTGATTCTGCCTCTAATAACTGTTTTGGATGTATGCCAGAAGAGATCAGTGTTAGTTCTATGGCTGTCATTATCAAAAGTATATTCCAGCCAGAAGGCCTTCAGTTGTTGTCTAAATTCTGTGTTAGTGTATAGATATGAGGGGAACTTCCAAGACTTTTTAAAAGGTGGTGTTTTGAGGAGTTGCAGTGTTAGTTTTATGGGAGCATGGTCTGAAATTGTGATTGGGAAAATGGAGGTGTTTAGTATGTTAGGAGTGAGTTGAGGGGATGTAAGGAAGTAGTCAATGCGGGAGAGAGTGTGGTGTGTTTTCGAGACACAGGTATAGTCTTTGTGGTCAGGGTGTTGTAGCCTCCAAAGATCGTGTAGTCCCAACCCCTCTCTAAACGCTGATATGATCTGTGTTTCTTGTTTGTGTTTGGGGTGCAGTCTTTGCTTTGAAGAGGAACTAGTTTGGTCATAAAACCTGTCTAATGGGCACGCTTGCGCCATATTAAAGTCACCCCCCACTATAACATGGGAGTCTGAGTGTTGAGTAATTAGTGACTGCATAGATGCCCAGAACTGCGTATCGGAGTGGTTGGGTCCGTACACATTACATAGTTGGAATTTGTAGTCTTTGGAGTGTATGGAGGTGAAAATGTAGCGTCCCTCCTCATCTATTTTTGTATTGGAGAAAGTTATAGGTAGATTCTTCCTTACTAAGATTGCCACTCCACGTCTCCTTCCCCCTGAAGGTGAGTAGAGGATGTGCCCCACCCACCGTACTTTAAGCTTTTCATGTTCCTCAGCAGTGAGATGTGTCTCCTGCAGCATAGCTATGTCCGCTTGTATGGAGTTGAGGTATTGTATAATTCTGCTCCTCTTGGCCGGGGAGGTAATACCTCCCACGTTCCAAGAGACTATGTTAAGGTTTATGGCCATGTGTGAGGTCATTGAGGGAATGGTGGCAACTGACGCAATCTAAGGTGAGAGCAGGAGGTGTCACGGAGGGTAGTGAAGTCAGCCTGAGTTTGTGTGTTGTCGGGGGAGGAGGAGTGCATATGTACCGTAGTAGTGCTGTCAGGACTTGAAGTGAGGTGTACTGTGAAAGGAGACTTACTAGCTTTGTGAGTGAGGAACAGTCGGGCAGGGAGGTCATCTGTGGTCCAGTTGTCTGTGTGCAGCCAATCCATCCGCCGACCACAGCCCCTGGGTATTCTGTTATGAGGGAAAGAAAAGAGAGGTTAAGGCACATCCGGCAGTTGAAAGTATCCGCTAGGGGTAGTTTCAGTATGGTGCACCCTGAGCATATGCATGTATATAGTAACTGAAATAAAAAAGGGGATAAGCCTTTAACGCTAAACAAGTCAGTTAAGGGGACAATGTATGTGGTACTAAGAAAAATAATGTAACATACAGAAGAGAACGACAAAGAAAGATAAATACATTCAAACAACAAAATAAACAACAAAATAATAACTTGCAGGAACTGTCTCCCTAGGAAGGCTGGAGTCTCTGGAGTGGAGAGAGCGGCAGGCCGCCAGGGCCACTCCCGCTCCCTGTCAGTGTCCTGTAGAGTGGTTTTCCTAAGAGCAACCAGTTCAGCAGTGGGAATGTCCACGGCCATGGGGGATTCCTGTGTCCAGTGACACATGAAGCCGCAATCCAGCATCTGGAGGAAGAAAACGTGTCTTCTGTGGTATGAAGCACGATCCAATCCATTGGTCAGGTTGCAGTTTTTTCAGCGTCTAGGAAGGCTTTTAATTCTTTAGGAGAGCGAAAGAATCTGGCACCTCTTGGGGTCTGTAATCTGAGTTTGGCTGGGTAGAGGAGCGCCACTTGTCTGCCCTCTTCATATAGCTGTGAGCAGTAGGGGGCAAATTCTTTACGAAGTTTGGTAACTTCTGCCGAAAAATCCTGAAATAACAAAAGTTTTTTTCCCTCAAAGAGGACCTCCCCATCATGGGATCTGTAAGCCCTTAACAATGCCAGTTTTTCTTGGTAATTCAGGCATTTAAGTATAACCTGGCGAGGTCTAGCAGCTGTGGTGGTAGAAAGGCCAGTGTCTGGGCCAATGCGGTGGGCTCTTTCCACATCTATCGGGAGACGGTCGGGATCCATGCCCAAGATCTTAGGGAATGTGAGGGCTGTGAACTCCAATAAGTCTTTGTTTTTAATGCTTTCTGGGATCCCTATTATACGTAGGTTGTTTCGCCTACTGCGATTCTCAAGGTCGTCGACCTTGTCCTGAAGCGCCTGATTCTGGCGTAGCAGTTGTCTGAGAGAGGTGGAGGTGTTATTTTGACGGTCTTCCATGTCTGAGATCCTCTGTTCCGCCTGATTCATTCTCGTTGAAAATTGGCGCACTTCACTAGTTAAAGTGTCCATTCCTGCTTGCAAAGATTCCATTTTGGGCAGAAAGAAAGACTTCAGCTCCTGCAGGAGATTTGTTGAATCAGGAATCGCTAGATGAGCGGAGCTTGGTGAAGGGGGATTTTCAATCTGTGCTTCTGTAACATGTCGTTGCCTCCTGTCAGTCTGCTTTGCTTTGGACGTCATCTTGCCCTCTAGTGTGCTGGTAAGGGGTTTAAAGTACTTATCAACCTTCATGTGAGATATAGGAAACTCTGATAGTACAGCAGCACAGTTAGAAATATAATATAAAGTGAATATCAAGAACAGGGGAGCACTGGGAGAGTGTGTAAAAGGCTTGTAGGGAGCACTTCTGTTTATCCTTTGTCAGATGAGAAAAAAAAAGGTTTGAAGCTTCTTAGAGCATGGTGTAGCCACATCAGCAAGGCCTGGAGAAAGTATGCTGCAACTTTTATGTTGGTGCTCAAAATTTAAGGCTTAAGTCTCATGGGCCAATATGTGAAGGGTCAATAAAAGAATACAAGCAGTCTGTGTGATTGTGCTGTTTTGTTTTTTTTTTTTGTTTTTTTTTTTTTTTTGCCCAGCCTGAAATGTCATTTGGGGCCTTCCCTTGATGTAAGCCTGTATCCCAGTACCTTGAGTGTATCGCTTTCCCTCGGCTTTCTTTTTAAATATGATTGTGTGCTGCAGGGCTCTTTTCTACTTGCCAGATCCTCTCCGGTGTGTTGATCCGTGGGCAACAATAGCCCCTCTGCTTGTGAGGTAGTGCGGTGCAAGTGGCAGAGGTCCGCTCCGGTATGGTGCAGTCTTATGGGATTCTGTGGTGTTTCCTCAACTGTGGCCGTTACTCAGTCTCTGATGCACCACCGATATCTAGGGAGCTTGGGATGTTTGTTCCTGGCCTGCTAGTGAGCTCCGGTGCGTAGCTTGATGCATGTGGGCTCAATCCAATATGGCGCCCGGCAGTTTCAGTTGCTTCGCGCAGTATTGCGCAGTTATGTTTTCCCGGGGGCGAGGGCGATTTAAAAACCCTCCACTGGAAGCCGCCGGTAGGGATTTACTCTTACCCTACAAGGCTGATGTGTGGGAAGGCGGCTGGCAGCGAAAATAAAGAAGTTTGTAGCCCCAAGTTCACGGAGCTCTCACTCCCTGCTGCCAGCCGCTAGCTCCGCCCACCGGAAGTTCCTACTTTTTTATTTTTAATAAAGTACATTTGTTCTTTGTTCAAAAGGTGTTGATTATTTTGGATATTGAAGTAACTAGTTCTTTTGATTTTAAAGACCAGCTAACATTTAAATTCTGCTTATTTATCTTCTGTGGTTTCTTCAGAAGTTTTTTTCCAATTCCTGATACTAGGGAATGGAATAGGCAGTTAGTTTTCAGTTTTGAGGAAAGATTCCCCAAGTTAATGGGGCTATCTCTACTCCTGCTAAAATATACTATTATTCTTATAGCAAATAGTATTTATTTTTTTCCTTTAGATGGTTGTATCTTATTTAAGGAAAATTTTTTCAGGTACTTTTCTTAGACCTGTAATTTATTTGGCTGATGTTGCAATTGCTTCATCTTTCTGGTTGGATACTTTAAGATCAAGTATCGGATTATGATTTGTTTAGCATTGTTAAAAGGACAAAATCTACTACTCATTTGAAGTTCAGACTAAGTGCTATTGCATTGTCTTGTTTTCTTGCATTTGTTGTGCAAGTCCAGTGTATTGACTGGTCCTTTAACTTGATTAACATGCTAATAATTTCATTTGTGTTGTCATTTTATGAAATATTTTCGCAAATGAGGTTTAATCTATGTCTTTAGCTATTTTAGCTAGACTAACTTTGTGATTTCAATCTTGGAATGCTAATTTGATTTCTAAAATCCATATTTCTTTTTTTCCAAGGTAATCAATTATTTGGTTCATAATTGGATTCAATTCTTTAACTGTTACTATGGGCTTTAAGATTGAGTTCTAAGACTAAAACTTTAAGCTTATATTAGTTTTCTGTTCTTACTAAGGAATGGAATCCTGAATTCTTCCCCAAGTAACATGTTTATAATTGAAAGTTTTTTTCTTCATTCAATTAAGCCTTTTAAAAGTCAGCTCCCCAAATTTGCATGTAGGTGCGGTTCTTTTTCCAGCTTGGCTGGTAAGGGGCAGGTTAAGACTTTTTTGAAATTTGTTTGGTTCTATTCGGTCCAAACTTCTTAGACTTTGGGTACAGAATAGGATTCAGAGTAAAACCATCTGTGAGAAGTCTTTTTTCTCTATCGTATTCCAGCTATTTCAGTAAGACTAACACTTTCCTGAAGTGTGTTCAGATCTATATGTTTTGGGTACTGGTGAAGCGCGGCTGGTCACCCGTTGGGTCTCAGGTGCTGCTCAGACCTGGAGTCTTCTGGGGTATTTATTCCAGTTCCATTTCTAGGAACTGGGTTTTGGGGTTTTATTCAAGGCTATTCATTGTTCCAAAGATAGAAAATCTTTTTGAATTGTCATATAAATGTACCATGTTTTAGAATGGTGTTTATATGGTCTTGTCTGCCTTTTTTGGTCTGTAATGGCATTTTTTGTTTACATTAGATACAATAGATGCATATCTTCATTTTCTGTTTTCATTCAGATTATTTTTATTTTCTGAGATTCTCTTTTTTTGACAAGCATTACCAATTTGTTGCTTTTTCCTTCTGGTCTAGCGACAGCTCTAAGAATCTTTTCAAGGTTCTCAGTATTCCTTATTTGGATGGTATTGTGGTCCTGGCTCAGTCTTTTCATTCTGTGGAATCTCATACGTTTCACTTTGTTGTTTCTTCAAGACATGGTTAGAGGATCTTTTTATCAAAAGCTCCTTGATTCCTCACACATGGGTCACCTTTTTTAGGTTTCCAGATAATTGTGTCAATGTTTTTGTCTCTAAACAGACAAGTGACAAGTTTATTGGGTTCCGTTTGTCGGAATTTTCAGTCTCTATTATTTACTTCAAGTTGCTATATATGCATGGAAGTTTTAGGTTTCATGGCTGCAGCATTGGATTCGATTCCCTTTGCTCATTTAGGAAACCTTTCCAGTTTCTTATGCTGAATAATGATGCAGGGATTCTAGGATATCACTTTTTATATCTTTGAATCCTAATGTTTAAATATCTTTGATTCGGTGGTTAAGATCACCATCATTTAGTTCTACAGGTCTCTTCGGTTCTTTCAACCTGGACCAGGATCTCTACAGATGCGAGTCTTTTAGGTTGGGAGGCTATCTGAGGATCTCTGTCAGCACAAGGGGTTTGGAAATCTCAGGAGGCGAGATTACCATTTCATATCTTTGGAACTCCGTGCTTTCTCATAGTTCTTCATTTTGGTTTCTTTTTGAAGAAGAGACGTTTATTGTTTTTTCAGACAGACAATGTCACAACTGTGGCGTATGTCAATCATCAGGGTGGGACTATCAGTTCTTAGGCTGTGACAGAAGTATCTTGGATATTTGCTTGGGCTAAATTCAGCTCCTATCTAATTTCTGTGGTCTTTTTCCCAGGTATAGACAATTGGGAAGCGGATTATCTCTGTTAATCAAGCTTTACATCCGGGAGAATGGTCCTTTTACCCAGATATGTTTTTCAATTTTTCAGATGTGAGGGCTTCCTGAAATAGATCTGTTGGCATCTCATCTTAACAAGGAACTTCCCAGGGGCCTATTTCAGGTCAGGGGATCCTCAGGCGGAAGTAGTGTATGCATTGACACTTCCTTGGAATTTTCAATCTGCCTATATTTTTTCATCTCTGGTTCTTCTTTTAAGAGTGATTTTCAAAATCATCAGAGAGCAATCTTTGGTGTGACTGGTGGCTCTAGCATGGCCACACAGGTTTTGGTATATGGTTCTTGTTCGGATGTTCAGTTGCCAATCTTGGTTACTTCCATTAAGGCCAGACCTTATATCTTAACATTCATTTTTTCCATCAGGAACTCAAATTATTAATTTGATGGTATGGAGATTTAACGCTTCGTACTTAGTCATATAAGTTTCTCTGACTCAGTAATTAATACTATGTTGCAGGCTCGTAAATCTGTCTCTAGTAGGATTTATTATCGAGTTTGGAAGATTTACATCTCATGATGTTCTTCTTATGAATTTTCTTGACATTCTTTTAGAATTCCTAGGATTTTTTAGTTTCTTTATAAGGTTTTTGTCTGCAAGTTCCTTGAAAGGACAAATATCTGCTTTTCCTGTGCTGTTTCACAGTAAGAATTGTTTAATCTTCTGATATTCATTGTTTTGTTCAGGCTTTGGTTCATATCAAGCCTGTCATTAAGCCAATTTCTCCTCTTTGGAGACTTTGATTCTGAAGGCTTTACAGGCTCTTCTGTTTGAGCATGTGCTTTCTTTGGACATTTAATTACTTTCATGGAAAGTATTGTTCTTTTTAGACATCTCTTCAGCTAGAACAGTTTTTGAATTATCTGTTCTTTCTTGTGAATCTCCTTGTTCTGATTTTTCATCAGGATAAGGTGGTTTTTGCTGTCCTCATTTCAATTTTCACCTAAAGTTGTGAATTCTAACAACATTAGTGGAGGAATTATTGTCTTTTCATTGTGTCCTAATCCTAAGAATTCTTTGGGAAGATTCTTACATTCTTTGGATGTGTTAAGAGTTTTGAAATATTATGTTGAAGCTATTCAGATTTCAGACAGACTTCTAGTCTATTTGTTATCTTTTCTGGTTTTAGGAAAGGTCAGAAGGCTTCTGCCATTTCTTTGGCATCTTGGTTAAAGCTTTTGATTCATCATGCTTGTTTGGAGTCGGGTTAATCCCCGCCTCAGAGGATTACGGCTCATTCTACTAGGTCAGTTTCTACTTCCTGGGCTTTTAAGAATGAAGCTTCTGTTGATCAGATTTGCAAAGCAACGACTTGGTCTTCTTTGCATACTTTTACTAAATTCTACCATTTTGATGTTTTCTCTTCTTTAGAAGCAGTTTTTCGTAGAATAGTACTTCAGGCAGCTGTTTCAGTGTGATTCTTCTGCTTATATTTTCAGTTTTTTTCATTCTAAAAATTGAAACCTTTGATTTGGGTTGTGGATTAATTTTTCAGCGGAATTGGCTGTCTTTATTTTATCCCTCCCTCTCTAGTGACTCTTGCGTGGAAGTTCCACATCTTGGGTATCTGCTATCCCATACGTCACTAGCTCATGGACTCTTGCTAATTACATGAAAGAAAACATAATTTATGTAAGAACTTACCTGATAAATTCATTTCTTTCATATTAGCAAGAGTCCATGAGGCCCACCCTTTTTGTGGTGGTTATGATTTTTTTGTATAAAGCACAATTATTCAAATTCCTTATTTTTGATGCTTTCGCTCCTTTCTTATAACCCCACTTCTTGGCTATTCGTTAAACTGAATTGTGGGTGTGGTGAGGGGTATATTTATAGGCATTTTAAGGTTTGGGAAACTTTGCCCCTCCTGGTAGGAATGTATATCCCATACGTCACTAGCTCATGGACTCTTGCTAATATGAAAGAAATGAATTTATCAGGTAAGTTCTTACATAAATTATGTTTTTCTCTTGTAAGGTGTATCCAGTCCACGGATTCATCCATTACTTGTGGGATATTGTCCTTCCCAACAGGAAGCTGCAAGAGGACACCCACAGCAGAGCTGTCTATATAGCTCCTCCCCTAACTGCCACTACCAGTCATTCTCTTGCAGCTCTCGACAAGAAAGGAAGTATCAAGAGATATGTGGTGACTTAGTGTAGTTTATCTTCAATCAAAAGTTTGTTATTTTTAAACAGTTGTACTGTTTTTGCCTCAGGCAGAAATTAGAAGAAGAGTTCTGCCTGAGTTTTTTAATGATCTTAGCGGTTTGTAACTAAGGTCCACTGCCATTCTCACACATAACTGAAGAGTATGGGAAAACTTCAGCTGGGGGAATGGCCTGCAGAATTACCTGCTCTGAGGTATGTTCAGTATATTTTTTTCTAGAGAGATGATAAGGTCTAGAAAATGCTGACAGTGCCTGATATATTTAAGGTAAGCCTGATTACAGTGATTTAACAAACAACTGGGATCATGCTTGCAGTAAAGGGTAATATTCATGTTAATTGCTCTTATTACTTAGTATGTAAAACGTTTGAATGATATATAAAAAACGTTTTTTACTGAAGGTGATAAATCTTTATTTGGGGCCTAGTTTTCCACATGGCTGATTAGATTTCTCCTTTTTACTTTGAGTGCATGGTGGGAGGGGCCTATTTTCGCGCTCTAATTGCGCAGTAGTTTTTGCAGTCTGAGACATCCAGCTTCCCTGAAGGAGTCCCCTGACATATAGGACCTCTGTAAAGGGTTTTTGTTCCTTCAAAAGTCGTTTTAAGGGCAGGTAGGAGCCACAGTAGAGCTGTGGCAGTTTGCTTGTGACTGTTTATAACGGTTTTATCGTTTTTCTGATCCGTTTTTTAACCTGAGGGGTTAATCATCCATTTGCAAGTGGGTGCAATGCTATTTTAGTCTATTATACACACTGTAAAAAATTTGTAGAGTTTACTGCTTTTTTTCACTGTTTTGCAGTTTATGTGATTGTTTTTTTCCCTTAAAGGCACAGTACCGTTTTTTATATTCTGCTTGTTCACATTTATTAAAGTGTTTTCCAAGCTTGCTGGTCTCATTACTAGTCTGTTAAACATGTCTGACATAGAGGAAACTCCTTGTTCATTATGTTTAGAAGCCATTGTGGAACCCCCTCTTAGAATGTGTACCAAATGCACTGATCTTACTATAAATTTTAAAGACCATATTCTGGCTTTAAAAGATTTATCACCAGAGGAAATTGACAAGGGGGAAGTTATGCCGACTAACTCTCCCCACGTGTCAGAACCTATAACTCCCGCTCAAGGGGCACCAAGTACATCTAGCGCGCCCATTGCGTATACTTTACAAGACATGGCGGCAGTTATGAATCATACCCTTACAGAGGTATTGTCCAAACTGCCAGGGTTACAAGGAAAGCGAGACAGCTCTGGGGCTAGAACAAATACAGAGCTCTCTGACGCTTTAGTAGCTATGTCTGATATACCCTCACAATGTGCAGAAGCCAAAGCAGGAGAGCTTCTATCTGAGGGTGATTTTCTGATTCAGGGAAGACACTTCAACCTGATTCTGATATGTCTACATTTAAATTTAAGCTTGAACACCTCCGCATGTTGCTCAGGGAGGTTTTAGCAACTCTGGATGACTGTGACGCCATTGTAGTCCCAGAGAAATTGTGTAAATTGGATAAATACTATGCAGTGCCTGTTTACACTGATGTTTTTCCAATACCTAAGAGGTTTTCAGAAATTATTACTAAGGAATGGGATAGACCAGGTGTACCGTTCTCTCCCCCTCCTGTTTTTAAAAAGATGTTTCCTATAGATGCCGCTACACGGGACTTGTGGCAAACGGTCCCTAAGGTGGAGGGAGCAGTCTCTACCCAAGCGAAGCGTACAACTATCCCGGTCGAGGACAGTTGTGCTTTTCTAGATCCAATGGACAAAAAATTAGAGGGTTACCTTAAGAAATTTTTTATTCAACAAGGTTTTATTCTCCAGCCTCTTGCATGCATTGCCCCAGTCACTGCTGCTGCGGCCTTCTGGTTTGAGTTTTTAGAAGAGGCTCTACAGGTAGAAACCCTGTTGGATGATATCCTTGACAAGCTTAAAGCTCTTAAGCTAGCCAATTAATTTGTTTCTGACGCCGTTGTTCATTTAACCAAGCTAACGGCTAAAAATTCAGGTTTTGCTATTCAGGCGCGTAGGGTGCTATGGCTTTAATCCTGGTCAGCTGACGTTACTTCAAAGTCTAAGCTTCTCAACATTCCCTTCAAGGGGCAGACCATATTCGGGCCTGGACTGAAGGAGATCATTTCTGATATTACTGGAGGAAAAGGTCACGCCCTTCCTCAGGATAGGTCCAACAAATTAAGGACCAAACAGACTAATTTTCGTTCCTTTCGAAACTTCAAGAGTGGCGCAGCTTCAACTTCCTCTAATACAAAACAAGACGGAAATTTTGCCCAGTCCAAGCCGGTCTGGAGACCTAACCAGGCTTGGAACAAGGGAAAGCAAGCCAAAAAACCTGCTGCTGCCTCTAAGACAGCATGAAGGATCAGCCCCCGATCCGGAAACGGATCTAGTAGGGGGCAGACTTTCTCTCTTCGCCCAGGCTTGGGCAAGAGATGTCCAGGATCCCTGGGCATTTGAAATTGTGCCCCAGTGATATCTTCTGGATTTCAAAGCTTCTTCCCCAAAAGGGATATTTCATCTCTCACAATTATCTGCAAACCAGATAAAGAGAGAGGCATTCTTCCATGTGTTCAAGACCTCCTAGTTATGGGAGTGATCCACCCAGTTCCAAAGGAGGAACAGGGGCAAGGCTTCTATTCAGATTTGTAGTTCCCAAGAAAGAGGGAACCTTCAGACCAATCTTAGATCTCAAGATCTTAAACAAATTTCTCAGGGTCCCATCCTTCAAGATGGAGACTATTCGAACCATCCTACCTATGATCCAGGAGGGTCAATATATGACTACCGTGGACTTAAAGGATGCTTATCTTCACATTCCGATACACAGAGATCATCATCGGTTTCTCAGGTTCGCCTTCCTAGACAGCATTACCAGTTTGTGGCACTTCCTTTTGGGTTAGCCACGGCACCAAGGATCTTTACGAAGGTTCTAGGGTCACTCCTAGCGGTCCTAAGGCCGCGGGGTATAGCAGTAGCCCCTTACCTAGATGACATTCTGATACAGGCGTCAAATTTTCAAATCGCCTGGTCCCATAAGGACATTGTTCTGGCATTCCTGAGGTCTCATGGGTGGAAGGTGAACGAAGAAAAGAGTTCTCTAACCCCTCTCACAAGAGTTTCCTTCCTAGGAACTCTGATAGATTCTGTAGAAATGAAGATTTACCTGACAGAGGCCAGGTTGTCAAAACTTCTAAATTCCTGCCGTGTTCTTTATTCTACTTCTCGCCCTTCAGTGGCTCGGTGTATGGAAGAAATCAGCTTAATGGTAGCGGCAATGAACATAGTGCCGTTTGCCTGCCTACATCTCAGACCGCTGCAACTTTGCATGCTCAGTCAGTGGAATGGGGATTACACAGATTTGTCCCCTCTACTAAATCTGGATCAAGAGACCAGGGATTCTCTTCTCTGGTGGCTATCTCGGGTCCATCTGTCCAAGGGTATGACCTTCCGCAGGCCAGATTGGACAATAGTAACGACAGATGCCAGCCTTCTGGGCTGGGGTGCAGTCTGGATCTCCCTGAAGGTTCAGGGCTCGTGGACTCAGGAGGAGGCACTCCTTCCAATAAACATTCTGGAACTAAGAGCGATATTCAATGCTCTTCAGGCTTGGCCTCAGCTTGCTGCGGTCAGGTTAATCAGATTTCAGTCGGACAATATCACGACTGTAGCCTACATCAACCATCAAGGAGGAACAAGGAGTTCCCTAGCAATGTTGGAGGTTTCAAAAATAATTCTATGGGCAGAGGTTCACTCTTGCCATCTATCAGCTATCCATATCCCAGGAGTAGAGAACTGGGAGGCGGATTTTCTAAGTCGGCAGACTTTTCATCCGGGGGAATGGGAACTCCATCCGGAGGTATTTGCACAGTTGATTCAACTTTGGGGCAAACCAGAACTGGATCTCATGGCGTCTCGTCAGAACGCCAAGCTTCCTTGTTACGGATCCAGGTCCAGGGATCCCCAGGCAGCACTGATAGATGCTCTAGCAGCGCCTTGGTCCTTCAACCTGGCTTATGTGTTTCCACCGTTTCCTCTGCTCCCTCGTCTGATTGCCAAGATCAAGCAGGAGAGAGCTTCGGTGATTTTGATAGCACCTGCGTGGCCACGCAGGACTTGGTATGCAGATCTGGTGGACATGTCATCCCTTCCACCATGGACTCTGCCGCTGAGGAAGGACCTTCTACTTCAGGGTCCTTTCAACCATCCAAATCTAATTTCTCTGCGTCTGACTGCTTGGAGATTGAACGCTTGATTTTATCAAAGCGTGGTTTCTCTGAGTCGGTCATTGATACCTTAATTCAGGCTCGAAAGCCGGTCACCAGGAAAATCTATCATAAGATATGGTGTAGATATCTTCATTGGTGTGAATCCAAAGGTTACTCATGGAGTAAGGTCAGGATTCCTAGGATATTATCTTTTCTCCAAGAAGTATTGGAGAAGGGATTGTCAGCTAGTTCCTTAAAGGGACAGATTTCTGCTCTGTCTATTCTTTTACACAAGCGTCTGGCTGATACTCCAGATGTTCAGGCGTTTTGTCAGGCTTTAGTTAGAATCAAGCCTGTGTTTAAACCTGTTGCTCCACCATGGAGTTTAAATTTAGTTCTTAAGGTTCTGCAAGGGGTTCCGTTTGAACCTTTGCATTCCATAGATATTAAACTTTTATCTTGGAAAGTTCTGTTTTTAGTAGCTATCTCCTCGGCTTGAAGAGTTTCGGAGTTATCTGCTTTACAATGTGATTCCCCTTATCTCATTTTCCATGCAGATAAGGTAGTGTTACGTACCAAACCTGGTTTTCTTCCTAAGGTGGTATCTAATAAAAATATCAATCAGGAGATTGTTGTTCCTTCACTATGTCCTAATCCTTCTTCAAAGAAGGAACGTCTATTACACAATCTTGATGTGGTTCGTGCTTTAAAATTTTATTTACAAGCTACGAAGGATTTTCGTCAAACATCTGCTTTGTTTGTGGTTTACTCTGGACAGAGGAGAGGTCAAAAGGCTTCAGCAACTTCTCTTTCTTTTTGGCTAAGAAGTATAATCCGCTTAGCTTATGAGACTGCTGGCCAGCAGCCTCCTGAAAGAATTACAGCTCATTCCACTAGAGCGGTAGCTTCCACACGGGCTTTTAAGAATGAGGCTTCTGTTGAACAGATTTGTAAGGCGGCAACTTGGTCTTCGCTTCATACTTTTTCTAAATTTGATACTTTTGCTTCTTCGGAGGCTATTTTTGGGAGATAGGTCTTACAGGCAGTGGTGCCTTCCCTTTTAAGCGCCTGCCTTGTCCCTCCCTTCATCCGTGTCCTATAGCTTTGGTATTGGTATCCCACAAGTAATGGATGAATCCGTGGACTGGATACACCTTACAAGAGAAAACAAAATTTATGCTTACCTGATAAATTTCTTTCTATTGTGGTTTATCCAGTCCACGGCCCGCCCTGTCATTTTAAGGCAGGTGTTTTTTATTTTTAAACTACAGTCACCACTGCACCCTATAGTTTCTCCTTTCTCTTGCTTGTCTTCGGTCAAATGACTGGAGGTGGCAGTTAGGGGAGGAGCTATATAGACAGCTCTGCTGTGGGTGTCCTCTTGCAGCTTCCTGTTGGGAAGGAGAATATCCCACAAGTAATGGATGAACCCGTGGACTGGATACACCACAAGAGAAAGAAATTTATCAGGTAAGCATAAATTTTGTTTTTGCAACATTAAGGCAATGGTGGGATATAGGAAAAGTACAAATAAAAGTTTGTCAACAGTATAGTCAGCAAATGTCTGCAAGTGTGAATAATAGCATGACAGTCTGCAAGTGTAAATAATAGCATGACAGTCTGCAAGTGTAAATAATAGCATGACAGGTCTGCAAGTGTAAATAATAGCATGGCAGTCTGCAAGTGTAAATAATAGCATGGCAGTCTGCAAGTGTAAATAATAGCATGACAGGTCTGCAAGTGTAAATAATAGCATGACAATCTGCAAGTGTAAATAATAGCATGACAATCTGCAAGTGTAAATAATAGCATGACAGTCTGCAAGTGTAAATAATAACATGGCAGTCTGCAAGTGTAAATAATAGCATGACAGGTCTGCAAGTGTAAATAATAGCATGACAATCTGCAAGTGTAAATAATAGCATGACAATCTGCAAGTGTAAATAATAGCATGACAGTCTGCAAGTGTAAATAATAGCATGACAGGTCTGCAAGTGTAAATAATAGCATGACAGGTCTGCAAGTGTAAATAATAGCATGACAGGTCTGCAAGTGTAAATAATAGCATGGCAGTCTGCAAGTGTAAATAATAGCATGACAGTCTGCAAGTGTAAATAATAACATGACAGTCTGCAAGTGTAAATAATAGCATGACAGTCTGCAAGTGTAAATAATAGCATGACAATCTGCAAGTGTAAATAATAGCATGACAGTCTGCAAGTGTAAATAATAGCATGACAGGTCTGCAAGTGTAAATAATAGCATGACAGGTCTGCAAGTGTAAATAATAGCATGGCAGTCTGCAAGTGTAAATAATAGCATGACAATCTGCAAGTGTAAATAATAGCATGACAGTCTGCAAGTGTAAATAATAACATGACAGTCTGCAAGTGTAAATAATAGCATGGCAGTCTGCAAGTGTAAATAATAGCATGACAGGTCTGCAAGTGTAAATAATAGCATGACAGGTCTGCAAGTGTAAATAATAGCATGGCAGTCTGCAAGTGTAAATAATAGCATGACAGGTCTGCAAGTGTAAATAATAGCATGGCAGTCTGCAAGTGTAAATAATAGCATGACAGTCTGCAAGTGTAAATAATAACATGACAGTCTGCAAGTGTAAATAATAGCATGACAGTCTGCAAGTGTAAATAATAGCATGACAATCTGCAAGTGTAAATAATAGCATGACAGTCTGCAAGTGTAAATAATAGCATGACAGGTCTGCAAGTGTAAATAATAGCATGACAGGTCTGCAAGTGTAAATAATAGCATGGCAGTCTGCAAGTGTAAATAATAGCATGACAATCTGCAAGTGTAAATAATAGCATGACAGTCTGCAAGTGTAAATAATAACATGACAGTCTGCAAGTGTAAATAATAGCATGACAGTCTGCAAGTGTAAATAATAGCATGACAGTCTGCAAGTGTAAATAATAGCATGACAATCTGCAAGTGTAAATAATAGCATGACAGTCTGCAAGTGTAAATAATAGCATGCCAGTCTGCAAGTGTAAATAATAGCATGGCAGTCTGCAAGTGTAAATAATAGCATGACAGTCTGCAAGTGTAAATAATAGCATGGCAGTCTGCAAGTGTAAATAATAGCATGACAGTCTGCAAGTGTAAATAATAGCATGACAGTTCTGGAGCAGGCAATTTTGCAACTTCAAAAAGCCTTTGATAGCTCTTGTAATGTTGGGTTGTATGAAGATTTAAAGTTAAAATAACAGTTGCTAGCTAATCTATTTGATAGTAGGGTTCAGGGTGCGCTAGTAAGATCTCGCTTTCAAGTTGCAACAGAGATGGATTTGTCATCACAGTATTTCTTTAGAATTGAGAAGAAAAATTGACAAAAAAAAAGTGATACATTGGCCCCTATTTATCAACCCATCAACTTACTTGCATTCGACTGCACCAATACGCTCGCCTAAGATCGCCGCCTCGGACCTGAATACGCTCTCCAAAGTTACCAAAAAAGCTGTCAAAAACCCGCGCACCAATTACGGGGCCATAAGCAGCGGACTGTTGTTAACTAACAGTCATCGATCTCGCTGCTCTTAGGCTTTTTCACAGCTTTCTTGCTAGCCTGTCACTAAGCACCCACACTATACTAAACTGTTTTACTCCTAAACCGCCGGTTCCGGACCCCGCCGCAACTAAATAAAGTTATTAACCCCTAAACCACTGCTCCCGGAGCCCACCGCCACCTACATTATACTTATTAACCCCTAATCTGCCCCCCCTACACCGTCGCCACCTACATAATACTTATTAACCCCTAATCTGCCATCCCCAACGTCGCCGCCACTATATTAAATTTATTAACCCCTAAACCCAAGTCTAACCCTAACACCCCCTACCTTAAATCTAATTTAAATAAATATAAATAAATTTACTATCATTAACTACATTATTCCTATTTAAAACTAAATACTTACCTGTAAAATAAACCCTAAGCTAGGTACAATATAACTAATAGTTACATTGTATCTAGCTTAGGGTTTATTTTTATTTTACAGGCAAGTTTGTATTTATTTTAACTAGGTAGAATAGTTAGTAAATAGTTATTAACTATTTAATAACTACCTAGCTAAAATAAATACAAAAGTACCTGTAAAATAAAACCTAACCTAAGTTATAATAACACTACACTACAATAACATAAATTACATGCAATTAACTAAATTAAATACAATTATCTAAAGAACAAAAAAAACAAACACTAAATTACAGAAAATAAAAAACAAATTACAGATATTTAAACTAATTACACCTAATCTAATAGCCCTATCAAAATAAAAAAGCCCCCCAAAATAAAAAAACCTTAGCCTAAACTAAACTATCAATAGCCCTTAAAAGGGCCTTTTGTGGGGCATTGCCCCAAAGTAATCAGCTCTTTTACCTGTAAAAAGAAAATACAAACAACCCCCCAACAGTAAAACCCACAACCCACACAACCAACCCCCCAAATAAAATACTAACTAAAAAAACCTAAGCTCTTTTGTGCATCAGTGAGGGAAACTATTTATCATAAGTTTATTTTCTGTCCTAGGTTAGGAGGTCTCTTTAATTTGTTGAGTGAGCTATTTTTAAAATTATATTTTGACTTTTCAGGTACTTTTAAAAATCTTTGGAATTCAATACAATTTTGTTGAAAGGCATTATATTATTATATTATAACTTTTTATTAGGACAGGCAAAGTTATCTATTCTTAAAAGTAGAAAATGTAAGATAACTGGTGTTGGTATGACTAATGTATTACATGTGTTTAGTTTATTAGTAGCATCTAATGTATTACATGTGTTTAGTTTATTAGTAGCATCTAATGTATTACATGTGTTTAGTTTATTAGTAGCATCTAATGTATTACATGTGTTTAGTTTATTAGTAGCATCTAATGTATTACATGTGTTTAGTTTATTAGTAGCATCTAATGTATTACATGTGTTTAGTTTATTAGTAGCATCTAATGTATTACATGTGTTTAGTTTAGTTCATTAGTAGCATCTAATGTATTACATGTGTTTAGTTTAGTTTATTATTAGCATCTAATGTATTACATGTGTTTAGTTTATTAGTAGCATCTAGAGTATTACATGTGTTTAGTTTAGTTTATTAGTAGCATCTAGTGTATTACATGTGTTTAGTTTATTAGTAGCATCTAATGTATTACATGTGTTGAGTTTAGTTTAGTTCATTAGTAGCATCTAATGTATTACATGTGTTTAGTTTAGTTTATTAGTAGCATCTAATGTATTACATGTGTTTAATTTAGTTTATTAGTAGCATCTAATGTATTACATGTGTTTAGTTTAGTTTATTAGTAGCATCTAATGTATTACATGTGTTTAGTTTATTAGTAGCATCTAATGTATTACATGTGTTTAGTTTATTAGTAGCATCTAATGTATTACATGTGTTTAGTTTATTAGTAGCATCTAATGTATTACATGTGTTTAGTTTATTAGTAGCATCTAATGTATTACATGTGTTTAGTTTATTAGTAGCATCTAATGTATTACATGTGTTTAGTTTATTAGTAGCATCTAATTTATTACATGTGTTTAGTTTATTAGTAGCATCTAATGTATTACATGTGTTTAGTTTATTAGTAGCATCTAATGTATTACATGTGTTTAGTTTATTAGTAGCATCTAATGTATTACATGTGTTTAGTTTAGTTCATTAGTAGCATCTAATGTATTACATGTGTTTAGTTTAGTTTATTATTAGCATCTAATGTATTACATGTGTTTAGTTTATTAGTAGCATCTAGAGTATTACATGTGTTTAGTTTAGTTTATTAGTAGCATCTAGTGTATTACATGTGTTTAGTTTATTAGTAGCATCTAATGTATTACATGTGTTGAGTTTAGTTTAGTTCATTAGTAGCATCTAATGTATTACATGTGTTTAGTTTAGTTTATTAGTAGCATCTAATGTATTACATGTGTTTAGTTTAGTTTATTAGTAGCATCTAATGTATTACATGTGTTTAGTTTAGTTTATTAGTAGCATCTAATGTATTACATGTGTTTAGTTTAGTTTATTAGTAGCATCTAATGTATTACATGTGTTTAGTTTAGTTCATTAGTAGCATCTAATGTATTACATGTGTTTAGTTTATTAGTAGCATCTAATGTATTACATGTGTTTAGTTTAGTTTATTAGTAGCATCTAATGTATTACATGTGTTTAGTTTATTAGTAGCATCTAATGTATTACATGTGTTTAGTTTAGTTTATTAGTAGCATCTAATGTATTACATGTGTTTAGTTTATTAGTAGCATCTAATGTATTACATGTGTTTAGTTTATTAGTAGCATCTAATGTATTACATGTGTTTAGTTTAGTTTATTAATAGAATCTAGAGTATTACATGTGTTTAGTTTAGTTTATTAGTAGCATCTAATGTATTACATGTGTTTAGTTTAGTTTATTAGTAGCATCTAGTGTATTACATGTGTTTAGTTTAGTTTATTAGTAGCATCTAATGTATTACATGTGTTTAGTTTAGTTATTAGTAGCATCTAATGTATTACATGTGTTTAGTTTATTAGTAGCATCTAATGTATTACATGTGTTTAGTTCAGTTTATTAGTAGCATCTAATGTATTACATGTGTGTAGTTTATTAGTAGCATCTAATGTATTACATGTGTTTAGTTTAGTTTATTAATAGCATCTAGAGTATTACATGTGTTTAGTTTAGTTTATTAGTAGCATCTAATGTATTACATGTGTTTAGTTTATTAGTAGCATCTACTGTATTACATGTGTTTAGTTTATTAGTAGCAACTAGCATCTAATGTATTACATGTGTTTAGTTTATTAGTAGCATCTAATGTATTACATGTGTTTAGTTTAGTTTATTAGTAGCATCTAATGTATTACATGTGTTTAGTTTATTAGTAGCATCTAATGTATTACATGTGTTTAGTTTAGTTTATTAATAGCATCTAGAGTATTACATGTGTTTAGTTTAGTTTATTAGTAGCATCTAATGTATTACATGTGTTTAGTTTATTAGTAGCATCTAATGTATTACATGTGTTTAGTTTAGTTTATTAGTAGCATCTAATGTATTACATGTGTTTAGTTTATTAGTAGCATCTAATGTATTACATGTGTTTAGTTTATTAGTAGCATCTAATGTATTACATGTGTTTAGTTTAGTTTATTAATAGAATCTAGAGTATTACATGTGTTTAGTTTAGTTTATTAGTAGCATCTAATGTATTACATGTGTTTAGTTTATTAGTAGCATCTAATGTATTACATGTGTTTAGTTTAGTTTATTAGTAGCATCTAATGTATTACATGTGTTTAGTTTATTAGTAGCATCTAATGTATTACATGTGTTTAGTTTAGTTTATTAGTAGCATCTAGTGTATTACATGTGTTTAGTTTAGTTTATTAGTAGCATCTAATGTATTACATGTGTTTAGTTTAGTTTATTAGTAGCATCTAATGTATTACATGTGTTTAGTTTATTAGTAGCATCTAATGTATTACATGTGTTTAGTTTAGTTTATTAGTAGCATCTAATGTATTACATGTGTTTAGTTTAGTTTATTAGTAGCATCTAATGTATTACATGTGTTTAGTTTATTAGTAGCATCTAATGTATTACATGTGTTTAGTTTAGTTTATTAGTAGCATCTAATGTATTACATGTGTTTAGTTTATTAGTAGCATCTAATGTATTACATGTGTTTAGTTTAGTTTATTAATAGCATCTAGAGTATTACATGTGTTTAGTTTAGTTTATTAGTAGCATCTAATGTATTACATGTGTTTAGTTTAGTTTATTAGTAGCATCTAATGTATTACATGTGTTTAATTTAGTTTATTAGTAGCATCTAATGTATTACATGTGTTTAGTTTAGTTTATTAGTAGCATCTAGAGTATTACATGTGTTTAGTTTAGTTTAGTTCATTAGTAGCATCTAATGTATTACATGTGTTTAGTTTAGTTTATTAGTAGCATCTAATGTATTACATGTGTTTAGTTTAGTTTATTAGTAGCATCTAATGTATTACATGTGTTTAATTTAGTTTATTAGTAGCATCTAATGTATTACATGTGTTTAGTTTAGTTTATTAGTAGCATCTAATGTATTACATGTGTTTAGTTTATTAGTAGCATCTAATGTATTACATGTGTTTAGTTTATTAGTAGCATCTAATGTATTACATGTGTTTAGTTTATTAGTAGCATCTAATGTATTACATGTGTTTAGTTTATTAGTAGCATCTAATGTATTACATGTGTTTAGTTTATTAGTAGCATCTAATGTATTACATGTGTTTAGTTTATTAGTAGCATCTAATGTATTACATGTGTTTAGTTTATTAGTAGCATCTAATGTATTACATGTGTTTAGTTTAGTTCATTAGTAGCATCTAATGTATTACATGTGTTTAGTTTAGTTTATTATTAGCATCTAATGTATTACATGTGTTTAGTTTATTAGTAGCATCTAGAGTATTACATGTGTTTAGTTTAGTTTATTAGTAGCATCTAGTGTATTACATGTGTTTAGTTTATTAGTAGCATCTAATGTATTACATGTGTTGAGTTTAGTTTAGTTCATTAGTAGCATCTAATGTATTACATGTGTTTAGTTTAGTTTATTAGTAGCATCTAATGTATTACATGTGTTTAGTTTAGTTTATTAGTAGCATCTAATGTATTACATGTGTTTAGTTTAGTTTATTAGTAGCATCTAATGTATTACATGTGTTTAGTTTAGTTTATTAGTAGCATCTAATGTATTACATGTGTTTAGTTTAGTTCATTAGTAGCATCTAATGTATTACATGTGTTTAGTTTATTAGTAGCATCTAATGTATTACATGTGTTTAGTTTAGTTTATTAGTAGCATCTAATGTATTACATGTGTTTAGTTTATTAGTAGCATCTAATGTATTACATGTGTTTAGTTTAGTTTATTAGTAGCATCTAATGTATTACATGTGTTTAGTTTATTAGTATCATCTAATGTATTACATGTGTTTAGTTTATTAGTAGCATCTAATGTATTACATTTGTTTAGTTTAGTTTATTAATAGAATCTAGAGTATTACATGTGTTTAGTTTAGTTTATTAGTAGCATCTAATGTATTACATGTGTTTAGTTTAGTTTATTAGTAGCATCTAGTGTATTACATGTGTTTAGTTTAGTTTATTAGTAGCATCTAATGTATTACATGTGTTTAGTTTAGTTTATTAGTAGCATCTAATGTATTACATGTGTTTAGTTTATTAGTAGCATCTAATGTATTACATGTGTTTAGTTTAGTTTATTAGTAGCATCTAATGTATTGCATGTGTTTAGTTTATTAGTAGCATCTAATGTATTACATGTGTTTAGTTTAGTTTATTAATAGCATCTAGAGTATTACATGTGTTTAGTTTAGTTTATTAGTAGCATCTAATGTATTACATGTGTTTAGTTTATTAGTAGCATCTAATGTATTACATGTGTTTAGTTTAGTTTATTAATAGCATCTAGAGTATTACATGTGTTTAGTTTAGTTTATTAGTAGCATCTAATGTATTACATGTGTTTAGTTTATTAGTAGCATCTAATGTATTACATGTGTTTAGTTTAGTTTATTAGTAGCATCTAATGTATTACATGTGTTTAGTTTATTAGTAGCATCTAATGTATTACATGTGTTTAGTTTATTAGTAGCATCTAATGTATTACATGTGTTTAGTTTAGTTTATTAGTAGAATCTAGAGTATTACATGTGTTTAGTTTAGTTTATTAGTAGCATCTAATGTATTACATGTGTTTAGTTTAGTTTATTAGTAGCATCTAGTGTATTACATGTGTTTAGTTTAGTTTATTAGTAGCATCTAATGTATTACATGTGTTTAGTTTAGTTTATTAGTAGCATCTAATGTATTACATGTGTTTAGTTTATTAGTAGCATCTAATGTATTACATGTGTTTAGTTTAGTTTATTAGTAGCATCTAATGTATTACATGTGTTTAGTTTATTAGTAGCATCTAATGTATTACATGTGTTTAGTTTAGTTTATTAGTAGCATCTAATGTATTACATGTGTTTAGTTTAGTTTATTAGTAGCATCTAATGTATTACATGTGTTTAGTTTAGTTTATTAGTAGCATCTAGTGTATTACATGTGTTTTAGTTTATTAGTAGCATCTAATGTATTACATGTGTTTAGTTTATTAGTAGCATCTAATGTATTACATGTGTTTAGTTTATTAGTAGCATCTAATGTATTACATGTGTTAGTTAGTTATTAGTAGCATCTAATGTATTACATGTGTTTAGTTTATTAGTAGCATCTAATGTATTACATGTGTTTAGTTTAGTTTATTAGTAGCATCTAATGTATTACATGTGTTTAGTTTATTAGTAGCATCTAATGTATTACATGTGTTTAGTTTAGTTTATTAATAGCATCTAATGTATTACATGTGTTTAGTTTAGTTTATTAGTAGCATCTAATGTATTACATGTGTTTAGTTTATTAGTAGCATCTAATGTATTACATGTGTTTAGTTTAGTTTATTAGTAGCATCTAATGTATTACATGTGTTTAGTTTATTAGTAGCATCTAATGTATTACATGTGTTTAGTTTATTAGTAGCATCTAATGTATTACATGTGTTTAGTTTATTAGTAGCATCTAATGTATTACATGTGTTTAGTTTATTAGTAGCATCTAATGTATTACATGTGTTTAGTTTAGTTCATTAGTAGCATCTAATGTATTACATGTGTTTAGTTTAGTTTATTATTAGCATCTAATGTATTACATGTGTTTAGTTTATTAGTAGCATCTAGAGTATTACATGTGTTTAGTTTAGTTTATTAGTAGCATCTAGTGTATTACATGTGTTTAGTTTATTAGTAGCATCTAATGTATTACATGTGTTGAGTTTAGTTTAGTTCATTAGTAGCATCTAATGTATTACATGTGTTTAGTTTAGTTTATTAGTAGCATCTAATGTATTACATGTGTTTAGTTTATTAGTAGCATCTAATGTATTACATGTGTTTAGTTTAGTTTATTAGTAGCATCTAATGTATTACATGTGTTTAGTTTAGTTTATTAGTAGCATCTAATGTATTACATGTGTTTAGTTTAGTTCATTAGTAGCATCTAATGTATTACATGTGTTTAGTTTATTAGTAGCATCTAATGTATTACATGTGTTTAGTTTAGTTATTAGTAGCATCTAATGTATTACATGTGTTTAGTTTATTAGTAGCATCTAATGTATTACATGTGTTTAGTTTAGTTATAGTAGCATCTAATGTATTACATGTGTTTAGTTTATTAGTAGCATCTAATGTATTACATGTGTTTAGTTTATTAGTAGCATCTAATGTATTACATGTGTTTAGTTTAGTTTATTAATAGAATCTAGAGTATTACATGTGTTTAGTTTAGTTTATTAGTAGCATCTAATGTATTACATGTGTTTAGTTTAGTTTATTAGTAGCATCTAGTGTATTACATGTGTTTAGTTTAGTTTATTAGTAGCATCTAATGTATTACATGTGTTTAGTTTAGTTTATTAGTAGCATCTAATGTATTACATGTGTTTAGTTTATTAGTAGCATCTAATGTATTACATGTGTTTAGTTTAGTTTATTAGTAGCATCTAATGTATTGCATGTGTTTAGTTTATTAGTAGCATCTAATGTATTACATGTGTTTAGTTTAGTTTATTAATAGCATCTAGAGTATTACATGTGTTTAGTTTAGTTTATTAGTAGCATCTAATGTATTACATGTGTTTAGTTTATTAGTAGCATCTACTGTATTACATGTGTTTAGTTTATTAGTAGCAACTAGCATCTAATGTATTATATGTGTTTAGTTTATTAGTAGCATCTAATGTATTACATGTGTTTAGTTTATTAGTAGCATCTAATGTATTACATGTGTTTAGTTTATTAGTAGCATCTAATGTATTACATGTGTTTAGTTTAGTTTATTAATAGCATCTAGAGTATTACATGTGTTTAGTTTAGTTTATTAGTAGCATCTAATGTATTACATGTGTTTAGTTTATTAGTAGCATCTAATGTATTACATGTGTTTAGTTTAGTTTATTAGTAGCATCTAATGTATTACATGTCTTTAGTTTATTAGTAGCATCTAATGTTTTACATGTGTTTAGTTTATTAGTAGCATCTAATGTATTACATGTGTTTAGTTTAGTTTATTAATAGAATCTAGAGTATTACATGTGTTTAGTTTAGTTTATTAGTAGCATCTAATGTATTACATGTGTTTAGTTTAGTTTATTAGTAGCATCTAGTGTATTACATGTGTTTAGTTTAGTTTATTAGTAGCATCTAATGTATTACATGTGTTTAGTTTAGTTTATTAGTAGCATCTAATGTATTACATGTGTTTAGTTTATTAGTAGCATCTAATGTATTACATGTGTTTAGTTTAGTTTATTAGTAGCATCTAATGTATTACATGTGTTTAGTTTAGTTTATTAGTAGCATCTAATGTATTACATGTGTTTAGTTTAGTTTATTAGTAGCATCTAATGTATTACATGTGTTTAGTTTAGTTTATTAGTAGCATCTAATGTATTACATGTGTTTAGTTTATTAGTAGCATCTAATGTATTACATGTGTTTAGTTTAGTTATTAGTAGCATCTAATGTATTACATGTGTTTAGTTTATTAGTAGCATCTAATGTATTACATGTGTTTAGTTTATTAGTAGCATCTAATGTATTACATGTGTTTAGTTTATTAGTAGCATCTAATGTATTACATGTGTTTAGTTTAGTTTATTAGTAGCATCTAATGTATTACATGTGTTTAGTTTATTAGTAGCATCTAATGTATTACATGTGTTTAGTTTATTAGTAGCATCTAATGTATTACATGTGTTTAGTTTATTAGTAGCATCTAATGTATTACATGTGTTTAGTTTATTAGTAGCATCTAATGTATTACATGTGTTTAGTTTAGTTTATTATTAGCATCTAATGTATTACATGTGTTTAGTTTATTAGTAGCATCTAGAGTATTACATGTGTTTAGTTTAGTTTATTAGTAGCATCTAGTGTATTACATGTGTTTAGTTTATTAGTAGCATCTAATGTATTACATGTGTTGAGTTTAGTTTAGTTCATTAGTAGCATCTAATGTATTACATGTGTTTAGTTTAGTTTATTAGTAGCATCTAATGTATTACATGTGTTTAGTTTAGTTTATTAGTAGCATCTAATGTATTACATGTGTTTAGTTTAGTTTATTAGTAGCATCTAATGTATTACATGTGTTTAGTTTAGTTTATTAGTAGCATCTAATGTATTACATGTGTTTAGTTTAGTTCATTAGTAGCATCTAATGTATTACATGTGTTTAGTTTATTAGTAGCATCTAATGTATTACATGTGTTTAGTTTAGTTTATTAGTAGCATCTAATGTATTACATGTGTTTAGTTTATTAGTAGCATCTAATGTATTACATGTGTTTAGTTTAGTTTATTAGTAGCATCTAATGTATTACATGTGTTTAGTTTATTAGTAGCATCTAATGTATTACATGTGTTTAGTTTATTAGTAGCATCTAATGTATTACATTTGTTTAGTTTAGTTTATTAATAGAATCTAGAGTATTACATGTGTTTAGTTTAGTTTATTAGTAGCATCTAATGTATTACATGTGTTTAGTTTAGTTTATTAGTAGCATCTAGTGTATTACATGTGTTTAGTTTAGTTTATTAGTAGCATCTAATGTATTACATGTGTTTAGTTTAGTTTATTAGTAGCATCTAATGTATTACATGTGTTTAGTTTATTAGTAGCATCTAATGTATTACATGTGTTTAGTTTAGTTTATTAGTAGCATCTAATGTATTACATGTGTTTAGTTTATTAGTAGCATCTAATGTATTACATGTGTTTAGTTTAGTTTATTAATAGCATCTAGAGTATTACATGTGTTTAGTTTAGTTTATTAGTAGCATCTAATGTATTACATGTGTTTAGTTTATTAGTAGCATCTACTGTATTACATGTGTTTAGTTTATTAGTAGCAACTAGCATCTAATGTATTACATGTGTTTAGTTTATTAGTAGCATCTAATGTATTACATGTGTTTAGTTTAGTTTATTAGTAGCATCTAATGTATTACATGTGTTTAGTTTATTAGTAGCATCTAATGTATTACATGTGTTTAGTTTAGTTTATTAATAGCATCTAGAGTATTACATGTGTTTAGTTTAGTTTATTAGTAGCATCTAATGTATTACATGTGTTTAGTTTATTAGTAGCATCTAGTGTATTACATGTGTTTAGTTTAGTTTATTAGTAGCATCTAATGTATTACTTGTGTTTAGTTTAGTTCATTGGTAGCATCGAATGTATTTTATGTGTTTAGTTTAGTTTATTAGTAGCATCTAATGTATTACATGTGTTTAGTTTAGTTCGTTGGTAGCATCTAATGTATTACATGTGTTTAGTTTAGTTTATTAGTAGCATCTAATGTATTACATGTGTTTAGTTTAGTTTATTAGTAGCATCTAATGTATTACATGTGTTTAGTTTAGTTTATTAGTAGCATCTAATGTATTACATGTGTTTAGTTTAGTTTATTAGTAGCATCTAATGTATTACATGTGTTTAGTTTAGTTTATTAGTAGCATCTAATGTATTACTTGTGTTTAGTTTAGTTTATTAGTAGCATCTAATGTATTACTTGTGTTTAGTTTAGTTTATTAGTAGCATCTAATGTATTACATGTGTTTAGTTTAGTTTATTAGTAGCATCTAATGTATTACATGTGTTTAGTTTAGTTTATTAGTAGCATCTAATGTATTACATGTGTTTAGTTTAGTTTATTAGTAGCATCTAGTGTATTACATGTGTTTAGTTTAGTTTATTAGTAGCATCTAATGTATTACATGTGTTTAGTGTAGTTTATTAGTAGCATCTAATGTATTACATGTGTTTAGTTTAGTTTATTAGTAGCATCTAATGTATTACATGTGTTTAGTTTAGTTTATTAGTAGCATCTAATGTATTACATGTGTTTAGTTTATTAGTAGCATCTAATGTATTACATGTGTTTAGTTTATTAGTAGCATCTAATGTATTACATGTGTTTAGTTTATTAGTAGCATCTAATGTATTACATGTGTTTAGTTTAGTTTATTAGTAGCATCTAATGTATTACATGTGTTTAGTTTATTAGTAGCATCTAATGTATTACATGTGTTTAGTTTAGTTTATTAATAGCATCTAGAGTATTACATGTGTTTAGTTTAGTTTATTAGTAGCATCTAATGTATTACATGTGTTTAGTTTAGTTTATTAATAGAATCTAGAGTATTACATGTGTTTAGTTTAGTTTATTAGTAGCATCTAATGTATTACATGTGTTTAGTTTAGTTTATTAGTAGCATCTAGTGTATTACATGTGTTTAGTTTAGTTTATTAGTAGCATCTTATGTATTACATGTGTTTAGTTTAGTTTATTAGTAGCATCTAATGTATTACATGTGTTTAGTTTAGTTTATTAGTAGCATCTAAAGTATTACATGTGTTTAGTTTAGTTTATTAGTAGCATCTAATGTATTACATGTGTTTAGTTTATTAGTAGCATCTAGTGTATTACATGTGTTTAGTTTAGTTTATTAGTAGCATCTAATGTATTACTTGTGTTTAGTTTAGTTCATTGGTAGCATCGAATGTATTTTATGTGTTTAGTTTAGTTTATTAGTAGCATCTAATGTATTACATGTGTTTAGTTTAGTTCGTTGGTAGCATCTAATGTATTACATGTGTTTAGTTTAGTTTATTAGTAGCATCTAATGTATTACATGTGTTTAGTTTAGTTTATTAGTAGCATCTAATGTATTACATGTGTTTAGTTTAGTTTATTAGTAGCATCTAATGTATTACATGTGTTTAGTTTAGTTTATTAGTAGCATCTAATGTATTACATGTGTTTAGTTTAGTTTATTAGTAGCATCTAATGTATTACTTGTGTTTAGTTTAGTTTATTAGTAGCATCTAATGTATTACTTGTGTTTAGTTTAGTTTATTAGTAGCATCTAATGTATTACATGTGTTTAGTTTAGTTTATTAGTAGCATCTAATGTATTACATGTGTTTAGTTTAGTTTATTAGTAGCATCTAATGTATTACATGTGTTTAGTTTAGTTTATTAGTAGCATCTAGTGTATTACATGTGTTTAGTTTAGTTTATTAGTAGCATCTAATGTATTACATGTGTTTAGTGTAGTTTATTAGTAGCATCTAATGTATTACATGTGTTTAGTTTAGTTTATTAGTAGCATCTAATGTATTACATGTGTTTAGTTTAGTTTATTAGTAGCATCTAATGTATTACATGTGTTTAGTTTATTAGTAGCATCTAATGTATTACATGTGTTTAGTTTATTAGTAGCATCTAATGTATTACATGTGTTTAGTTTATTAGTAGCATCTAATGTATTACATGTGTTTAGTTTAGTTTATTAGTAGCATCTAATGTATTACATGTGTTTAGTTTATTAGTAGCATCTAATGTATTACATGTGTTTAGTTTAGTTTATTAATAGCATCTAGAGTATTACATGTGTTTAGTTTAGTTTATTAGTAGCATCTAATGTATTACATGTGTTTAGTTTAGTTTATTAATAGAATCTAGAGTATTACATGTGTTTAGTTTAGTTTATTAGTAGCATCTAATGTATTACATGTGTTTAGTTTAGTTTATTAGTAGCATCTAGTGTATTACATGTGTTTAGTTTAGTTTATTAGTAGCATCTTATGTATTACATGTGTTTAGTTTAGTTTATTAGTAGCATCTAATGTATTACATGTGTTTAGTTTAGTTTATTAGTAGCATCTAATGTATTACATGTGTTTAGTTTAGTTTATTAGTAGCATCTAATGTATTACATGTGTTTAGTTTATTAGTAGCATCTAATGTATTACATGTGTTTAGTTTAGTTTATTAGTAGCATCTAATGTATTACATGTGTTTAGTTTATTAGTAGCATCTAATGTATTACATGTGTTTAGTTTAGTTTATTAATAGCATCTAGAGTATTACATGTGTTTAGTTTAGTTTATTAGTAGCATCTAATGTATTACATGTGTTTAGTTTATTAGTAGCATCTACTGTATTACATGTGTTTAGTTTATTAGTAGCAACTAGCATCTAATGTATTACATGTGTTTAGTTTATTAGTAGCATCTAATGTATTACATGTGTTTAGTTTAGTTTATTAGTAGCATCTAATGTATTACATGTGTTTAGTTTATTAGTAGCATCTAATGTATTACATGTGTTTAGTTTAGTTTATTAATAGCATCTAGAGTATTACATGTGTTTGGTTTATTAGTAGCATCTAATGTATTACATGTGTTTAGTTTAGTTTATTAATAGCATCTAGAGTATTACATGTGTTTAGTTTAGTTTATTAGTAGCATCTAATGTATTACATGTGTTTAGTTTATTAGTAGCATCTAGTGTATTGCATGTGTTTAGTTTAGTTTAGTTTATTAGTAGCATCTAATGTATTACTTGTGTTTAGTTTAGTTCATTGGTAGCATCGAATGTATTTTATGTGTTTAGTTTAGTTTATTAGTAGCATCTAATGTATTACATGTGTTTAGTTTAGTTCGTTGGTAGCATCTAATGTATTACATGTGTTTAGTTTAGTTTATTAGTAGCATCTAATGTATTACATGTGTTTAGTTTAGTTTATTAGTAGCATCTAATGTATTACATGTGTTTAGTTTAGTTTATTAGTAGCATCTAATGTATTACATGTGTTTAGTTTAGTTTATTAGTAGCATCTAATGTATTACATGTGTTTAGTTTAGTTTATTAGTAGCATCTAATGTATTACTTGTGTTTAGTTTAGTTTATTAGTAGCATCTAATGTATTACATGTGTTTAGTTTAGTTTATTAGTAGCATCTAATGTATTACATGTGTTTAGTTTAGTTTATTAGTAGCATCTAATGTATTACATGTGTTTAGTTTAGTTTATTAGTAGCATCTAATGTATTACATGTGTTTAGTTTAGTTTATTAGTAGCATCTAGTGTATTACATGTGTTTAGTTTAGTTTATTAGTAGCATCTAATGTATTACATGTGTTTAGTTTAGTTTATTAGTAGCATCTAATGTATTACATGTGTTTAGTTTAGTTTATTAGTAGCATCTAATGTATTACATGTGTTTAGTTTAGTTTATTAGTAGCATCTAATGTATTTCATGTGTTTAGTTTATTAGTAGCATCTAATGTATTACATGTGTTTAGTTTATTAGTAGCATCTAATGTATTACATGTGTTTAGTTTATTAGTAGCATCTAATGTATTACATGTGTTTAGTTTAGTTTATTAGTAGCATCTAATGTATTACATATGTTTAGTTTATTAGTAGCATCTAATGTATTACATGTGTTTAGTTTAGTTTATTAATAGCATCTAGAGTATTACATGTGTTTAGTTTAGTTTATTAGTAGCATCTAATGTATTACATGTGTTTAGTTTATTAGTAGCATCTACTGTATTACATGTGTTTAGTTTATTAGTAGCATCTAATGTATTACATGTGTTTAGTTTATTAGTAGCATCTAATGTATTACATGTGTTTAGTTTATTAGTAGCATCTAATGTATTACATGTGTTTAGTTTATTAGTAGCATCTAATGTATTACATGTGTTTAGTTTATTAGTAGCATCTAATGTATTACATGTGTTTAGTTTAGTTTATTAATAGCATCTAGAGTATTACATGTGTTTAGTTTAGTTTATTAGTAGCATCTAATGTATTACATGTGTTTAGTTTAGTTTATTAGTAGCATCTAGTGTATTACATGTGTTTAGTTTAGTTTATTAGTAGCATCTTATGTATTACATGTGTTTAGTTTAGTTTATTAGTAGCATCTAATGTATTACAGGGAGTGCAGAATTATTAGGCAAATGAGTATTTTGACCACATCATCCTCTTTATGCATGTTGTCTTACTCCAAGCTGTATAGGCTCGAAAACCTACTACCAATTAAGCATATTAGGTGATGTGCATCTCTGTAATGAGAAGGGGTGTGGTTTAATGACATCAACACCCTATATCAGGTGTGCATAATTATTAGGCAACTTCCTTTCCTTTGGCAAAATGGGTCAAAAGAAGGACTTGACAGGCTCAGAAAAGTCAAAAATAGTGTGATATCTTGCAGAGGGATGCAGCACTCTTAAAATTGCGAAGCTTCTGAAGTGTGATCATAGAACAATCAAGCGTTTCATTCAAAATAGTCAACAGGGTCGCAAGAAGCGTGTGGAAAAACCAAGGCGCAAAATAACTGCCCATGAACTGAGAAAAGTCAAGCGTGCAGATGCCAAGATGCCACTTGCCACCAGTTTGGCCATATTTCAGAGCTGCAACATCACTGGAGTGCCCAAAAGCACAAGGTGTGCAATACTCAGAGACATGGCCAAGGTAAGAAAGGCTGAAAGACGACCACCACTGAACAAGACACACAAGCTGAAACGTCAAGACTGGGCCAAGAAATATCTCAAGACTGATTTTTCTAAGGTTTTATGGACTGATGAAATGAGAGTGAGTCTTGATGGGCCAGATGGATGGGCCCGTGGCTGGATTGGTAAAGGGCAGAGAGCTCCAGTCCAACTCAGACGCCAGCAAGGTGGAGGGGGAGTACTGGTTTGGGCTGGTATCATCAAAGATGAGCTTGTGGGGCCTTTTCGGGTTGAGGATGGAGTCAAGCTCAACTCCCAGTCCTACTGCCAGTTTCTGGAAGACACCTTCTTCAAGCAGTGGTACAGGAAGAAGTCTGCATCCTTCAAGAAAAACATGATTTTCATGCAGGACAATGCTCCATCACACGCGTCCAAGTACTCCACAGCGTGGCTGGCAAGAAAGGGTATAAAAGAAGAAAATCTAATGACATGGCCTCCTTGTTCACCTGATCTGAACCCCATTGAGAACCTGTGGTCCATCATCAAATGTGAGATTTACAAGGAGGGAAAACAGTACACCTCTCTGAACAGTGTCTGGGAGGCTGTGGTTGCTGCTGCACGCAATGTTGATGGTGAACAGATCAAAACACTGACAGAATCCATGGATGGCAGGCTTTTGAGTGTCCTTGCAAAGAAAGGTGGCTATATTGGTCACTGATTTGTTTTTGTTTTGTTTTTGAATGTCAGAAATGTATATTTGTGAATGTTGAGATGTTATATTGGTTTCACTGGTAAAAATAAATAATTGAAATGGGTATATATTTGTTTTTTGTTAAGTTGCCTAATAATTATGCACAGTAATAGTCACCTGCACACACAGATATCCCCCTAAAATAGCTATAACTAAAAACAAACTAAAAACTACTTCCAAAACTATTCAGCTTTGATATTAAAGAGTTTTTTGGGTTCATTGAGAACATGGTTGTTGTTCAATAATAAAATTAATCCTCAAAAATACAACTTGCCTAATAATTCTGCACTCCCTGTACATGTGTTTAGTTTAGTTTAGTTTATTAGTAGCACTAGAGTACAGATCGATTATCAATTTTATAAGATGATTCATGATTTAGAGACGTGTAAGTCTAAGTGGAGCATAGAAAATGTAATTTGTGATATTGAAAATGAAAATTTGATTATGCATTTGTAAAAAAAAAATTATGTAAGATATTGTAAAATTATTTTAAAAGTCAGTCTCTCTCTTTCTCTCTCTCTCTTTCACTTTTGTGCTCGCTCTCTCTTTTTCACTTTTGTGCTCTCTCTTTCACTTTTGTGCTCTCTCTTTCTCTCTCTCTCTTTTTCACTTTTGTGCTCTCTCTCTTTTTTTCACTTTTGTGCTCTCTCTTTTTTTCACTTTTGCGCTCTCTCTCTCTTTTTCACTTTTGTGCTCTCTCTTTCACTTTTGTGCTCTCTCTCTTTCTCTCTCTCTCTTTTTCACTTTTGTGCTCTCTCTCTTTTTTCACTTTTGTGCTCTCTCTCTTTTTCACTTTTGTGCTCTCTCTCTCTTTTTCACTTTTGTGCTCTCTCTCTCTTTTTCACTTTTGTTCTCTCTCTTTTTCACTTTTGTGCTCTCTCTCTTTTTCACTTTTGTGCTCTCTCTCTTTTTCACTTTTGTGCTCTCTCTCTCTTTTTCACTTTTGTGCTCTCTCTCTCTTTTTCACTTTTGTGCTCTCTCTCTCTTTTTCACTTTTGTGCTCTCTCTCTTTTTCACTTTTGTGCTCTCTCTCTTTTTTTCACTTTTGTGCTCTCTCTCTCTTTTTTTCACTTTTGTGCTCTCTCTCTTTTTTTCACTTTTGTGCTCTCTCTCTTTTTTTCACTTTTGTGCTCTCTCTCTCTTTTTCACTTTTGTGCTCTCTCTCTCTTTTTTTCACTTTTGTGCTCTCTCTCTCTTTTTTTCACTTTTGTGCTCTCTCTCTCTTTTTCACTGTTGTGCCCTCTCTCTCTTTTTCACTTTTGTGCTCTCTCTCTTTTGTGCTCTCTCTCTTTTTCACTTTTGTGCTCTCTCTTTCTCTTTCTCACTCTCTTTATCTATCTTTCTTTCTCTCTTTCTTTCTTTTTTTCTTTCTCTTTCTCTCACTCTATCTCTTTCACTTTTGTGCTCTCTCTCTCTTTTTCACTTTTGTGCTCTCTCTCTCTTTTTCACTTTTGTACTCTCTCTCTCTTTCACTTTTGTGCTCTCTCTTGCTCTCTTTTTCACTTTTGTGCTCTCTCTCTCTCGTTTTCACTTTTGTGCTCTCTGTCTCTTTATATCTGGTAGTAATACTGGCAATCATATTGGTTAGCTAATCTATTGTTGCCAGAACATGACCCCTTGTTCTTGCAGTGTTATGTTTCTCTGTTCTTAGATCTATATGTGTTTATATGGTGTCAGGTTTTGGGCTCATTTGTGTCCTTTCTTTCCTACAGCAGTTTCTTGATGTGGATCATTTTTATCGTTCATTTATGGATGCAACCGTGCAAGATCCACATGTTATGTCCATACTGAGTCAAGCTAAGGGTTGTCGTGCCTGGGATCTCCAAGGTGAAGCTCTGCCTTCTACCCTCAAGAAGGGCATCTGTGTCATGGAGAAGATGATTGGAGATCTTGGAGAACTGTTGGATGAATCACGTGCTCTCTGCCCTCGCCTCTTCTTCCTTGGTGACAAGGACCTGGTCACCATCATGTCAGCAACAGCAGAACCCACAGAACGCCTTCCATGTGCCTTGCTCTGCTTCCCCAGCCTTACTAACATAATCTTTGAGCCTCAGCTTCCTGACCCAACTACATTTCCTCTCTATAGCAGCAGGGCACTAACTGTGGGTGTGGTGGGTAAATTTGACGAGCGACTGAACCTCTGTTCTCCAATCCAGGAACACCTGAAGATCACCACCTGGCTTTCAGAACTTGAGCAGGGAATGCAGGGGAGCCTGAGAAGTGTGCTACAGAAGTGTCTGTGTGAGCTTGGGGGGGAGGGCACAGAACTTGGGAATGCACAGAGTTGGGCAGCACAGATGACAACCTTTCCCTGGCAGTGCTTAGCTGTAAGAGAGGAGGTTCTATGGTGCAAAGAAATGGAGCAAGTTATTTTGTCCCATTCTGCATCTCCCCTGAGAGAGAGGATAAGAAACAAGTTGCAGGATCTGGTACATTGCCTGGTAGAACTGCACAGGTCACAAGATATTGCAGGACCCATGCTCCCCCGGTCACATTGTGTCTTATCTAAATGGATCACCTTGACAGTTCAGCAGAGGGACAGAACCAGTAATTTGCTGGATGGAGGCATAAAGTCACCAGGCTGCTTCTTGTGGGTTCAAACATTTAAGTATCAAGTTAAATATCTAGAAACTTCTAACAGTGATGAGGCTGGAAAAATATCCTCAGTGAGAGAATTGAAAAGCAAGGTCAATGACAGGACATTTGAACAGAAGAGGACAGGAAGAGAAGATAGTCCTGAGGGTGGTGGGGAAATGTGCTACAGTCCACAGTCCTCTGGGGAAGGCACAACAGAGTACTCTGCCTCACAGTCTACAATGGGTAACACTGTCCCACAACAACTCAAATGTTATGTAGATGTATTAGGCTATCATCTTACATATGAGTATGAATATCTTGGTTTGGACAAAAACCTAATGAACTGTGTCCTGACTGATCGAGCTGCACTTGGCCTTGTCCTGGCACTGGAGCAGTATAAGTGTGGAACAGTGATAGGACAGAATGAGGCTGCCAGGATTCAGACAGTGTTGGCACTGGGCAATGCTCTGGGGAGACAAGTGGTGGTACTAAAGTGCTGGTCAGGACTGGAGTTCAGCAGACTGAGTCTTTTTCTGCAGGGAGCATTAAAATGTGGTGCCTGGTTAGTGCTGGATTCTGCACACCTACTGACAGCACAAGTGCAAGTGACTCTGGGACATCTCCTTTGGGACATACAAGCATCCTGCCATGCTCAGCAGCCTGCAGATAATCCCATTCAGCTTGAGGGAAGGTTACATACAGTGGAACAAAGCTATGGTTGCTTCTTCACCCTTCCTCATCTATACTCAATCAGTATATCACCATCTAACCTCCGGCAGCTACTCAGGCCTGTGTCACTGCTAGCCCCAGACGTACTCTCCACTGCACAAATGTCCTTATTGGCTTCTGGCTTCCATGGACACTTGCACTTAGCTAACAAGATAACATGCTTTTTCAAGCTGGCTGAAGAATGTGGTGTTGTAACCAGAGCCAGCTGTTCTCCCCTGCTACTGAGGGTGGTGCAGACAGCAGGATATTTTCTTGCATTGGCGTATAAAGCTAAGTGTGAGGAGAGATGTGAAAGTCAGGTTGCAGGATTAGCCAGTGCACCTTCTGCAGATATTGAGGATCACACTGCAAATCTCCACACTCTTAATTCTCATTGCAGCAATAATGATGAAGAACTGGCTCTGATCAGGGCATTGTGCTTCTCTCCTGTCTTGTCTGGGCCACAGTCTCCTTCACAGAGTCACATGAGGGACATCCTCAGAGACCTCTTCCCCTCATGTTCTTCCTTACCCCTCTGTGCAACAATCTGCTTTGAATCCAAAGATGCATTACTCTGTGCCATAAATCTGGAGCTGCAAGCCACAGGACTTGAGCCCCATGAAGAACTAATCTCCAACATTCTGCAGCTCTATCATTCACTTCAGCAAAACCCTGGAACTCTGCTCATTGGTTCTGCAGGCAGTGGAAAGACCACGTGTTGGAAAGTTTTGTCCCAAGCTCTTAACCGTCTATTTAGCAGTGTAGAAATGCAGGAAGACCCCACAAGACAAACACAACAGCTAGTGCAGGTGACTCACATCTTCCCCAACAGCCTCACATCCCAGGAACTACTTGGAGAGCTTGATAATGGTGGTTGGAAAGACGGGATCTTTACTCAGCTCTTGCAAAGGTCAACACAAGTGTCAGCAGCAAAAAAGTGGATAGTTCTAGATGGGTCAGCAGCTCCTGACTGGACAGACCCTATTTCATGTCTATTCGGTCCTTCTCCTTTCCTGATTCTAGCCAATGGTCAGCGCTTCTTATTGTCCAGATCCATCAAGCTTTTGTTTGAGATGCAGGACATGTCCAGTATGACTCCTGCATTAGTTACATGGTGTGGTCTTGTGCATTATGGTGGAAGTGACACTTGGAGAGCAATGCTAAGTTCATGCTTATCAAACGTATATTCAAAATACAGAATTATGCGCGCCACAGCAAATCTACTGCAGAGTCTGTGTGAGAGCATGATACCAAAGACACTCTGCTTTTTGGAACAACACTGCACCAGTGCCCTGCAGTCACACAAAGCACATGCAGCTCACACGGCATTGGGCATGCAAGCTGTCTCCTCCTTCTGCAGCATCCTACAAGCACTACTTGACCAGCATCTCCTGAGGGAACGTAACACGCAAGTGATCTACAAGAAACCAACAACCAGACACATTCAGTCAGGAGCAGCATCAGAAGCAACATCTGGTGAGTAGCAGCAGCAGTGAAGGGCTGGTAAGGATGAAAGGCAGTCATGGTACTGATCAGTATGGACCATTTCAGATGTCTCCAGTGGTCACCTCAATGAAGATTCTCCGCTTTCTTGCTTGGACCAGAATGTCCCACTAGAGAACCAGCAGCGGGTGCAGACGTACTTTATATTCTCTTTTATCTGGGGATTTGGTGGCCACATATACACCAAGTAAGCCAAGAAACCCTGAATACCACATCCATATACCCCATTGTATACCTGTGCATCCCCCTCCCCTGTTATATCCCTCTGCGTCTCCCTCCCATGTTATATCCCTGTGCATCCCCCTCCCTGTTATATCCCTGTGCATCCCCCTCCTCTGTTATATCCCTGTGCATCCCCCTCCTCTGTTATATACCTGTGCATCCCCCTCCCCTGTTATATCCCTCTGCGTCTCCCTCCCCTGTTATATCCCTCTGCATCCTCCTCCCCTGTTATATCCCTCTGCATCCCCCTCCCCTGTTATATCCCTCTGCATCCTCCTCCCCTGTTATATCCCTCTGCATCCCCCTCCCCTGTTATATCCCTGTGCATCCCCCTCCCCTGTTATATCCCTGTGCATCCCCCTCCCCTGTTATAGCCCTGTGCATCCCCTTCCCCTGCTATACCCCTGTGCATCCCCCTCCCCTGCTATATCCCTGTGCATCCCCCTCCCCTGTTATATACCTGTGCATCCCCCTCCCATGTTATATCCCTGTGCATCCCCCTCCCATGTTATATCCCTGTGCATCCCCCTCCCCTGTTATATCCCTCTGCATCCCCCTCCCCTGTTATATCCCTGTGCATCCCCCTCCCCTGTTATATCCCTCTGCATCCCCCTCCTCTGTTATATACCTGTGCATCCCCCTCCCCTGTTATATACCTGTGCATCCCCCTCCCCTGTTATATCCCTGTGCATCCCCCTCCCCTGTTATATCCCTGTGCATCCCCCTCCCCTGTTATATCCCTGTGCATCCCCCTCCCCTGTTATATCCCTGTGCATCCCCCTCCCCTGTTATATCCCTGTGCATCCCCCTCCCCTGCTATATCCCTGTGCATCCCCCTCCCCTGTTATATACCTGTGCATCCCCCTCCCATGTTATATCCCTGTGCATCCCCCTCCCATGTTATATCCTTGTGCATCCCCCTCCCCTGTTATATCCCTGTGCATCCCCCTCCCCTGTTATATCCCTGTGCATCCCCCTCCCCTGTTATATCCCTGTGCATCCCCCTCCCCTGTTATATCCCTGTGCATCCCCCTCCCCTGCTATATCCCTGTGCATCCCCCTCCCCTGCTATATCCCTGTGCATCCCCCTCCCCTGTTATATACCTGTGCATCCCCCTCCCATGTTATATCCCTGTGCATCCCCCTCCCATGTTATATCCCTGTGCATCCCCCTCCCCTGTTATATCCCTGTGCATCCCCCTCCCCTGTTATATCCCTGTGCATCCCCCTCCCCTGTTATATCCCTGTGCATCCCCCTCCCCTGTTATATCCCTGTGCATCCCCCTCCCCTGTTATATCCCTGTGCATCCCCCTCCCCTGTTATATCCCTGTGCATCCCCCTCCCCTGTTATATCCCTGTGCATCCCCCTCCCCTGTTATATCCCTGTGCATCCCCCTCCCCTGTTATATCCCTGTGCATCCCCCTCCCCTGCTATATCCCTGTGCATCCCCCTCCCCTGTTATATCCCTGTGCATCCCCCTCCCCTGTTATATCCCTGTGCATCCCCCTCCCCTGCTATATCCCTGTGCATCCCCCTCCCCTGCTATATCCCTGTGCATCCCCCTCCCCTGTTATATCCCTGTGCATCCCCCTCCCCTGCTATATCCCTGTGCATCCCCCTCCCCTGTTATATCCCTGTGCATCCCCCTCCCCTGCTATATCCCTCTGCATCCCCCTCCCCTGTTATATCCCTGTGCATCCCCCTCCCCTGTTATATCCCTGTGCATCCCCCTCCCCTGTTATATCCCTCTGCATCCCCCTCCCGTTATGTCCCTCTGCATCCCCCTTCCGTGTTATATCCCTGTGCCTCCCCCTCCCGTTATATCCCTGTGCATCTTCCTCCCCAGTTATATCCCTGTGCATCTTCCTCCTCTGTTGCAGTATAATCCTATACATCTCTCACCCCTGCTGTACTGTAATCCTATACATATCTCACCCCTGTTGTACTGTAATTCTATACATCTCTCACCCCTGCTGTACTGTAATCCTATACATCTCTCACCCCTGCTGTACTGTAATTCTATACATCTCTCACCCCTGCTCTACTGTAATCCTATACATATCTCACCCCTGCTGTACTGTAATCCTATACATCCCTCACCCCTGCTGTACTGTAATCCTATACATCTCTCACCCCTGCTGTACTGTAATCCTATACATCTCTCACCCCTGCTGTACTGTAATCCTATACATCTCTCACCCCTGCTGTACTGTAATCCTATACATCTCTCACCCCTGCTGTACTGTAATCATATACATCCCTCACCCCTGCTGTACTGTATTTCTATGCTTCTCTGCAGTAATGTAGCTCCCAATCTATTAGTTATAATATATGTTTTGCAGACAACGCCATCACTTTGAAGTGTTTCTCCGTGAGCTCCTGTCACATTACACCTGGGAAGTGGAGATTCCTCAAGATGTCTCCCTGTTTGAGCTGTCACCTGACCCTGAAGGCAACATCCTGAAATCTTGTGTGCACGGTCATGTGACAGCCCCTGGTCCGAGAGAGTTTGTTTATCTTCCTCAGGTAACAGATCTTCAGTATCTGTCTTTTTAGGTAAATTGGGATCCAGTATTTTTGTATGTATGTATCTGTGTATATTGTATGTGTATGTATGTATTTATGTCTGTATAGTGTGTGTGTATGTATCTGTGTATACTGTATATGTATGTATGTATTTATGTCTGTATAGTGTGTGTATGTATCTGTGTATATTGTATGTGTATGTATGTATTTATGTCTGTATAGTGTGTGTGTGTGTGTGTGTGTATCTGTGTATACTGTAGGTGTATGTATGTATTTATGTCTGTATAGTGTGTGTGTGTGTGTGTGTGTGTGTGTGTGTGTGTGTATCTGTGTATACTGTATGTGTATGTATGTATTTATGTCTGTATAGTGTGTGTGTGTGTGTGTGTGTGTGTGTGTGTGTATCTGTGTATACTGTAGGTGTATGTATGTATTTATGTCTGTATAGTGTGTGTGTGTATCTGTGTATACTGTATGTGTATGTATGTATTTATGTCTGTATAGTGTGTGTGTGTATCTGTGTATACTGTATGTGTATGTATGTATTTATGTCTGTATAGTGTATGTATGTATCTGTGTATACTGTATGTGTATGTATGTATTTATGTCTGTATAGTGTATGTATGTATCTGTGTATACTGTATGTGTATGTATGTATTTATGTCTGTATAGTGTGTGTGTGTGTGTGTATGTATCTGTGTATATTGTATGTGTATGTATGTATTTATGTCTGTATAGTGTGTGTGTGTGTGTGTGTGTGTGTGTATACTGTATGTGTATGTATGTATTTATGTCTGTATAGTGTGTGTGTGTATCTGTGTATACTGTATGTGTATGTATGTATTTATGTCTGTATAGTGTATGTATGTATCTGTGTATACTGTATGTGTATGTATGTATTTATGTCTGTATAGTGTGTGTGTGTGTGTATGTATCTGTGTATATTGTATGTGTATGTATGTATTTATGTCTGTATAGTGTGTGTGTGTGTGTGTGTGTGTGTGTATCTGTGTATACTGTATGTGTATGTATGTATTTATGTCTGTATAGTGTGTGTGTGTATCTGTGTATACTGTAGGTGTATGTATGTATTTATGTCTGTATAGTGTGTGTGTGTGTGTGTGTGTGTGTGTGTGTGTGTGTGTGTATCTGTGTATACTGTAGGTGTATGTATGTATTTATGTCTGTATAGTGTGTGTATGTATATATCTGTGTATACTGTATGTGTGTGTATGTATGTATTTATGTCTGTATAGTGTGTGTGTGTATGTATGTATCTGTGTATACTGTATGTGTATGTATGTATTTATGTCTGTATAGTGTGTGTGTGTGTATGTATATATCTGTGTATACTGTATGTGTGTCTATGTATGTATTTATGTCTGTATAGTGTGTGTGTATGTATGTATCTGTGTATACTGTATGTGTATGTATGTATTTATGTGTGTGTGTGTGTATTTATGTCTGTATAGTGTGTGTGTGTATGTATCTGTGTATATTGTGTGTGTATGTATGTACTTATGTCTGTATAGTGTGTGTGTGTATCTGTGTATTCTGTATGTGTCTGTATAGTGTGTGTGTGTATGTATGTATGTGTGTATACTGTATGTGTATGTATGTATTTATGTCTGTATAGTGTGTGTGTATGTATATATATGTTTGTTTTTTGTACGTGTATTGTTTGTACAGTATGTGTGTGTTTGTGTATGTATTTATGTCTGTATAGTGTGTGTGTGTGTGTATGTATGTATGTATCTGTGTATACTGTATGTATGTATTTATGTCTGTATAATGTGTGTGTGTGTGTATGTATGTATCTGTGTATACTGTATGTGTATGTATTTATGTATGTATAGTGTGTGTGTATGTATGTATCTGTGTATACTGTATGTGTATGTATGTATTTATGTCTGTATAGTGTGTGTATGTATGTATTTATGTTTGTATAGTGTGTGTGTGTGTGTATGTATGTATGTATCTGTGTATATTGTATGTGTATGTATGTATTTATGTCTGTATAGTGTGTGTGTATATATATGTATCTGTATATATTGTATGTGTATGTATGTATTTCTCTTGTTAAGTGTATCCAGTCCACGGATCATCCATTACTTGTGGGATATTCTCCTTCCCAACAGGAAGTTGCAAGAGGATCACCCACAGCAGAGCTGCTATATATCTACTCCCCTCACTGCCATATCCAGTCATTCTCTTGCGACGCTCAACAAAGATGGACGTAGTAAGAGGAGAGTGGTGTATTATAGTTAGTTTTTTAACTTCAATCAAAAGTTTGTTATTTTTAAATGGTACCGGAGTGTACTGTTTCATCTCAGGCAGCATTAGAAGAAGAATCTGCCTGTGATTTCTATGATCTTAGCAGAAGTAACTAAGATCCATTGCCGTTCTCACATATTCTGAGGAGTGAGGTAACTTCAGAGGGGGAATGGAGTGCAGGTTTTCCTGCAATAAGGTATGTGCAGTTAACATATTTCTAGGGATGGAATTTGCTAGAAAAAATGCTGCTGATACCGGATTAATGTAAGTTAAGCCTTAAATGCAGTGATAGCGACTGGTATCAGGCTTATTAACAGAGATACATACTCTTATAAAAGTGTAATATAAAACGTTTGCTGGCATGTTAATCGTTTTTATATATGTTTGGTGACAAAACTTATTGGGGCCTAGTTTTTTTCCACATGGCTGGCTTGACTTTTGCCTAGAAACAGTTTCCTGAGGCTTTTCCACTGTTGTAATATGAGTGGGAGGGGCTTTTCTGTGCAGCTAAAAATACTGACAGAGACATTCAGCTTCCCTCTGCATGATACAGGACATCTCTGAAGGGCTCAAAAGGCTTCAAAGTCGTGTTTGAGGAGGGTAACAAACCACAGTAGACTGTGGTAGTTGTTGTGACTGTGTTTAAAAAAAACAAAAGCAAACAAACAAAACAAAAAAAAAACGTTTTTGTCATTTATTATTCTGTTTTTGTTATTAAGGGGTTAATCATCCATTTGCAAGTGGGTGCAATGCTCTGCTGACTTGTTACATACACTGTAAAAATTTTGTTAGTGTAACTGCCTTTTTTCACTGTTATTTCAAATTTTGTCAAAATTTGTTTCTCTTAAAGGCACAGTAACGTTTTTATATTGCTTGTTAACTTGCTTTAAAGTGTTTTCCAAGCTTGCTAGTCTCATTGCTAGTCTGTACAAACATGTCTGAAACAGAGGATACTTGTTCATTATGTTTAAAAGCCATGGTGGAGCCCATAGGAGAATGTGTACTAAATGTATTGATTTCACCTTAAACAGTAAAGATCAGTCTTTATCCATAAAAGAATTGTCACCAGAGGGGTCTGTCGAGGGGGAAGTTATGCCGACTAACTCTCCCCACGTGTCGGACCCTTCGCCTCCCGCTCAAGAGACGCACGCTAATATGGCGCCAAGTACATCAGGGACGCCCATAGCGATTACTTTGCAGGACATGGCTGCAATCATGAATAATACCCTGTCAGAGGTATTATCCAGATTGCCTGAATTGAGAGGCAAGCGCGATAGCTCTGGGGTTAGACGAGATACAGAGCGCGTAGATGCTGTAAGAGCCATGTCTGATACTGCGTCAGAACCTGAGGACGGAGAGCTTCAGTCTGTGGGTGACGTCTCTGAATCGGGGAGACCTGATTCAGAGATTTCTAATTTTAAATTTAAGCTTGAGAACCTCCGTGTATTGCTTGGGGAGGTATTAGCTGCTCTGAATGACTGTGACACAATTGCAGTGCCAGAGAAATTGTGTAGGCTGGATAAATACTATGCAGTGCCGGTGAGTACTGATGTTTTTCCAATACCTAAAAGGCTTACAGAAATTATTAGTAAGGAGTGGGATAGGCCCGGTGTGCCCTTTTCCCCACCTCCTATATTTAGAAAAATGTTTCCAATAGATGCCACTACACGGGACTTATGGCAGACTGTCCCTAAGGTGGAGGGAGCAGTTTCTACTTTAGCAAAGCATACCACTATCCCGGTTGAGGACAGTTGTGCTTTTTCAGATCCAATGGATAAAAAATTAGAGGGTTACCTTAAGAAAATGTTTATTCAACAAGGTTTTATTTTACAGCCCCTTGCATGCATTGTGCCTGTCACTGCTGCGGCGGCATTCTGGTTTGACGCCCTGGAAGAGGCCATCCATACAGCTCCATTGACTGAAATTGTTGACAAGCTTAGAACTCTTAAGCTAGCTAACTCATTTGTTTCTGATGCCATTGTTCATTTGACTAAACTAACGGCTAAGAATTCCGGATTCGCCATCCAGGCGCGTAGGGCACTATGGCTCAAATCCTGGTCAGCTGATGTGACTTCAAAGTCTAAATTACTCAACATTCCTTTCAAGGGGCAGACCTTATTCGGGCCTGGTTTGAAATAAATTATTGCTGACATTACTGGAGGTAAGGGTCATACCCTTCCTCAGGACAGGGCCAAATCAAAGGCCAAACAGTCTAATTTTCGTGCCTTTTGAAATTTCAAGGCAGGTGCAGCATCAACTTCCTCTGCTTCAAAACAAGAGGGAACTTTTGCTCAATCCAAGCAGGCCTGGAAACCTAACCAGTCCTGGAACAAGGGCAAGCAGGCCAGAAAGCCTGCTGCTGCCTCTAAGACAGCATGAAGGAGCAGCCCCCTATCCGACAACGGATCTAGTAGGGGGCAGACTCTCTCTCTTCGCCCAGGCGTGGGCAAGAGATGTTCAGGATCCCTGGGCGTTGGAGATCATATCTCAGGGATATCTTCTGGACTTCAAAGCTTCTCCTCCACAAGGGAGATTTCACCTTTCAAGATTAGCTGCAAACCAGATAAAGAAAGAGGCATTCCTAAGCTGCGTACAAGATCTCCTTGTAATGGGGGTGATCCATCCAGTTCCGCGGACGGAACAAGGACAGGGGTTTTATTCAAATCTGTTTGTGGTTCCCAAAAAAGAGGGAACCTTCAGACCAATTTTGGATTTAAAGATCCTAAACAAATTCCTCAGAGTTCCGTCATTCAAGATGGAAACTATTCTAACCATTTTACCCATGATCCAAGAGGGTCAGTACATGACCACAGTGGACTTAAAGGATGCCTACCTTCACATTCCGATTCACAAGAATCATTATCAGTTCCTGAGGTTTGCCTTCCTAGACAGGCATTACCAATTTGTAGCTCTTCTATTCGGGTTGGCTACAGCCCCAAGAATTTTTACAAAGGTTCTGGGCTCACTTCTGGCGGTCCTGTTACAGAAGCATTAGTTATTTTGTTGTGAAGAAACTTATTTCCCAGCAGCAATGCCTGAACCAGCCAAGCCAGCGCCTAAGAAGGGCTCCAAGAAAACTGTAACAAGTATCATTTCATAAAGGGTTAACTCTGTTCAGTTTTGAGAAAACTATTTTCTGAGGCAGGTTTCCTAGCATATTGTGTACTGTAATTAAGTTTGTGATAAGCATTCACTGCTAGGTGATAAGAAGGACTCAATTGTTTTCTTGTGTGTACTTGTTATCTGCGGTGGCCTGTCCAAGGGCTTTGTCTAAATGTGTGATGGGGGATTTTATGCTTCCCCCCCTGGGAGTGCCCTGTGTGCATGTAACCTAAATAAAAAGCAGGCTGGGCATCCCAGTCCTCAGTTCTTGGTTGTCCCTCAATCGCAGCGTTGACTCGTTTTTGTGGGCAGAAGGGTATCCTAGCTGTACTACAGCTAAGGGGGATTATTCTACATTTGCGAGACTCATATAGAATACTATGGAAAGCAGTTTCTCCCCTCTTCAGCAATAGGAATCCAGGCTACTAAGCGGTCCATCTCTCAGCGAGACTAAGGGTAACCGTAACATTTGGCGGCAGCGGTGGGATTTTTCCTGGATTTCCTAGGAGAGGTACAGAACGGATGGAGAGCGCTTACGAAAAATTGAAGCGTACAACCCTAAAGGATTTACTTGAAAGCAGAGGGGGGTACGCCAGCAACCGGCCGAGGAGAGAGCTGATCGCAGAATTGACCGAACTGGATCAGAGCTTCACAATGGCGGAAACACCGACCACGATTAGTGACGAAAAAACCAGGATTGTTCGGGAGAGGCTCTCACTGTACGGGCCGAACCCCTCCATGGAATTGGTACAGCAGTTGATGGCGGAAGCGGACAAGGATATACGAGAGACTCGAGCCCACGAACTCAACCTAGCGAACGCACACCGCAATGCTGAAGCCCCGCAGGTAATCATCCCTGTCGAAAATGCTGGGAGGCCCAAGATACCCTATGCGGCATTTCGACCCTTCCTAGAGAGCGAGACAGGGATTGATGAATATTTGGCGGACTTCGAAAGGCAATGTGCCCTGCACCAGATTCCCAACAGGGAGTGGCCCACGATATTGTCTGGGAAACTATCCGGGCGAGCCCTGGAAGCCTTTCGTACTCTGGGTGCTGAGGAAGTGACACAGTATGAGCTAGTTAAGGAGACACTGTTGCGACGGTACGCAGTAACTCCGGACGCGTATCGCCGACAGTTTCGGGGCACGAAAAAGAAGCCTAACGATACCCATATGGAATGGGCGCACCGAATGCGGAGAGCGGCAAATCACTGGATGAGCGGAAGTAAAGCGGTGACTGGTGAGGAAATTTTACAATTGTTTCTCTTAGAACATTTTTATAATGGCATGGAACAGCAAGGGAAGGAATGGCTGCGAGACAGGCGACCTTCTACCTTAGAAGAAGCAGCCAAATTGGCCGATGAACATTATGACTCCCGTCTTCACGAACCCAGAGAGGTTTACCGTGCACCCCCCTCGTGCTGAATTCCGAGCCCCGGTGCCCGCAGGGCCCGCCCGACACTCAGGACCACCCAATAACAGCTCTGAGCGTCCCAGACCGACTTGCCACCGATGCAAGCAACCAGGGCATTTCATGGCTAGCTGCCCCCTTAATACGCACCAGACACCCAGGAATTACAATTACCCCTCTGGGGCATATCGTCCGGCCCGGACCCTCTGTGTTAACCAAGAGGCCCCTATGGAGGAATATTTGGGGCCGCTTCACGAGGCGGACCCTGTATATGCTGCCTCAGATAACCGCCAGCACCATCGGCAGAAGGTATGGCTCGAGGGGCGATCTACCGAGGGATTGAGAGACACAGGGGCTACTATCACGCTGGTACAGAGTCATTTGGTGCCGGAGCACAAGCGATCTGGACAGACTGTGGCCGTTAGAGTGGCGGGGGGGGATGTGTACAAAATTCCAACAGCTAAAGTGCATCTTGATTGGGGAGCGGGAAAGGGGGCTGTGAACGTGGGCATAATGGATAATTTACCTGCCGAAGTACTACTGGGCAATGATTTGGGCCCCATGACTTCTGCCTATGCTCCAGTATGCAACAACGAGGCGGACCCAGTGACTACACGGGCCCAAGCCCGGACGGAGCGAGAACTCTCACCAGTGCGGGAGACACAGGTAAGACCTACCCCGACATTGCCTGACATGTTAGGCCCCATACCCTGGGACACCCCAGATGCTTTCGAGACAGAGTCTAAGACTGACCCAACCTTACAAAAGTACCGGGAACGAGCAGAGACCGGAGGGGGCGGGGCAGATAATGAAACATTCTTATGGGAAAAAGGGAAACTATACCGCTGGACAGAGAAAAGGGGACAGCGTAGGCGACAGCTGGTAGTGCCCCACAAATACCGTCAAGAAATCCTCAAGATAGGCCATGACATCCCCTTAGCAGGCCACCTAGCTGTAACCCGTACCCTACACCGCATTACTCACACGTTCTTTTGGCCAGGGGTACACGCCGACGTTAGAACTTACTGTAACACCTGCGATGTGTGTCAACGAGTAGGAAGGCGAGGCGATCACCCTAAAGCCCATCTAGTAAATATGCCCATTGTAGAGGAACCCTTCAGCCGGGTTGCTATTGACCTAGTGGGACCACTGGCTACCCCTAGTCCCTCCGGTAAGCGCTACATTCTTACCGTAGTGGACTACGCTACCAGGTACCCAGAGGCTGTCGCCCTATCCAACATACAAGCGGATACGGTAGCGAATGCACTAGTACAGGTGTTCTCCCGGGTAGGATTTCCAAAAGAAATCCTATCCGACCGAGGCACCCAATTTACGGCTGAATTGACCCAACAACTCTGGCAGGTTTGCAAAATTAAGTCCCTCCTGAGCTCCCCATACCACCCCCAGACGAACGGGCTGTGTGAGAGGTTCAATGGGACCCTCAAGCAAATGCTCAAGACGTTCACTCAGGAATACCGAGACTGGGAACGCTTCCTGCCGCACCTCCTTTTTGCTTATCGGGAGGTGCCCCAGGAAACGACAGGGTTCTCTCCCTTCGAGTTGCTCTACGGAAGAAAGGTACGGGGACCCCTAAACCTGATCCGGGAGCACTGGGAGGGAGAGATGGAGACTGACGGTGTCCCCATTGTGCCATACGTGCTGGAACTCAGGGACCGAATGGAGCAATTAGCCAAATCCGTGCGGGCTAATCTCCAGTCGGCCCAGAGAAGACAGAAAGTATGGTACGATCGGGGGGCCCGAAAGAGAATCTTTACCATAGGACAAAAGGTGTTAGTACTTAAGCCGGTGAAGACAGACAAATTGCAGGCGTCCTGGCAGGGCCCCTACCAGATCGTAGAGAAAAGGGGAGACACCACTTATGTGATAGCTAGCTGCCACGACAACAATCTTAGAAAGACATTCCATGTAAACATGCTCAAGGAATATTTTGAGCGACCAGAGAACGTGACGGCCGTATGTTGTTCCCCTCAGGAAGGCCCCGACAGTCTACCCATTCCAGACCTATTAGAAAAGAGTCTCCCCACAGGTATAGTGGCTCAGGTTCAGATAGGAGACCGACTTAGCCCCACTGAAAGGGAGCAGCTCAACCAACTCCTACAGTCCAAACACCTCACCTTCTCCCCGAAGCCAGGGTACACTACTTTAACCACCCACCAGGTAGATACTCCGGGACAAGCTCCCTTGCGCCAGGCTCCGTACCGAATCCCCGAAGCAGTTAGGATAGGAATGAAGAAGGAGATCGATGAGATGCTCCAACTCGGGGTAATTGAGCCCTCCGATAGTCCCTGGGCCTCCCCAGTTGTCTTGGTGCCCAAGAAAGATGGGACCACCCGGTTCTGCGTAGACTATCGGAGGCTCAATGAAAAGACCGTGACGGACGCTTACCCTATGCCCAGGGTAGACGAGCTACTCGATCGTATAGCCAGGGGAAATTACCTGACCACTATTGACCTCTGCAAAGGTTACTGGCAGATTCCCCTGGCCCCGGAGGCTATCCCCAAGTCGGCATTCGTCACCCCATTCGGCTTATATCAGTTTAGGGTAATGCCGTTTGGGATGAAGAATGCCCCAGCTACATTCCAGCGCTTGGTGGATAGGCTCCTGGATGGCTTCCAGAGTTTTGCTTGCGCCTACCTGGACGACATAGCGATCCACAGTGAGTCATGGGAGGACCACTTAGCTCACATAGGAATGGTTCTGGATCAGATCCGGGCTGCTGGCCTGACTCTGAAGCCAGAAAAATGCCACTTTGGGATGGCCGAGGTACAGTACCTGGGTCACCGGGTGGGGTGTGGAAAGCAGCGACCAGAGCCGGCCAAGATAGAAGCTGTCGCCAATTGGCCCACCCCCATCACTAAGACTCAGGTCCTAGCCTTCCTGGGCACGGCAGGGTACTATAGACGGTTCGTACCAGACTACAGCACACTTGCCAAACCCCTGACTGACTTGACCAAGAAGAACTTACCTCGACAGGTCCTGTGGTCTCCCCACTGTGAAACGGCTTTCCAGGCTCTCAAAAATGCTCTAATTAACGCTCCTGTCTTGGCGGCTCCAGCCCTTAACAAACGTTTTATCGTCCACACAGATGCTTCCATGTTCGGGCTGGGAGCCGTCCTCAGCCAAGTAGGCGAAGATGGAGGGGAGCATCCAGTTGCCTACATCAGCCGGAAGCTCCTGCCCCGCGAAGTCAGCTATGCAGCGGTCGAAAAGGAGTGTTTGGCTTTGGTGTGGGCATTAAAGAAATTGACTCCCTATTTATATGGGCAGGAGTTCACTCTGGTCACCGACCATAACCCGTTGGTGTGGCTGAACCGGGTCTCTGGAGATAATGGCAGGCTATTACGTTGGAGTTTATCGTTGCAACCCTTCAATTTCACCATTACTTACAGACCTGGGAAACAGAATGGCAACGCCGACGGGTTGTCCAGACAAACCGACCTCAGCCCCGCATAACCAGCGGTCTGGACAGCCTTAGTCTGCCCCGAAAAGGGGTCAGACCGTGTCTGCCAGAGTGTTCCACAGAAAGGGAGCACTGTTACAGAAGCATTAGTTATTTTGTTGTGAAGAAACTTATTTCCCAGCAGCAATGCCTGAACCAGCCAAGCCAGCGCCTAAGAAGGGCTCCAAGAAAACTGTAACAAGTATCATTTCATAAAGGGTTAACTCTGTTCAGTTTTGAGAAAACTATTTTCTGAGGCAGGTTTCCTAGCATATTGTGTACTGTAATTAAGTTTGTGATAAGCATTCACTGCTAGGTGATAAGAAGGACTCAATTGTTTTCTTGTGTGTACTTGTTATCTGCGGTGGCCTGTCCAAGGGCTTTGTCTAAATGTGTGATGGGGGATTTTATGCTTCCCCCCCTGGGAGTGCCCTGTGTGCATGTAACCTAAATAAAAAGCAGGCTGGGCATCCCAGTCCTCAGTTCTTGGTTGTCCCTCAATCGCAGCGTTGACTCGTTTTTGTGGGCAGAAGGGTATCCTAGCTGTACTACAGCTAAGGGGGATTATTCTACATTTGCGAGACTCATATAGAATACTATGGAAAGCAGTTTCTCCCCTCTTCAGCAATAGGAATCCAGGCTACTAAGCGGTCCATCTCTCAGCGAGACTAAGGGTAACCGTAACAGGTCCTAAGACCGCGAGGCATAGCGGTGGCTCCTTACCTGGACGACATCCTGATACAGGCGTCAAGCTTTCAAATTGCCAAATCTCATACAGAGATAGTTCTGGCATTCCTGAGGTCGCATGGGTGGAAAGTGAACGAAGAAAAGATTTCTCTATCTCCTCTCACAAGGGTTTCTTTCCTAGGGACTCTAATAGATTCTGTAGAAATGAAAATTTACCTGACGGAGTCCAGGTTATCAAAACTTCTAAATGCTTGCCATGTTCTTCACTCCATTCGCGCCCCACGGTGGCTCAGTGCATGGAAGTAATCGGCTTAATTGTAGCGGCGATGGACATAGTGCCATTCGCGCGCCTGCATCTCAGACCGCTGCAATGCTCAGTCAGTGGAATGGGGATTACACAGATTTGTCCCCTCTACTAAATCTGGGTCAGGAAACCAGAGATTCTTTTCTCTGGTGGTTATCTCGGGCCCATCTGTCCAAGGGTATGACCTTTCGCAGACCAGATTGGACAATTGTAACAACAGATGCCAGCCTTCTAGGTTGGGGTGCAGTCTGGAACTCCCTGAAGGCTCAGGGTTCATGGACTCAGGAGGAGAAACTCCTCCCAATAAATATTCTGGAGTTAAGAGCAATATTCAATGCTCTTCTGGCTTGGTCTCAGCTAGCAACACTGAGGTTCATCAGATTTCAGTCGGACAACATCACCCATCAAGGGGGAACCAGGAGTTCCCTAGCGATGTCAGAAGTCTCCAAGATAATTCGCTGGTCAGAGACTCACTCTTGCCACCTGTCAGCGATCCATATCCCAGGTGTAGAGAACTGGGAGGCGGATTTTCTAAGTCGTCAGACTTTTCATCCGGGGGAATGGGAACTCCATCCGGAGGTGTTTGCTCAATTGGTTCTCCATTGGGGCAAACCAGAATTGGATCTCATGGCGTCTCTAGCAGCGCCTTGGTCCTTCAAACTGGCTTATGTGTTTCCACCGTTTCCTTTGCTCCCTCGTCTGATTGCCAAAATCAAACAGGAAAGAGCATCGGTGATATTGATAGCGCCTGCGTGGCCACGCAGGACCTGGTATGCAGACCTAGTGGACATGTCATCCTTTCCACCATGGACTCTGCCTCTGAGACAAGACCTTCTAATACAAGGTCCTTTCAATCATCCGAATCTACTTTCTCTGAGACTGACTGCATGGAGATTGAACGCTTGATCCTATCAAAGCGTGGCTTCTCCGAGTCAGTAATGATACCTTAATACAGGCACGAAAGCCTGTCACCAAGAAAATTTACCACAAGATATGGCGTAAATATCTTCATTGGTGTGAATCCAAGAATTACTCATGGAGTAGGGTTAGGATTCCTAGGATATTGTCCTTCCTCCAAGAGGGTTTGGACAAAGGATTATCAGCTAGTTCTTTAAAGGGACATATTTCTGCTCTGTCTATTCTTTTACACAAGCGTCTGGCAGAAGTTCCAGACGTTTAGGCATTTTGTCAGGCTTTAGTTAGAATTAAGCCTGTGTTTAAACCTGTTGCTCCTCCATGGAGCTTAAACTTGGTCCTTAAAGTTCTTCAAAGGGTTCCGTTTGAACCCCTTCACTCTATTGATATCAAACTTCTTTCATGGAAAGTTCTTTTTCTGATGGCTATTTCCTCGGCTCGAAGAGTCTCGGAGTTATCTGCCTTACATTGTGATTCTCCTTATCTGATCTTTCATTCAGATAAAGTTGTTCTGCGTACAAAACCTGGGTTTTTACCTAAGGTGGTTTCTAACAAGAATATCAATCAAGAGATTGTTGTTCCATCATTATGTCCTAATCCTTCTTCAAAGAAGGAACGTCTTTTGCATAATCTAGACGTAGTCCGTGCCTTGAAGTTTTACTTACAGGCTACTAAAGATTTTCGCCAAACATCTAACCTGTTTATTGTTTACTCTGGACAGAGGAGAGGTCAGAAGGCCTCGGCAACCTCTCTTTCTTTTTGGCTTCGGAGTATAATCCGTTTAGCCTATGAGACTGCTGGACAGCAGCCTCCTGAAAGGATTACAGCTCATTCTACTAGAGCTGTGGCTTCCACATGGGCCTTTAAAAATGAGGCCTCTGTTGAACAGATTTGCAAGGCTGCAACTTGGTCTTCGCTTCATACTTTTTCCAATGTCAGTATATTTATGAAAATCTCAGCAGTATTCTCTAAACAATGTGTAAGTATATGGCAGGGAATATATTTAACAATCTTCCTTTAAACTAAACCTGCAATCAAACATACATTTGCTAAGACAATAAAATTAATCAAAATATCTGAATTCTTTATTATTAGTAAATAGCTATGAACATGTTGATACGTAAATATTTGTAATGATCAGAATATGAGTTAATATTATATGCGTTAAAACAAAAACTATTTAAAATATGCTATGCAAAGCTCATGCCAATTTACTTTAAACCCAATCTTTCATTCAGAGCTGCGTTTAAAATATTACAATGAGACCTAAAATAGCGGTTACAAACATTCAGCAATATGATTTACAGTGCTAATTTAAGCAATAGGATAATATATATGTTCTGCTATTTAACTGCAATCCTAATACAAAATTAACTTACAATATCAGAACTTGCACAGATGATTTACTTAGCAAATCAGATACAGATTTAAACAATACCTAGGCTTATGATTACCAATTTAAAATACAATATACTTCACCAATTTTGAACCAATTCGTAGCGGTCTTTAGGTCATCTCAGAAGACAGATAAGTAATTTTTGCAATCAATGAGAAGGAGGTAGTCAGTTTGTTTAAATTGGTTTTAAAATGCCCAGCAGCAGATATCATCCAAAGTTAGAACAGCCTGAGTCACTCAACAAGTCTGTGCCAATTATCAGTTCCCCTTGAAAAATGTTTGTAGTTCTCACATTTCCTCAGACGGATCGGCATCTTCCTTGGAGGAAACCCATATGGGCATGTATCCTGCTCTAAGTATCAGCATGTTGTCGTTTAACATTTGTTCCCAGGCAATCATGCAGAGGGTTAAAGAAACTGTGTTATATTTCAGTGTCTTGCTAAATTATACAATTGCATAATTTAGCATATTGAGTGTGTGAGATCTCCCAGAAACAAACCTTTGTCTACAGACCATGTGCACATCCACAGATTTATTAAATAAAGATAAAACATAATTTATGCTTACCTGATAAATTTATTTCTCTTGTAGTGTATCCAGTCCACGGATCATCCATTACTTATGGAATATATTCTCCTTCCCAACAGGAAGCTGCAAGAGTCCACCCACAGCAAAGCTGCTATATAGCTCCTCCCCTAACTGCCATATTCAGTCATTCGACCGAAAACATGCAGAGAAAGGAAAAACCATAGGGTGCAGTGGTGACTGTAGTTCAAATGAAAAAATTACCTGCCTTAAAGTGACAGGGCGGGCCGTGGACTGGATACACTACAAGAGAAATAAATTTATCAGGTAAGCATAAATTATGTTTTCTCTTGTTAAGTGTATCCAGTCCACAGATCATCCATTACTTATGGAATACCAATACCAAAGCTAAAGTACACGGATGATGGGAGGGACAAGGCAGGTACTTAAACGGAAGTTACCACTGCCTGTAAAAAACCCTTTCTCCCAAAAATAGCCTCCGAAGAAGCAAGGTATCAAATTTGTTAAATTTGAAAAGTATGAAGCGCAGACCAAGACTCCGTCTTGTAAATCTGTTCAACAGAAGCCACATTTAAAAAAAAGGCCCAAGTGAAAACCACAGCTCTAGTAGAATGAGCTGTAATCCCTTCAGGAGGCTGCTGTCCAGCAGTCTCATAAGCTAAATGAATTATGCTTTTTAACCAAAAAGACAGAGAGGCTGCTGAAGTCTTTTGACCTCTCCTCTGTCCAGAATAGACAACAAACAAGGTGAACGTTTGATGAAAACTGTAGTAGCTTGTAAGTAAAACTTTAAAGCATAAACCAAGTCCAATATTGTGTAATAGACGTTCCTTCTTTGAGGAAGGATTAGGATACAAGCATGGAACAACTATCTCTTGAGTGATGTACTTGTTAGATACCGAAAATTTGTATTTTGAAAATCGTGTCCCAGATGGAACCAGATATTTCAAAAGACCTTGGCGCTGCAAAACACTGCAGCTGAAACTAGTGATTGGATAAACCGTGACAATAGTCAAATGTTTAAAATATGAAACCTTTGGCCTCAGTAATGAGATAACTTCAGTAATGAGATAACTTATTTTAAAAAAGAATACAATGTGAATTTATTTATACAATATTAAACATTATTACACATAAATTAAAAAAGCTGATCAGCAAAAGAGCAAAAATAATTGTAGCAATTAAATAGTAAGAATATAGCAATCAAACTAACTTGACACAATATAGCAACGCACAATATGGCACTATAGCAAATGTCAGTGTAGCATCAAAAAATCACAAAACAACCCTAGAGCTGATATGCGAAACAAATGTTGAAGGTCCAGAAAGAAGAGTGAACGGTCGAAATCCCCAGCTGATTCCTTGAGAAGCAGAGTGAGGCTGGAACGACAAACAGATCCAAATCATACACAAGCAGAGAACCAAACAAAAGGTGTTCACTTTTACTTACACCGTGTCTTGGTTGCTGCTGCGCCGATGGATCCCTTTTAGCAAGCTGTAGCAGAGCCGGATAAGCCTTTGGAATAATACCGGATTTTTCAAAGATACTCCGCTGAAAGCTGCAGTTAACACAGAAGCCGGTCTGTGTAGGTAATGTTACGTCAGGTGGCGTGGAGTGGGAGGAGCAACGCGTTTCAGCCCGGTCAGGGCCTTTGTCAAGCTCCAGAGAGGTGTAATACAGGGCTTTTTAAACCTGTATTAGCTGTGCTCATTGGTTGGATATCGCAAATGGGAGTGCCTTATGCATAAGAGACATAATGGTAACAGTTGCGCCATATACAGATAAATAATTAGTCACTGTGCAATATCGATACAATGTATAATGTGATGATACAAGGAATAAAAATATAGACATCTTAAACTTTATGCCATATGATAGTTAACATTTGGTTATATTAAAATCATTCTCTCTGTTACTGAGACCAAGTGACCCATAAAATGAGAGATATAAAATAAGTTTTGAATAAGTTTTTCTTTCTTTGTGCAAGATGGTGACATACAGCACTGAACATCCAATCTGTTAAATAGAAAAAATAAATAAAAATAGCAGTATATAGTACCATCAAAAAATATATCATCAAAAAATATATCATCAAAAAATATATATTTTTTGGGGAATGGTGACATAGAAAATCCCTAAGAAAGTTTTTTTAAAAAATTCCATAAAAAATAGAAAATAATAAATAAATAAATAATATTTTTTTCATAAAAAAGTGATTTCATAAGGAATAAAAAAGGTTATAAAAACAGAAAGTCTTAATCCCTAAGATAACACCCTATATCGAAGTCAATGTTTAAACCATTGGGTTGTAAAGTTTTTAAATTAAAAATCCAATTTGTTTCTTTTTTAATAAGTTTGGACTGTATGTTTCCGCCCCTCCAATTATTTTTAACTTTTTCTATTCCTAAGAACGAGAAGTATGCAAGATTGCCATTGTTACATGCTGCGAAATGTTTTGCTACTGGAAGGTCTTTATTCCTATCGGAGTCATGATTTTCAATTGACCATATGTGCTCACGTATACGGTCACGTAGCGGTCTTTCGGACTCGCCAATATACTGCTTGCCACAACGACACTGTATTAAATAAATAACAAATCTGTCAGAGCACCTAATGGTATCCTTTATTTTATATGATTTTCCCGTGATGTTAGAGGTAAAATCCTTCTGTTTTTTAGAATGTTTACATGATTTACATGTTAAACAAGGAAAGAAGCCATTTATTTTTTTACCTGTTAAATCGATCTGTGATTGGGTTTTGTTTTTATATTTTTTATTTTCAGTGGGGGCCAAAATGGTTTTCAAATTACGGGCCTTTTTATAAACAATTTGTGGTTTAGATGGTAATATTGGACCTAGTTGTTCATCATTTTTAAGAATACCCCAGTGTTTATTTAATATTTTTTCAACTAGATATTTGTTACTGCAGTAGTCAGTAATAAATGGGATAAAAGTGTGGTCATTTTTTCTTTGTGGCTTTCTATTAAGGGATCTTGTACTATTTTGTACTAGTTCTTGTCTGTTGACGTCTCTCACTTCCCCCCGTATTTTTTCTATCTTGTTTTTATCATAACCTCTCTCTAAGAATTTTTTTGTGAGTATATCTGATTGAGTTTCAAAATCTGACATGTTAGAACAATTTTTTCTAACACGTAGAAATTGGCCTTTTGGAATATTTTCTATCCATCTTGGGTGATGGCAACTAGTATAATGAATATAACTGTTGGCATCTACACTTTTAAAGTGTATTTTGGATAGAATTTTATGATTTTCATGGAATAGTTCTAAGTCTAAGAAACTTATCTTATGTCTACTTTTTTCACATGTGAATTTAAGATTTAGTTCATTACTGTTCATTGATGAAACAAATTCCTCTAGTAGCTGTTCGTTGCCTCTCCAAATAATGAGGATATCGTCTATGTAACGATTATATGACACCAGGTTTTGCCAGGTATCCTCATTATTTGGAGAGGCAACGAACAGCTACTAGAGGAATTTGTTTCATCAATGAACAGTAATGAACTAAATCTTAAATTCACATGTGAAAAAAGTAGACATAAGATAAGTTTCTTAGACTTAGAACTATTCCATGAAAATCATAAAATTCTATCCAAAATACACTTTAAAAGTGTAGATGCCAACAGTTATATTCATTATACTAGTTGCCATCACCCAAGATGGATAGAAAATATTCCAAAAGGCCAATTTCTACGTGTTAGAAAAAATTGTTCTAACATGTCAGATTTTGAAACTCAATCAGATATACTCACAAAAAAATTCTTAGAGAGAGGTTATGATAAAAACAAGATAGAAAAAATACGGGGGGAAGTGAGAGACGTCAACAGACAAGAACTAGTACAAAATAGTACAAGATCCCTTAATAGAAAGCCACAAAGAAAAAATGACCACACTTTTATCCCATTTATTACTGACTACTGCAGTAACAAATATCTAGTTGAAAAAATATTAAATAAACACTGGGGTATTCTTAAAAATGATGAACAACTAGGTCCAATATTACCATCTAAACCACAAATTGTTTATAAAAAGGCCCGTAATTTGAAAACCATTTTGGCCCCCACTGAAAATAAAAAATATAAAAACAAAACCCAATCACAGATCGATTTAACAGGTAAAAAAATAAATGGCTTCTTTCCTTGTTTAACATGTAAATCATGTAAACATTCTAAAAAACAGAAGGATTTTACCTCTAACATCACGGGAAAATCATATAAAATAAAGGATACCATTAGGTGCTCTGACAGATTTGTTATTTATTTAATACAGTGTCGTTGTGGCAAGCAGTATATTGGCGAGTCCGAAAGACCGCTACGTGACCGTATACGTGAGCACATATGGTCAATTGAAAATCATGACTCCGATAGGAATAAAGACCTTCCAGTAGCAAAACATTTCGCAGCATGTAACAATGGCAATCTTGCATACTTCTCGTTCTTAGGAATAGAAAAAGTTAAAAATAATTGGAGGGGCGGAAACATACAGTCCAAACTTATTAAAAAAGAAACAAATTGGATTTTTAATTTAAAAACTTTACAACCCAATGGTTTAAACATTGACTTCGATATAGGGTGTTATCTTAGGGATTAAGACTTTCTGTTTTTATAACCTTTTTTTATTCCTTATGAAATCACTTTTTTATGAAAAAATTATTATTTATTTATTTATTATTTTCTGGCTACGCAGGCGCTGTCAAAAACACCAAAGCCCTCTCCTGCTTGGTCTTGACCTCCGGAGGAAATCCCACTCCCCCGGAAGAAAAGTCTGACGACTTAGAAAATCCACCTCCCAGTTCTCAACACCTGGGATATGGATAGCTGATAGACAAGAGTGAGTCTCTGTCCAGTGAATTATTGTAAGACTTCTAACATCGCTAGGGAACTTCTGTTCCCCCTTGATGGCTGATGTAAGCCACAGTCGTGTATATTGTCCGACTGAGTATGATGTACCTCAGAGTTGCTAACTGAGGCCAAGTCTGAAGAGCATGGAATATCACTCCCAGTTCCAGAATATTTATTAGAAGGAGGGTCTCCTCCTAAGTCCACTATCCCTGAGCCTTCAGGGAGTTCCAGACTGCATCCCAACCTAAAAGGCTGGCATCTATTGTAACAATTGTCCCATCTGACCTGCGGAAGGTCATACCCTTGGACAGATGGACCCGACATAGTCACCAGAGAAGAGAATCTCTGGTCTCTTTGTCCAGGTTTAACAGGGGGACAAATCTGTGTAATCCCCGTTCCTCTGACTGAGAATGCATAGTTGCAGCGGTCTGAAATGTAGACGTGCAAACGGTACTATGTCCCTTGCCGCTACCATTAAGCCGATTTCATTCATGTACTGAGCCACCGAAGGGCGCGGATGGGATGAAAAAAAAAAAAAAAAAAAACACGGCAGAAATGTAGAAACTTTGACAACCTGGACTCCGTCAGGTAAATTTTCATTTCTACAGAATCTATCAGAGTCCCTAGGAGGGAAACCCTTGAGATTGGGGATAGAGAACTCTTTCCTTGTTCACTTTCCACCCATGTGATCTCAGAAATGCCAGTACTACGTCCGTATGAGACTGGGCAATTTGGATGTTTGACGCCTGTATCAGGATGTCGTCTAAATAAGGGGCCACTTCTATGCCCCGACCGCCAAAGCGACCCCAGAACCTCCATAAAGATTCTTGGGGCTGTAGATATCCCAAAGGAAAGAGCTACAAACTGGTAATGCCTGTCTAGAAAGGCAAACCTGAAAAACGATGGTGATCTTTATGCATCACAATGTGAGGATAAGCATCCTTCAAATCCATTGTAGTCCTCTATTGACTCTCCTGGATCATAGTTAAGATGGTACGAATAGTTTCCATCTTAAATGACGGAATTCTGAGGAATTTGTTTAAGATCTTTAGATCCAAAATAGGTCTGAAGGTTCCCTCTCCTTGGGAACCACAAACAGATTTGAGTAAAAACTCTGTCCCTGTTCCTCTCTTGGAACTGGATGGATCTCGTACACAATGTAAGAATGCCTCCTTCTTTATCTGGTTTGCAGATAATTGTGAAAGGCGAAATCTCCCCTTTTTTTGGGGGGGAATCTTTGAAATCCAGAAGATATCTCTGGGATATAAATTCCAATGCCTAGGGATCCTGGGCATCTCTTGCCCACGCCTGGGCGAAGAATGAAAGTCTGCCCCTTATAGGATCCGTTACCGGATAGGGGTCCGTTCCTTCATGCTGCCTTAGAGGCAGCAGCAGGCTCCTTGGCCTGCTTATCTTTGTTCCAGGTCCGATTGTCTCCAGACCACCTTGGACTGAGCAAAAATTCCCTCTTGTTTTGCCTTAGAGGAAGAGGATGCCACACCTGCCCTGAAGTTTTTAAAAGGCACGAAAATTAGACTTTTTTTTTTTTTTTTGCCCTTGATTTGGACCTATCCTGAGGAAGGGCATGACCTTTTCCTCCAGTGATATAAGCAATAATCTCCTTCAAACCAGGCCCGAATAGGGTCTGCCCCTTGAAGGGAAGTTAAGTAGCTTATTTATTAAAGTCACGACAGCTGACCATGATATAAGCCATAGCGCTCTGCGCGCCAGTATAGTAAAAAACAGAATTCTTAGCCGTTAGTCTAGTCAAATGAACAAGGCATCAGAAAACAAAGGAATTGGCTAGCATAAGCTTGTCAAATATATTCATCCAATGGAGTCGCTTAACTGTAAAGCCTCATCAAGAGACTCAACCCAGAACGCCGCAGCAGCAGTGACAGAAGCAATGTATGCAAGGGGCTGCAGGATAAAACCCTGTTGAATAAACATTTTTTATCCATTGGATCTAAAAAGCACAACTGTCCTCGTCAGAGGTAGTGGTACGCTTAGCTAGAGTAGAAACTCTTCTCTCCACCTTAGGAACTGTCTGCCAGAAGTCCCGTGTGGTGGTAACTATTAGAAAACATTCTTCTAAAAAATAGGAGGGGAAGAGAACGGCACACCTGGTCTATCCCATTCCTTATTAAAAAATTTTTAGTAAACCTCTTTAGGTATTGGAAAAACATCAGTACACACCGGCACTGCATATTATTTATCCAGTCTACACAATTTCTCTGGCCCTGCGATTGTACACATTCATTCAGAGCAGCCAAAGCCTCCCTGAGCAACAAGTGGAGGTTCTCAAGCATAAATTTTAAATGTAGAAATATCAGAATCAGGTTAAATCATCTTCCCTGAGTCAAAAAAAAAAAAAAAAAATCACCCACAGACTAAGCATATTGTGAGGTAGTATCATACATGGTTCTAAAAGCGTCTGTATGCTCTGTATCTACCCCCAGAGCTAACTGCTTTCCTTTAATTTCAGGTAGTCTGACTAATACTGCTGCCAGAATATTATTCACCACCTTTGCCATGTCTTGTAAAATAAACGCTATGGGCGCCCTTGATGTACTTGGCGCCATTTGAGCGTGAGTCCCTGAAGCGGGAGTCGAAGGGTCTGACACGTGGGGAGAGTTAGTCGGCATAACTTTCCCCTCGACAGAATCCCCTGGTAAAAGAAACGCTATGGGTGCCCTTGATGTACTTGGCGCCATTTGAGCGTGAGTCCCTAAAGCGGGAGTCAAAAGGTCTGACACGTGGGGAGAGTTAGTCGGCATAACTACCCCCACGACAGAATCCTCTGGTGATAATGTTTTTAAAAACAAAAAATGATCTTTATTGTTTAACATGAAATCAGTACATCTGGTACACATTCTAAGATGGGGTTCCACCATGGCTTTAAAACATAATGAACACAGAGCTTCCTCTATGTCAGACATGTTAGAACAGACTAATAATGAGACTAGTAAGCTTGGAAAACACTTTAAATCAAGTTAACAAGCAAATATATAAAACGTTACTGTGCCTTTAAGAGAAACAAATTTTGTCAAAATTTGAAAAACAGTGAAAAAAAAGGCAGTAAAACAAACAAAAATTTTACAGTACATGTAATAAGGTAACAGAGCATTGCACCCACTTGCAAATGGATGATTAACCCCTTAATGCAAAAAACAGATAAAAAAAATGACATAGACGTTTTTAAAAACAGACACAACAAACTGCCACAGCCAACAGTGGGAAGCTTCAGTTAACTGTTTCTATGCAAAATTTAAGCCAGCCATGTGGAAAAAACTTAGGCCCCAATAAGTTTTATCACCAAACATATGTTAAAAAACTATTAAACATGCTAGCAAACGTTTTAAAACACATTTTTACAAGAGTATGTATCTCTATTAATAAGCCTGATACCAGTCGCTATCGCTGCATTTAAGGCTTTACTTACATTACTTCGGTATCAGCAGTATTTTCTTAGTCAATTCCATTCCTAGAAAAATATTTTACTGCACATACCTTATCTGCAGGAAAACCTGCACGCCATTCCCCCTCTGAAGTACCTCACTCCTCAGAATGTGTGAGAACAGCAAATGGATCTTAGTTACGTCTGCTAAGATCATAGAAAAACGCAGGCAGATTCTTCTTCCAAATACTGCCTGAGATAAACGGCACACTCCGGTGCCATTTAAAAATAACAAACTTTTGATTGAAGAATAAACTAAGTAGAAAGCACCACAGACTCTCACGACCTCCTATCTATGTTGAGGCTTGCAAGAGAATGACTGAATATGGCAGTTAGGGGAGGAGCTATATAGCAGCTTTGCTGTGGGTGGACTCTTGCAGCTTCCTGTTGGGAAGGAGAATATATTCCATAAGTAATGGATGATCCGTGGACTGGATACACTTAACAAGAGAAATATACTTCTATATATTATTTAATAATATTTCAAATACCTTGACATAAATCCCCCTTTCCAATTTAAAAACATGTAGGACACATGTATTTGAATTGGATCAAGGTTAGTGGTATTTGGTGAGGATGTTGACCGTACACATCATGGGCAGTCTTCTATGTGGATAGTCTGTCAATTTCGAGCCTTCATGTTTATCAGCTAGGCATCTTTGAACTACAGTATGTCTTTAGTTCATTTGGGGATATGACACTTCATTCTCCCTCTATGACTTGTAGTTGGGATCTTGGATGACATGCCCGCAATTGATTGATATGGACCCATTTATCTATGAAACTTTCATTTTTGGGGATCCGTATTTTATAGGCCACTGGAGATATTTTGTCAGTAATGACGAAAGGACCTTTCCATGAGGGAAGAAATTTCTTCTCCCTAACCTGATCTCTTCCAAAATTATAAAGATAAACTTTATCATTTATTTCATATTCCTTTTTGGATGTTTTGAGATCATAATAGGTTTTAGTGGCAGTTGCGGCTCTTTCTAAATTCATTTGAGCAAATGCAAAGGCATGTTGCAGGTGTTTTCTTAAGTTTTCCACATATTAATGTGTATTGGCAGCGTTTATCAAATTTTGGTCTGATGGTACGGTACAGCAGATGCTGAGGTAGAACCATTCTTCTACCAGTCATTAGCTCAAAAGGTGACATTTTGGTAGCACTACTTGGAGTTGCTCTTAATGCCATTAAGACTAGAGGTAGTTTTACATCCCAGTCTTTACCTGTTTCACTCAAACTTTTTGAGGATTTTAACAATGGACTGGTTGTAACGCTCTACACCACCACTTGAGGCAGCTCTATAAGCAATATGGAGCTTTCTTTTAACCCCTAGTATTTTCCACATTTTGGTCATCACTTCGCTAGTGAAGTGGGTCCCCCGATCTGATTCGATTCTTTGGGGCAAACCAAATCTTGAAAACACATGGTTGATAAGCAATGCTGCACATGTTTCAGCACTATTGTTAGGTGCACTAATGCATTCTACCCATTTAGTGAACAGGCATGTCACGGTTAACATGTATTTGTTACCTCTTGATGATCTTGTTACTGGACCAATAAAATCAATTTGTATATCTAACCATGGCATTACCATCCCCCTTTTCTGCAATGGTGCTCTATGCGTTGGTGCAGTGGGTTGGAACTGTGGACAGATTAAACAATCTTGACAGTAGGTTTGAACATCTTTCAACATGTGTGGCCAAAAAGCATAATCACGTAATATTTCATACGTGAGTTTGGCACCACGATGACCAGATGTGGGAGCATCATGGGCATGTTGAAGCATTAGACCTCTGAACTTGGTGGGTACTACCCACTGCTGGATGCCAGTTTTGGAGGTTCTAATTAACAAACCATCCTGTAATTTGAATTGTGATTTAGATTTTATTAAGATTCTCAGATCTTCTTTGCCAATACAATCATCTTTTGAGATGGGGTTGCTTTCAGGATCTTCTATGTGTTTATAGAAGATGCCTACAATGGGGTCTTCTTTTTGACTAGTGATCAGGTCCTCACTAGGAGAATCCTGACTCCATTGTACCAAATTAGGCTCACTCTGTTGTTTTGCCTGGTTTCTGGTAATGGCTTCTACCTGAATTGCACCCATTAAGTGGTCAATATTAAGGAGTTCTCCAGTTATGGCTCCTTGTTTGGCTAATGAGTCCGCAAGGTCATTGCCTTCCTTATCAGGACCTAGAACTCTGGAATGACCCTTGGTCTTTTTCCAGTGTATGGTTAAATCATTGGATACCATCAGATTATCAATCTCGCAGAACAACTTGCCGTGCTTGACTGGTTTGTTATTGCTTTTCTGCATGCCATTTCTTTTCCAAGTTGGCAGGTATTCAACAAAACTGTCACATACATAATTTGAGTCAGTTATGATCACAAATTCATGAATACCATGTTCAATAGCCATTTCAATGGTTTTGAAAACAGCAGTTAGTTCTGCAACTTGACTGGATCTTGGTCCAATGTTGAAACCTACAGATATATTTGAGACTCCATTTGTCCAAGTTATACCAATGCCAGCGACTAATCTGCGCTCACTATCAATAGTGGCGTGGTAAGAACAACCATCAACATATACCCAAGGTAATGTTTGACAATGGTCCTCATTGTACATTTTATATGGGGAAAGCAATTGTTCCTCCAGAAAATCATCTTCTGATAATTCTTCCCCAGGATCTCTAGCAGTACAGTTGTGGAGCTCAGCAAGCCCTTGTGCGACTGGATTCTTTTTATTCTGCTTGTAGCGAATTTCTAATGGCCAGCCTTGCAAGGAAAGAGTCCACGCTGTTATGCGGCTATTAGACAAATTCCCATCTCTTATTCTCTCACTTTGCAAATATAGCAAAGGCTGGTGGGCCGTTTCTACAATAATTTTCTCGCCCTGTATATAGCTGCGGAAATTTAGTAGAGCCCATACAGTAGATAAGAGGGCTTTTTCGCAATCGCTAAATTTTATTTCTCCTGGGGATAGATTTTTGCTCGCATAAGCAATGGCTTTGTTCAAATTATCATGCTTTTGGTATAAAACAGCACTCATGCTTACATCTGTGTAACCTGTCTCTAAGAAGAAAGGTTTACCACCTTCAGGGTACGCTAAGCAAGGTGCTTGAGTGAGTTTTCTTTTCAGCTCTCTGATGGCTGTCTCTTGAGACTCACTCCAGTGCCATTTCACATCTTTCTTTAGAAGAATTAGTAGTGGTTTAGCTAATTCCGCATAATTATCAATGAATTTGCGAGAATAATTTGTCATACCCAGGAATGATCTCAATTCCTTTAATTTAGTTGGGTTTTTAGAATTCACTATAGCTTCCACCTTTTTCTTTTGGGGATTTAATCCTTCAGAGGTAACTTCATGTCCCAAGAAGTTTACACGAGTGCGGCACCATTGAGCTTTTTGTAGCGATAATTTGACACCTGCCCTTTTAAGTTGGCTGAGGACGTGTTTAAGCTCTGCGATGTGTTTTTCAAAGTCCGTGCTTTTGATTAAAACATCATCAACATAAGATAACGTCCCCCTTTCCAGTGTGTCAGGCATAGCCTTATGCATGAATACAGCAAATTCATGTCCAGAATTTATGTATCCAAATGGAAGTCTCTGGAATGCATACTGAACCTTTTGGAAGGAGAATGCTAGCTTATATTGGTCCTCTTCATGTACCTTTATGGTCCAATATCCCTGTGCACAATCAATGGCAGTGAATATTTTGGATCCCTGCATTTGTGCTAGGCACTGGTCAATGTATGGTACAGGCCAGCCAGACATGTATACTCGCTTGTTTAGCTGTCTTAAGTCAGCACACAAACGCCATTGTCCATTGGGCTTAAGGACACCTAGAATAGAATTATTATAAGAGCTGTGCACCTGTCTGATAATACCTCTTTCTTCCAAATTCCTTATGATCTCTGCAAGAGAATCATATGAGGCTAAGGGAAGTCTGTATTGTTTGACAAATACAGGTGGCGCATTAGGATCTGTTTGTATCCTTGCAATGTGCAAGTCTGTAGTACCACAGTCGTAAGAATCCTTAGCGAAAATATCCTTGTACTCCATTAGGAGTTCTCGCAGCTGTTGGCGTTCATCATCGCTGGAACAGCCATTAGCTAAGGATATTTGCTCTTCGACTATTTGCTGAAATCCTGGAAAGATTTCAGGCTATCCTATTTCATAGGCTTCTTCCAACCTAGAGGTGAGATCCCCTTGATGTAGTTTACATTGCTCCCATGACTCTGGGTATTGGGGTAATCTTGCTATTTGATTCGCTGATCAAACACTAGAGAGGCTTCTTCAATTTTACAGATGCCTTCCTCTGAGCTAAAGGGATAAATAGACTGAACATTAAATAGACCCTCTGGCATAGATGCAAAGGATTGTTCTATTAATTGTTCTTCAGTTAAATATCCTTCAGGTATTAGCCCATTACATTATTCTGGAATCCAAAAGTGTAATAACTTGATTCCAGTGCATATCCTATGGTAGTTCCCTTGGATAATGTTATATCCTGTGGGGTCATGTTATGCACAATAATATGTATTGGAGCAGTTCCAATATTCACCATAGGAGTGTAAGTCACTGTGACACCTAGATTTTGTATTCTATGGGAGAGGCAAATCAGTGTTTCAGAAGTTTTTAATTTCTGACCTCTCTTTATCTGTAAGGGTAAAAGAAATTTATCAGCCCCAGCAGGAATTATAATATCGCTAGATACCTGCATATTCACAGCATATGGCAATTGCTGGTTTGATTTTAGGGCTGCATTTTCATCCTGAAATACTTCAGGGTCCCCCTTTAACCTGCTCCAGAGGCAAGAATTAATCAAATCTATTTGTATGGCATATCTATGTAAGATATCATTGCCAATGTATATTTGATTATGGGGAGTATTTAAAACTAAAAACAGGTGCTTCACTGACTTATTGCCAATAGAGATAGATAATAAGCACTTAGCTGTGATGTTATAGCTTTCAGACCTGTCATCCAGGCCGTTGACACAGTGGTCTTGGGGAGAAAGATATTTAATCACTTTAGGTTCAGCTATCTGCGCTAATAAACCTTCGCTTATATAGCTAGCTTCCTGTTTTAAGTTTATTTTAGCATACTTGGTTTTACCAAGGTCATGTACTTGTATAGGGATAAATAGATCCTCTTTAATTCTCTCAATCCCTGTGAGGTATTGAGCATGGTCTCCCCCTTTAGGGATTTTAGGATCCCCCTTGTGGAGTGATATGGTTAATATATCGCCATCTAGGGAGATATTCGCTATCTTTCCGGGCGAAATTTTAAAAGTATTACCATCAGAGCCACTAAAAGGAGTCTGATCATCTATTTGTAGAATAGTGATTTCAGGTACAGAGTTATTCCTGAAATGAATCTCCACAGCATCTGGTTTCTCTTCCACCACGTGACAGCTATGTCGGGCGTGAGATATACCAGATTTTTCATAGTTGATAGGCCGTTTAACTTGTGACCAAATTACATTATTTATGCAATCAATTATGGTGCTTAATCGTTTCAGGAGATCACTACCAATAATTAAACGATCAGTAGGCAGATCCACTATAATGACAGGGTGTCTTATGACCCTGTTCCCCAATTTAAATTTTAACCAGGCCGTACCGTAGGCTTTTAGAGAATCACCTCCAACTCCTATTAGAGAACCATCAAATTCTTTTATTTTAGGTTTGTGGGGTGTTAGTTCATTTAGCTGTGTGTAGTACCTGTGGGATAAAATAGTTGCCTGAGATCCAGTGTCGACTAATCCCATGATAGGGTTGGAGACTGAATCTTGCAGCTCAACTAATACATAATATCTTCCTGCATTTTCTACCATTTCACACATAAAATTGGCATTCTCATACATCTGTGGGCTTCGCCACGTGTTACCTGAATTCGCCACGTTTTCCTGTGTAGAGGAAGCTTCATACCTACCTGTTTCCTCTATGACAGGGTCGGCTGGATTCTTTTGTACTGCATCTGTGGAAATAAGGTTAAGAGAGTGCTGCAAAGGAATAGATTCGTTAGTTTTTCCCGGATGAGGTTGCCTGTCATCACAGCTAAATTGTCCGTTTTCGGTCTGTGGGGAGAGAACACCCTTTAGGTGATACTGCAGTATTTATGACTGTGCCTGTGGTCCACTGCTGACCACTGGCTGTACCCCTAAAAAAGTATTGTTCGGTTGCTGAGCCGTAGATTTTTGACTCATATTAGCGATTTGTTCGCTCAACCGATTTAACTGGGAAAACAGCATATCTACCTAATTGTACAAGTTACCTCTACCCCTGGGCCTATCTCCTGGTGCCCCATTGTAATGATTCTTGGACCACTGGGTACCCTCAGAATCAGGGCCGCTATTTCTATTCTGGCGTGGTTGCCTCTGGGGTTCAGCTTGCTCAGTATTAGTACCTTGGGGAGCATTATATACCTGGGGTGTCTGGTTATCCTGAGAATACCTTCGCCGTCTATTGTATCTACCTTTGCGGGGGTACCCATTATTCTGTGGGTATTCTCTTTGGGCGTAATTATTCGCCTGAGTATGTCCCCCGCTTTGGCTATAGTCTCTCAGCGTCTCATCCCGTGTTGGGGGAGGGGTAGAGTTAAACCTCTGTGGAGATGGCCCGTTTTCTCTGGCCACTTCCGCATAGGTTTTCTTTTTAGATTCCAAATTTAGGGGTTCGGGTGACACCCTAGTTTCGGCCACTATTTTAGGATTGGGCTTTTTCTCCCTTTTATCCCCCTGTTCACTGGACTGCTGAATAGAGTATAACTTTGTACTCTCTTTGATCAGCCATTCCAATGAACAGTTCTCCTCAAAATCTCTAGCTAAGTTGATTTTGATGGGTGTGGGGAGCGCTTCAAAAAATATATTCACAAACTCTGAACCTTCAAATATGGGATTATCTTCAGCCATGCTGTATGCATTCTTCAATACAGAAAGGAACTCGATTGGACTTTGATTCGCACTACATTTTAAACCATATACAGCTATTCTCGCTGCCGTTTTAGTGCGATGTTGTCCGAATTCTTTTCTGCATTGTCGTTTTGTTTCACTCCAGGAACGAATATTCATATCCTTTAGTGAAGCAAAGAATTTGTGATGCTTACTTTCAAATACCCTGGGTAGAAATTCAATTTTTAATTGCTCACTTGTAACACTCATTATAGATAATGCGTTTTCAAAGGCCTCTAAGTGGTCAATTATGGAAGTGGCCCCCCCTTTAGAAAATGGGTGTACTGTATTCTTTAGGAATTTGATTATTGTGGGGGTGTCATACACTTTATTTGGTATATCACTAGACCTTACTGGGGACTTATTGCTTGAGCTAGAGTGCCTTTCATCTGAAACGTAAATTTTTTCTGGTCCCCCAGAGTTATATAGTTGCCTAGGGGAAAAAGTTATCTCTTGGCCTGAATTAGGGCTATAGTTTGGGTATCTTTGTCTATCCTCCCGCCTGGGGTCTTGACTATCATTTCTGTCCCAGTCCTTATAGCTGCTAATTTGTCTCTGTAATTTATTTATTGCATGCTCGTATGCTTTTTCAGCCTCATGATATCTAGCTCTTAAAGTTTTATTTTCATCTTGGCACTTTTGATATTCTTCTTCGAAAGTTTTCAAATAAGCCATTAGTTCCTGATTATATTTATCTAAATCAGAAGCCTTTTGGCTAATATGGAAAACCTCTGTCTTTGTCTGAATAAAGGCATCTTGAAATTCTCGTAATGAATTATTTTCATCCCTTAGCCGCCCTAATTGTCTGTTCTGTCCTGCCATTTGGTTAGACATTTCACAGCTCAAATACATTAGGATCGGCCAAGTTTCGAAAATTAATTCATCACGCCCCCTAAGTTCCATGCATCTATTAAGTTGCAGTAACATTTGGTATAATTCCCCATCTTCAAACCACATATATTTAACTAAATCTTTGGCCTTATCTTTACACTCATTAATATACCTGGAGACATCGTCCCCAATATCAAGTCTAGTCATGATGTGATTCATGGCGTCTAATTTGAGCGTTTTTTTCTGAATCACTTCATTGGCGGAGGACATTGGGGAGGACACAATTTCATCTTGCACAGAAACGCTAGCATTACTTTTTGCTGAAGACATCGTTATTTTAGTGTTTGTACTTAATAAGATAAAACGCTAATACAATTTTGACCAATAAGAGAGAGAGATAAAAAAAATTATATCTTCAAAATATCAATATCAACTTATTGAAATATGACAAAATTAATATTTTTATTAATCTTGAAATATGAAAAATTTATATTTTTATGAATTTTGAAATATGAAGAATTTATATTTTTATGAATTTTGAAATATGAAAAATTAATATTTTTATGAATTTTGAAATATGAAAAATTAATATTTTTTTGATCAAATTTTTTTTTAATATGAAAAATTAATATTTTTATCAATTTTTCAAAAATTAATTTTTAATACTATTTCAAAATATTAATATTAATCCTAAACACAGAAATCAATATTTCAATTTAAAAAAAAAAAAAAAAAAAAAAAATCTATATTTCAAAAATATCAATTCGAAATATGAAATTTTTTCTCTCTTCTATAATAATTTTTATTTACCACAAATATACCATATCAAATGATAATTATTTATAATATCTTACGCAAGTGCCTCCATATAATATGTCAGTATATTTATGAAAATCTCAGCAGTATTCTCTAAACAATGTGTAAGTATATGGCAGGGAATATATTTAACAATCTTCCTTTAAACTAAACCTGCAATCAAACATACATTTGCTAAGACAATAAAATTAATCAAAATATCTGAATTCTTTATTATTGGTAAATAGCTATGAACATGTTGATACGTAAATATTTGTAATGATCAGAATATGAGTTAATATTATATGCGTTAAAACAAAAACTATTTAAAATATGCTATGCAAAGCTCATGCCAATTTACTTTAAACCCAATCTTTCATTCAGAGCTGCATTTAAAATATTACAATGAGACCTAAAATAGCGGTTACAAACATTCAGCAATATGATTTACAGTGTTAATTTAAGCAATAGGATAATATATATGTTCTGCTATTTAACTGCAATCCTAATACAAAATTGACTTACAATATCAGAACTTGCACAGATGATTTACTTAGCAAATCAGATACAGATTTAAACAATACCTAGGCTTATGATCACCAATTTAAAATACAATATACTTCACCAATTTTGAACCAATTCGTAGCGGTCTTTAGGTCATCTCAGAAGACAGATAAGTAATTTTTGCAATCAATGAGAAGGAGGTAGTCAGCTTGTTTAGATTGGTTTTAAAATGCCCAGCAGCAGATATCATCCAAAGTTAGAACAGCCTGAGTCACTCAACAAGTCTGTGCCAATTATCAGTTCCCCTTGAAAAATGTTTGTAGTTCTCACATTTCCTCAGACGGATCGGCATCTTCCTTGGAGGAAACCCATATGGGCATGTATCCTGCTCTAAGTATCAGCATGTTGTCGTTTAACATTTGTTCCCAGGCAATCATGCAGAGGGTTAAAGAAACTGTGTTATATTTCAGTGTCTTGCTAAATTATACAATTGCATAATTTAGCATATTGAGTGTGTGAGATCTCCCAGAAACAAACCTTTGTGTACAGACCATGTGCACATCCACAGATTTATTAAATAAAGATAAATATACTTCTATATATTATTTAATAATATTTCAAATACCTTGACACCAAATTTTACAAATTTGATACTTTTGCTTCTTCGGAGGCTGTTTTTGGGAGAAAGGTTCTACAGGCAGTGGTTCCTTCCGTTTAAGCTCCTGCCTTGTCCCTCCCATCATCCGTGTACTTTAGCTTTGGTATTGGTATCCCACAAGTAATGGATGATCCGTGGACTGGATACACTTAACAAGAGAAAACATAATTTATGCTTACCTGATAAATTTATTTCTCTTGTAGTGTATCCAGTCCACGGCCCGCCCTGTCCTTTTAAGGCAGGTCTAAATTTTAATTAAACTACAGTCACCACTGCACCCTATGGTTTCTCCTTTCTCGGCTTGTTTCGGTCGAATGACTGGATATGGCAGTGAGGGGAGGAGCTATATAGCAGCTCTGCTGTGGGTGATCCTCTTGCAACTTCCTGTTGGGAAGGAGAATATCCCACAAGTAATGTATGATCCGTGGACTGGATACACTACAAGAGAAATACATTTATCAGGTAAGCATAAATTATGTTTTATGTCTGTATAGTGTGTGTATGTATGTATCTGTGTATACTGTATGTGTATGTATGTATTTATGTCTGTATAGTGTGTGTATGTATATGTGTATATTGTATGTGTATGTATGTATTTATGTCTGTATAGTGTGTGTGTGTGTGTGTGTGTGTGTATGTATCTGTGTATACTGTATGTGTATGTATGTATTTATGTCTGTATAGTGTGTGTGTATGTATGTATGTATCTGTGTATACTGTATGTATATGTATGTATTTATGTCTGTATAGTGTGTGTGTGTGTGTATCTGTGTATACTGTATGTGTATGTATGTATTTATGTCTGTATAGTGTGTGTATGTATATGTGTATATTGTATGTGTATGTATGTATTTATGTCTGTATAGTGTGTGTGTGTGTGTGTGTGTGTGTGTGTATGTATCTGTGTATACTGTATGTGTATGTATGTATTTATGTCTGTATAGTGTGTGTGTATGTATGTATCTGTGTATACTGTATGTGTATGTATGTATTTATGTCTGTATAGTGTGTGTGTATGTGTGTATATATATATATATATATATATATATATATATATATATATGTGTGTGTGTGTGTGTGTGTTTTTTGTACGTGTATTGTATGTACAGTATGTATGTGTGTGTTTGTGTATGTATTTATGTCTGTATAGTGTGTGTGTGTATGTATCTGTGTATACTGTATGTGTATGTATGTATTTATGTCTGTATAGTGTATGTGCATGTATGTATCTGTGTATACTGTATGTGTATGTATGTATTTATGTCTTTATAGTGTGTGTGTGTTTATGTATGTATATATGTGTGTTTGTTGTACGTGTATTGTATGTACAGTATGTATGTGTGTGTTTGTGTATGCATTTATGTCTGTATAGTGTGTGTATCTGTATATATTGTATGTGTTTGTGTATGTATTTATGTCTGTATAGTGTGTGTATGTATCTGTATATATTGTATGTGTATGTATGTGTTTGTGTATGTATTTATGTCTGTATAGTATGTGTGTATATTGTGTGTGTATGCATGTATGTGTGTGTATGTATTTATGTCTGTATAGTGTGTGTGTGTATATTGTGTGTGTGTATGTATGTATGTGTATGTATTTTTATGTCTGTATAGTGTGTGTGTGTGTCTGTATGTATGTGTGTGTGTATGTATTTATGTCTGTATAGTGTGTGTGTGTATATTGTTTGTGTATGTGTGTGTGTATATTGTTTGTGTATGTGTGTGTGTTTATTGTTTGTGTGTGTATATATTTATGTCTGTATAGTGTGTCTGTGTGTGTGTATATTGTATGTATGTCTGTATAGTGTATTTTAGACATGTGTATGGCGGAAAAAATTTGGTTCGGTTCTGATCGATTCAGATTTTTTCGAATTTCGGTTCGGAGCGATTTGAATTCGGAAAAATTTGAATAAATTGGGTTCGGATTTGTTTCGGATTCATTCGGATTTGAATAAATTGGGTTCTGATTTGTTTCGGATTCATTCGGATTCGAATAAATTTGGCTGGATTCGGTTCGGAAATTCGGAATTTCGGTAAGTGTTAGGTGGGATTAGACTAGTATTATGTACTGTACATTAGGTGTAACCCATAGCAGAGTGATATAACCTAATATACTGTACAATACTAGTGTAATCCATGGCCATCCGAATCTACCGAATAAATCCGAAGTTATTCGGATTTATTCGGTAGATTCGGCACTATTTTAATTCGGAGATTCGGTTCGATCCGAATCTCCGAATTTGCCGAATTTTCCTAATTTCCGAATCGCACATGTCTAGTGTATGTGTGTGTATATTGTATGTGTGTGTATGCATGTGTGTGTATGTATTTATGTCTGTATAGTGTGTGTGTGTATATTGTATGTGTGTGTGTATATTTTTGTCTGTATAGTGTGTGTGTGTATATTGTATGTATGTCTGTATAGTGTATGTGTGTGTGTGTGTGTGTATTTATGTATAGTGTGTATGTATCATTATATTGTATGTGCGTATGTATGTATTTATGTCTGTATAGTGTGTATGTATATATGTGTGTGTGTTGTACGTTTATTGTATGTGTGTATATTGTATGTGTATGTATTTATGTATGTGTGTGTATGTACAATATGTGTGCTTGTTGTACGTGTATTGTATGTTGTGTGTGTGTGTGTGTGTATGTATGTTTGTGTGTATGTATGTGTGTGTTGAATGTGTACTGTATGTATATATGAATATTTTTATGTATGTGTAATAAAGTATGTATGCTTCTGTAAATACGTTTGTGTGTATGTTTATTTGTAGGTGTATTTGTGTGTGTGTGTGTGTGTATATTTATCTATGTGTTTATGTATGTATGTGTGTATGTGTATATGTATGTATGTATATATATATATATATATATATATATATGTGTGTGTACTTATGTATATGTATGTATATATGTGTATGTTGAATGTGTATA